>NC_135807.1:804090-1165969 GCF_964213995.1 Mustelus asterias | reverse complement strand
CATAGCACAGCGTTTGGAAGGCAGGGAGAACCTGCTGATGTGATTTATTCAGACTTTCAGAAGGCTTTCGACAAGGTCTCACATGACATTGCTTTGTAAAGTTAAAGCGCATGGGATTGCAGGTAACTTCTTGAGATGGATAGAAAGCTGGTTAGCAGATAGGAAGCAAAGAGTTGGAATAGATGGGAGGCTGTGGAATGCCAAATAGAAAGAGGAACTGGAGGTCTGTAACTAGTGGTGTTCCGCAGGGATCAGTGCTGGGATATCTGCTGTTTGTAATATATATAAATGACTTGGAAGAAAACTTAGCTGGTCTGATTAGCAAGTTTACGGATGATACTAAGATTGCTGGAGTTGCGGATAGTGATGAAGATTGTCAGAGAATACAGCAGGATATCGATAGGCTGGAAAAATTGGGCGGAGAAATGGCAGATGGAATTTAATCCAGACAAATGTGAGGTGATGCATTTTGGTAGATCCAATTCATAAATAAATGGCTGAACCATCATCAGCATAGACACACAGAGATCTGGGCGTGCAGGTCCACAGATCTTAAAAGTGGCAGCACAGGTGGAAAAGATGGTGAAGAAAGCATAGTTGCATGTTTGCCTTCGGCCGAGGCATCGGGTATAAAAATTGGCAAATTATGTTACAGTTGTATAAAACGTTGGTTCGGCCGCGTTTGGAATACTGTGTCCAATTCTGGTCGCCACACTACCAGAAGGATGTGGAGGCTTTGGGGGAGAGTGCAGAAAAGGTTTACCAGGATATTGCCTGGTATGGAGGGTATTAGCTGTGAGGAGAGATTGAATAAACTGGGATTATTCTCCCTGGAAAGACGGAGGCTGAGGGGCGACCTGATAGAAGTTTATACGATTATGACGGGTGTGGATAGGGTGAACAGTTGGAAGCTTTTTCCCAGGGCAGAAATGACAATTACAAGGGGCACAAGTTCAAGATAGGGTGGGAAAGGTTCAGTGGAGATGTGCGGGGGAAGCTTTTTACACAGAGGGTGGTGGGGGCCTGGAATGCACTGCCAAGTGGTGGAGGCAGATACGTTAGTGACATTTAAGACTTATCTGGATAGACACATGAACAGATGGGGAATAGAGGATATAAACGGTTGGTCTAGATAGGACAACGTGATTGGCGCAGGCTTGGAGGGCTGAAGGGCCTGTTCCTGTGCTATACTGTTCTTTGTTGAACTACTGTTCTTCATTCTGGCATTGATCTTTGTCCATACAAAATCAGAGGTGAATTGAAGCAACAAGGCAGCTGGAAATCAGGCTCACACTTGCAGACAAACAGAATCAGTGCTCAGCAAGATGGTCACCTGATCTTTGTTCGAGATGAAGGCAGTCCTCGGACCTATGGCACAATTGGTCGCTGAAAACTAGCTCGTAAGTTGAAACGTCGTAAGTCGGAACCGATTTTCCCAAAGGAACAATGGTATAAATAAGGGATTGGTTCCTGAACCAAGACCTGAAATCATCCAGTGGTATTAAATACTCCCAACTATTGTCCTGTTAAGTCGTTTACGTGACTGTTGATGCCTGCATGCCTTAACACATGCTCTTCAGTTAGTGTGGGGGATAAGTTGAAGCCTTCAATCACTGTCAGTTGCCTGTTTAACCTTGAACTTCTGTGAATTTGAGCAATTGTAACAACATTGGTGCATAAATGCACTAAAAATCATGATGGTTGTGCCAAAAAAATCTTAAGAGTATAAAACTCATTTCCCACCTCATAAAGACAGGTCACACAAATAGGTGGCTCAGAGTGCCAGCACACGCATATCAACATGCTGGCAAGGTGTCGTAAAGTCAGAACCAATGATGTAAATACATGGTGTCAGTATTCACCAAAGGGAAGGACTTGGTGGATGATGAGTCTGGGAAAGGATGTGTGGATAGTTTGAATCATGTTGAGATCAAAAAGGAGGAAGTATTGGGGTTCTTGAGAAACATTAAGGTAGACAAGTCCCCAGGGCCTGATGGGATATACCCCAGAATACTGAGCGAGGCAAGGGGGCTGGCTAATTGCTGGGGCCTTGAGAGAAATCTTTGTATCCTCACTGGCTACAGGGGAGGTACAGTAAGAAGTCTTACAACACCAGGTTAAAGTCCAACAGGTTTATTTGGTAGCACAAGCTTTCGGAGTCTCACTCCTTCATCAGGTGAGTGAGGAGTTGTGTTCACAAACAGGGCATATAAAGACACAAACTCAATTTATAAGATAATGGTTGGAATGCGAGTCTTTACAGGTAATCAAGTCTTAAAGGTACAGACAATGTGAGTGGAGAGAGGGCCAAGCACAGGTTAAAGAGGTATGTATTGTCTCCAGCCAGGACAGTGAGTGAGATTTTGCAAGCCCAGGCAGGTCATGGGGGTTACAGATAGTGTGACATGAACCCAAGATCCTGGTTGAGGCCGTCCTCATGTGTGCTGAACTTGGCTATCAGTTTCTACTCAGCGATTCTGTATTGTCGTGTGTCGTGAAGGCCACCTTGGAGAACGCTTACCCGAAAATCAAAGGCTGAATGCCCGTGACTGCTGAAGTGTTCCCTGACTGGACGGGAACACTCCTGCCTGGTGATTGTCGAGCGGTGTTCATTCATCCGTTGTTGTAGCGTCTGCATGGTCTCGCCAATGTACTATGCCGAGGGACATCCTTTCCTGCAGCGTATCAGGTAGACAACGTTGGCCGAAGCGCAAGAGTATGTACCGTGTACTTGATGGATGGTGTTCTCATATGAGATGATGGCATCCGTGTCGATGAATCGGCATGTCTTGCAGAGGTTGCTGTGGCAGGGTTGTGTGGTGTCGTGGTCACTGTTCTCCTGAAGGCTGGGTAGTTTGCTGCAGACAATGGTCTGTTTGAGGTTGTGCGATTGTTTGAAGGCAAGAAGTGGGGGTGTGGGGCTGGCCTTGGCGAGATGTTCGTCTTCATCAATGACATGTTGCAGGCTCCGGAGAAGATGTCGTAGCTTTTCTGCTCCGGAGAAGTACAGGACGATGAAGGGTACTCTGTCCGCTGTGTCCCGTGTTTGTCTTCTGAGGAGGTCGGTGCGGTTTTTCGCTGTGGCATGTCAGAACTGTCGATCGATGACCATGACACCACACAACCCTGCCACAGCAACCGCTGCAAGACGTGCCGGATCATCGACATTGGATGCCATCATCTCATGTGAGAACACCATCCACCAGGTATACGGTGCATATTCTTGCGACACGGTCAACGTTGTCTACCTGATACGCTGCAGGAAAGGATGTCCCGAGGCATGGTAAATTGGGGAGACCATGCAGATGCTACGACAACAGATGAATGAACACCGCTCGACAATCATGAGGCAGGAGTGTTCCCTTCCAGTCGGGGAACACTTCAGCCGTCCCGGGCATTCAGCCTCTGATCTTCGGGTAAGCGTTCTCAAAGGCGGCCTTCGCGACACACGACATATGGCAGAATCGCTGAGCAGAAACTGATAGACAAGTTCTGTACACATGAGGACAGCCTCAACCGGGATCTTGGGTTCATGTCACACTATCTGTAACCCCCACGACTTGTCTGGGCTTGCAAAATCTCACTAACTGTCCTGGCTGGAGACAATACATGTCTCTTTAACCTGTGCTTGGCCCTCTCTCTACTCACATTGTCTGTACCTTTAAGACTTGATTACCTGTAAAGACTCACATTCCAACCATTATCTTGTAAATGGAGTTTGTGTCTGTATATGCCCTGTTTGTGAACACAACTCCCACTCACCTGATGAAGGAGTGATACTCCGAAAGCTTGTACTGCCAATAAATAATAAATTGCTACCAAATAAACCTCTTGGACTTGCTACCAAATAAACCTCTTGGACTTTAACCTGGTGTTGTAAGACTTCTTACTGTCTTACTGTGCTTACCCCAGTCCAACACGAGCATCTCCACATACAGGGGAGGTCCCAGAGGATTGGAGAATAGCCAATGTTGTTCCTTTGTTTAAGAAGGGTAGCAAGAATAATCCAGGTAATTACAGGCCAGTGAGTTTTAAATCAGTGGCCGGGAAATTATTGGAGAGGATTCTTTGAGACAGGATTTATTCCCACTTGGAAATAAGTGGACATATTAGCGAGAGGCAACATGATTTTGTGAAGGGGAGGTCGTGTCACTCTCACTTGATTGAGTTTTTTGAGGAAGTGACAAAGATGATTGATGAGGGTAGGGCAGTGGATGTTGTCTACATGGACTTCAGTTAAAACGTTGACAAGGTCCCTCATGGCAGACTGGTGCAGAAGGTGAAGTTGCATGGGATCAGAGGTGAGCTAGCAAGATGGATACAGTTTAAAAATTGGCAAGTCATGTTGCAGCTTTATAGGACCTTAGTTAGCCCGCACTTGGAATATAGTGTTCAATTCTGGTCGCCACAAAGAACAGTACAGTACAGCACAGGAAACAGACCCTTTGGCCCTCCAAGCCTGTACCGCTCATTGGTCCAACTAGACCATTTGTTTGTATCCCTCCATTCCCAGACTGCTCATGTGACTATCCAGGTAAGTCTTCAATGATGCCAGCATGTCTGCCTCCACTACCCTACTTGGCAGCGCATTCCAGGCTCCCACCACTCTCTGTGTAAAAAACATCCCTCTGATATCTGAGTTATACCTCGTCCCTCTCACCTTGAGCCCGTGACCCCTCGTGATCGTCACCTCTGACCTGGGAAAAAGCTTCCCACTGTTCACCCTATCTATACCCTTCATAATTTTGTACACCTCTAATAGGTCTCCCCTCATTCTCTGTCTTTCCAGGGAGAACAAGCCCAGTTTACCCAATCTCTCCTCATAGCTAAGACCCTCCATACCAGACAACATCCTGGTAAACCTTCTCTGCACTCTCTCTAAAGCCTCCACGTCCTTCTGGTAGTGCGGCGACCAGAACTGGACGCAGCACTCCAAATGTGGCCTAACCAGCGTTCTATACAGCTGCAACATCAGACTCCAGCTTTTATACTCTATACCCCGTCCTATAAAGGCAAGCATACCATATGCCTTCTTCACCACCTTCTCCACCTCTGCTGCCACCTTCAAGGATTTGTGGACTTGCACACCTAGGTCCCTCTGTGTTTCTATACTCTTGATGGCTATGCCATTTATTGTATAGCTCCCTCCTACATTATTTCTTCCAAAATGCATCACTTCGCATTTATCTGGATTAAATTCCATCTGCCATTTCTCCGCCCAATTTTCCAGCCTATCTATATCCTGCTGTATTGTCCGACAATGTTCATCGTTATCCGCAAGTCCAGCCATCTTCGTGTCGTCCGCAAACTTGCTGATAACACCAGTTACACCTTCTTCCAAATCATTTATATATATATCACAAATAGCAGAGGTCCCAGTACAGAGCCCTGCGGAACACCACTGGTCACAGACCTCCAGCCGGAAAAAGACCCTTCGACTGCTACCCTCTCTCTCCTATGGCCAAGCCAGTTTTCTACCCATCTAGCCACCTCTCCTTGTATCCCATGAGCCTTAACCTTCTTAACCAACCTGCCATGAGGGACTTTGTCAAATGCCTTACTGAAATCCATATAGATGACATCCACGGCCCTTCCTTTGTCAACCGTTTTTGTCACTTGCTCAAAAAACTCCACCAAATTTGTAAGGCACGACCTCCCTCTTAGAAAGAACAATACCAGAAGGATGTGGAGGCTTTGGAGAGGGTACAGAAAAGATTTACCAGGATGTTTCCCGGTACGGAGGGCATTAGCTCTGAGGAGAGGTTGGGGAAATTTGGTTTCTTCTCACTGGAACGATGGAGGTTGAGGGGCGACCTGATAGAAGTCTACAAGATTATGAGGAGCATGGATAGAATGGATGGTCAGAAGCTTTTTCCCAGGGTGGAAGAGTCAATTACTAAGAGGTTCAGGTTTAAGGTGTAGGGGGCAAGATTTAAAGGAAATGTGAGAGGCATGTTTTTTATACAGAGGGTGGTGGGTGCCTGGAACTCGTTGCCAAAGGAAGTAGTGGAAGCAGATACGGTAGTGACTTTTAAGTGACGCCTGGACAAATACATGAATAGGATGGGAATAGAGGGATATGGTCCCCGGAAGCGTAGGGGGTTTTAGTTAAGTCGGGCAGCATGGTCGGTGCAGGCTTGGAGGGCCGAAGGGCCTGTTCCTGTGCTGTAATTTTCTTTGTTCTTTGTAAAGTCAAATATAAAAGCTCTGACAAAGGGTTGTCCTGATTCAAAGTATTGGCTCTATTTTCTATCCAAGATGCTGTCAGACCTGCTGAGACTTTGCAGCATTTTCTAATTTTGTGTGTGTTGTAAAGACGCAATGAGGTGTCAATTTATAAATGTTGCAAGTGTCATTCTTCTTCATTCATAATTCAAACTCCAGAAAGTTCCGAATTTCAGTGAATGCACTGGATTGTATTTGTTGGTGTTGGAGGATCTGGATATAGTAAATGCAAAAAAGCTGCATGTTCAGTGATTGTAAGAAGTCTCACAACACCAGGTTAAAGTCCAACAGGTTTATTTGGTAGCAAATACCATAAGCTTTCGGAGCAGAGCTCCTTCGTCAGATGGAGTGGATATCTGTTCTCAAACAGGACACAGACACAGAAATCAAATTACAGAATACTGATTAGAATGCAAATCTCTACAGCCAGCCAGGTCTTAAATGTACAGACAATGTGGGTGGAGGAAGCATTCAACACAGGTTAAAGAGATGTGTATTGTCTCCAGACAGAACAGCTTGTGAAATTCTGCAAGTCCAGGAGGCAAGCTGTGGGGGGTTACTGATAATGTGACATAAATCCAACATCCCGGTTTAGGCCGTCCTCATGTGTGCGGAACTTGGCTATCAGTTTCTGCTCAGCGACTCTGCGCTGTCGTGTGTCGTGAAGGCCGCCTTGGAGAACGCTTACCTGAAGATCCAAGGCAGAAACTGATAGCCAAGTTCCGCACACATGAGGACGGCCTAAACCGGGATGTTGGATTTATGTCACATTATCAGTAACCCCCACAGCTTGCCTCCTGGACTTGCAGAATTTCACAAGCTGTTCTGTCTGGAGACAATACACATCTCTTTAACCTGTGTTGAATGCTTCCTCCACCCACATTGTCTGTACCTTTAAGACCTGGCTGGCTGTAGAGATTTGCATTCTAATCAGTATTCTGTAATTTGATTTCTGTGTCTGTGCCCTGTTTGAGAACAGATATCCACTCCATCTGACGAAGGAGCTCTGCTCCGAAAGCTTATGGTATTTGCTACCAAATAAACCTGTTGGACTTTAACCTGGTGTTGTGAGACTTCTTACTGTGCTTACCCCAGTCCAACGCCGGCATCTCCACATCATGTTCAGTGATTGCACAGAGACGTACCTGGGCAAGGACATCAGGAAGTGCAATTGAAGAATGAAATGTCAGCCCTTGATGAGAGGGATGATATGCTTGCTGATGGGATTGTGTTGTAGGTGATGGTATCAACATCCAGAGGGTACATATTTACGATAATTAGCAAAAGAAGCAATGACAATGTGAGGAACTCTGTGGCAAATATTGGTTGTAGAATGGTTATAGTTGAGAAGGAGGCCATTTGACCCCATGTTTGTGTTGGCTCTCTGCAAGAATAAATCAGCTAATCCCACTTCCTCACCCTTTCCCTGGTGCTGATCCAATTTCCTTCCGAAAGTCGGGATGGAATCTTCCTCCACCACACCACAGTCAGTGCATTTGAGATTTGAAACACTCACTCAGATGGATTAAAAGATCCTATGGCACTCTCTGAAACTAGAGCAGTGGAGCTCTTTCTGTGTCCAGGCCAATGTTTATCCCTCAATCAACATTACAAAAAATATTATTTGGTGCTGAAACCTTGTTATTTGTGGGAACTTGCTGTGATCATGACAGATGCAATATAAATGCAAGCCTTTCTTTAAAGATGTTGGGTGTCTTCTTGAAGCAGATAGGGACCTCAGATTGTTGTAACGAGAGGTTGAAGATGTCTGTGAATACCCCTGCCAGCTGATCCGGGCAGGATCTGAGTGCTTGTCCGGGTACCCCATCCGGGCCAGTCGCTTTCTGTGGGTTGACTTTCGTGAAGGCTGCTCTGACATCTGCAATGGTGAGCCCAGATACAGGTTCATCCGGGGCTTCCAGGGTGGAGGGTGTGCTCTCGCTGACCTCTTGCTCAAAACGGGCATAGAATGCATTGAGCTCGTCAGGGAGGGGTGCATTGGTGCCGGCGATTTTACATGCCTTCGTCTTGTTATGTCTTGCAGACCTTGCCATAGTCAGTGCGGGTTTGTGTGGCTCGCCTGAGACTCTAGCTCGGTCTGGTACTGTCTTTTGTCATCTTTGATATATCTCCTTAGATCATAGAAACATGGAAGATAGGAACAGGAGGAGACCATTCAGCCCTTCAAGCCTAGTCTGCCATTCATTACGATCATGGCTGATCATCCAACTCAATAGTCTAATCCTGCTTTCTCCCCATAACCTTTGGTCCCATTCACCTCAAGTGCTATATCCAGCCGCCTCTCGAATACATTCAATGTATTGGCATCAACTACTTCCTGTGGTAATGAATTCCATAGGCTCACCGCTATTTGGGTGAAGAAATGTCTCCTCATCTCCGTCCTCAATTGTCTACTCTGAATCCTCAGACTGTGATCCCTGGTTCTGGACTCCCCCACCATCGGGAACATCCTCCCTGCATCTACTCCGTCTAGTCCTGTTAGAATTTTATAAGTCTCTATGAGATTCCCCCTCATTCGTCTGAACTCCAGCGAAAACAATCCTAACCTAGTCAATCTCTCCTCATACATCAGTCCCGCCATCCCCAGAATCAGCCTAGTAGACCTTCGCTGCACTCCCTCGAGAGCAAGAACATCTTTCCTCAGAAAAGGAGACCAAACTGCACACAATACTCTAGGTGTGGTCTCACCAAGGCCCTGTATAATTGCAACAACACATCCCTGCTCCTGTACTCGAAACCTCTCGCAATGAAGGCCAGCATACCATTTGCCTTCCTTACCGCCTGCTGCACCTGCATGCTTACCTTCAGCGACTGTTACACAAAGTCACTTGGGTCCCGCTGCACACTCCCCTCTCCCAATTTACAGCCATTCAGGTAGTAATCTGCCGCCTTGTTTTTGCTTCCAAAGTGAATAACCTCACATTTATCCAAATTATACTGCATCTGCCATTGAGTAGCCCACTCATATCTTGCTTTCTTGTATAGGTCAGGGTCACCTGACTTGAACGCCTCAGACCTGGACTTCTGCAAGCAGTGGATATCCCTGTTCATCCATGGTTTCTGGTTGGGGAACACACAGATTTGCTTCTTTGGCACACAGTCTTTGACACACTTACTAATGAAGTCGGCTACTGTAGTGACGTACTCGTTCAGGCTGGTCGCAGAGTTTTTAAACACTGACCAGTCCACTGACTCTAAGCAGTCCCGTATGAGATCATCCGATTCTTCACACCAACATTGCACGACTATCTGTGACGGATTCTCCCGCTTCAGTTTCGCTTGTGAGCCGTGAGCAGGAGCACAGCCTTGTGGTCTAATTTGTCAAAGCATGGGCATGTTTGATATTTGTGTAGCAGTGGTCGAGGATGTTTGGGCCTCTGGTGGAACAGGAGACGTGTTGGTGGTTTCTTGGTAGTCTGCTCTTGAGCTTGGCCTGATTGAAGTCCAAGGCCACGATAAACAAGGCCTCGGGATTTTTCGTCTCAAGACTATTTGTAGAATGGGTGACAGTGAATGGGATGGGGGGGAATTGAGTCAAGAGGAAGCAAGTTGCTCTGGAAGAAAGCAGGTTGAAACTATAGGGCAATCCGGACAGCTCTTTCGTGGATTTTGGAGAGGGTAGAATGAGCAATCCAGGTGTTGTTGAAGTTTCCTGTTCTGGGACCCTTGCTGTTTGTCATTTTCATAAATGACCTGGATGAGGAAGTGGAGGGATGGGTTGGTAAGTTTGCTGACGACACCAAGGTAGGTGGTGTTGTGGATAGTTTGGAGGGATGTCAGAAGTTGCAGCGAGACATAGATAGAATGCAAGACTGGGCGGAGAAGTGGCAGATGGACTTCAACCCGGATAAGTGTGTGGTGATCCATTTTGGCAGATCCAATGGGATGAAGCAGCAGTATAATATGAAGGGTACCATTCTTAGCAGTGTAGAGGATCAGAAGGACCTTGGGGTCCGGGTCCATAGGACTCTTAAATCGGCCTCGCAGGTGGAGGATGCGGTCAAGAAGGCGTACGGCGCACTGGCCTTCATTAATCGAGGGATTGAGTTTAGGAGTCGGGAGATAATGCTGCAGCTTTATAGGACCCTGGTTAGACCCCACTTGGAGTACTGCGCGCAGTTCTGGTCACCTCATTACAGGAAAGATGTTGAAGCCATTGAAAGGGTGCAGAGGAGATTTACAAGGATGTTGCCTGAATTGGGGGGCATGCCTTATGAGGATAGGTTGAGGGAGCTTGGTCTCTTCTCCCTGGAGAGACGAAGGATGAGAGGTGACCTGATAGAGGTTTACAAGATGTTGAGAGGTCTGGATAGGGTAGACTCTCAGAGGCTATTTCCAAGGGCTGAAATGGTTGCTACGAGAGGACACAGGTTTAAGGTGCTGGGGGGTAGGTACAGAGGAGATGTCAGGGGTAAGTTTTTCACTCAGAGGGTGGTGGGTGAGTGGAATCGGCTGACGTCGGTGGTGGTGGAGGCAAACTCGTTGGGGTCTTTTAAGAGACTTCTGGATGAGTACATGGGATTTAATGGGATTGAGGGCTATAGATAGGCCTAGAGGTGGGGATGTGATCGGCGCAACTTGTGGGCCGAAGGGCCTGTTTGTGCTGTGGCTTTCTATGTTCTATGTTCTATGTTATCACCTGAAAGGAACATCCAAAGATTATTGGCATACTTTAAAAAGTATCTGGATGAGTACTTGGCACGTCATTACATTCAGGGCTATGGACCAAGTGCTGGCAGATGAGATTAGGTGTGAGTTCAGGTGTTTCTAATGTATCGGTGTGGACTTGACAGCCTCATCTGTGCTGTTTGATTCTCTGATTCTCTGACTCTCGGTGTTGACTGAATGGAACTGAGGGCCAGAATAGTCTGACATCAAGTTGGTGCTGCTGAAGAGGGAGATTGAGAGCGAGGTCTCAGTGTACACTGTGGACTTCATTCTGGAAGCAGAGGGTATTAATTACATGATAAGGTGGCAGTGGTTATGAAGCAGGCAACGTTAAATGTGAGCTGGATCCCATGCTGTGAAAGTTGGTCTTAGTAAATGTATGATCAAATTCAAAAAGGGAATGAAATAGTAATGGAGGTGAACAGTAAAAGACAAATGGAAATCATGTCACTCAGAGAGAAGCAGAAAACTGTAATGCAGAGAAATAGCAATGTTTTAAACAATGGGAACAAATAGCAAGATTCTGCAGCTGCTGGAAATCTGAAATCAAGACAGAAAACCGTGGTGATGCTCGACAGGTCCTCATCGGAGTGAATTAGGCGTCAGTTATTGTCAGAGGTTATAAATAATGGCTTTGAAATGATAATGCTGTGATTGACCATGGAATGGACAAGATGAGTAATTAAAATGCAACATTATTAAATATGCAATAAAATGTAGGCAGAATTTACCTATAATGGGGCAGGAGACTCAACAGGTCAAGTGGTCTACTCCTGCTCTCTCACTACCTGTATTCTTGCGTATTTATACATTAAAATGCCAGTGCTCTTGGCATGATAAGTGATTTTAGACAACTTGTGAAACGGATTCCCAACTGATAAATGTGTGTGTAGGAGGAAAGGACCCAATGCTGCTGCATAGTTCTGTCTGTTTGCTCTAGGAATTTGTATCATCTTGTTAACCATCACATTGGAGATAAAGGAAATACTTCAATCTTTTTGCTTATTAATCTGTGACAGAAATATGGGTACTTTAGCTCCTTGTGGACTGATTCAATCTTTATTGGTTTGAATATTGTGCTTGGTCCCTTTTGCCCTGTGTTTGTTTATTATTTCTGTGTGTTATGTTATTTAAAAGACAAGTCCATTCGCTTTACGCCATTCGTGTCTGGAACAAGCTGCCAGAGGTAGTAGTACAATTTTCTTTTAAAAAGCATTTAGATAGTTACATGGGTATGATGGGTATAGAGGGATATGGGCCAAATGCGGGCAATTGGGATTAGCTTAGGGGTTTAAAAAAAAAAGAGCGGCATGGACAAGTTGGGCCGAAGGGCCTGTTTCCAGGCTGTAAACCTCTATGACTCTACTCACTGCTCTGACAACATTGCATTTGATGATTGTGGTGGCTATCCAACATGATCCTTAAAAAAACCATATGCTGTGGTTAGGGTGTCTGGTGCTGCTGGCTGCTCCACACACAACTTGTATAACAGCAGAAACTCCGTCTGATTATTAAATGCAGAGCTATCGGCAGATAGCAAAAACTGTTCATAAAATTCAAGGTTTTATATCAGACTGATGGTTTCCTTTTATCCAAAGTAATTATTGCAGCTGTTTTCAAAGATGTGCAGGTTAGGTGGATTGGCCATGCTAAATTGCCCTGTAGTGTCACAAGATGTGTAGATTAGATAGATTAGTGCATAGATATGTGGTTTACAGGGATAGGACCTGGGTAAAATACTCCGTTGGGGAGTCAGTGCAGGCTCGATGGGCCGAATGGCCTCCTCCTGTATTGCAGGGATCCTGTGAAACAAGCCTGAGAATTCACCAGTTGTTAGAAGTTTGAGAAGCTTTGTGTGCTTGTGTTCCAGCTAGGGGCACACTGTCTGGGCAAGAGCAGGGGGCACACTGGCTGGGCAGGAGGAGGGGGCACACTGTCTGGGCAAGAGCAGGGGGCACACTGGCTGGGCAGGAGGAGAGGGCACACACTGGGTAAGAGCAGGGGGCACACTGGCTGGACAAGAGCAGGGGGCACACTGGCTGGGCAGGAGGAGGGGGCACACTGGCTGGGCAAGAGCAGGGGGCACACTGGCTGGGCCGGAGGAGGGGGCACACTGGCTGGGCCGGAGGAGAGGGCACACACTGGGTAAGAGCAGGGGGCACACTGGCTGGGCAAGAGCAGGGGGCACACTGGCTGGGCAGGAGGAGGGGGCACACTGGCTGGGCAAGAGCAGGGGGCACACTGGCTGGGCAGGAGGAGGGGGGCACACTGGCTGGGCCGGAGGAGGGGGCGCACTGGCTGGGCAGGAGGAGGGAGCGCACTGGCTGGGCCGGAGGAGGGGGCACACTGGCTGGGCCGGAGGAGGGGGCACACTGGCTGGGCAGGAGGAGGGGGCACACACTGGGTAAGAGCAGGGGGCACACTGGCTGGGCCGGAGGAGGGGGCACACTGGCTGGGCAGGAGGAGGGGGCACACTGGCTGGGCCGGAGGAGGGGGCACACTGGCTGGGCAGGAGGAGGGGGCACACTGGCTGGGCCGGAGGAGGGGGCACACTGGCTGGGCAGGAGGAGGGGACACACCGATTTGATTTATTATTGTCACATGTACTAACACACACTGAAAAGTATTGCTTCTTGCGCGCTATACAAAACATACCGTTCATAGAGAAGAAAAGGAGAGGGTGCAGAATGTAGTGCTACAGTCATAGCTAGGGTGTGGAGAAAGATCAACTTAACGCAAGGTAGGTCCATTCAAAAGTCTGATGACAGCAGAGAAGAAGCTGCTCTTGAGTCGGTTAGTACGTGACCTCAGACTTTTGTATCTTTTTCCCGACGGAAGGTGGAAGAGAGAATGTCCGGGGTGCGTGGGGTCCTTTATTATGCTGGCTGCTCTTCCGAGGCAGCGGGAAGTATGGACAGAGTCAATGGATGGGAGGCTGGTTTGTGTGATGGACTGGTTGTGGAGGGGGGAGCACTGGCTGAGCAGGAATAACTGGGAAACATGGACATTTATCTAGTGGGAATGAATCCTAAAGAGGAACTAAATATAAAGTGATCAGAAGTGTAAAAACCTTTGCCTTCTCTCCCCACTTGTGTAATTTTTTATTCTTTCATGGGATGTGGGTGTCGCTGGCTGGCCCAGCATTTGTTGCCCATCCGTAGTTGAAGTGACTGGCTTGCTCGGCCATTTCAGAGGGCATTTCAGAGTCGGCCACGTTGTTGTGGCTCTGGAGTTACGTGTAGGCCAGACCAGGTATGGACGGCAGATTTCCTTCCCTAAAAGACATTCATGAACCAGATGGGTTTTTATGACAATCAACGATAGTTACGTTGTCACCATTACTGAAAGTAAATTTAAATTACAGATTTATTAACTGACTTTAAATTCCACCAGAGCCTTTGGCTGTGGATTATTAGTCCAGTGACATTCGACCATAAGACCATAAGATATAGGAGCAGAATTAGGCCATTTGGCCCATTGAATCTGCTCCACCATTCAATCATGGCTGATATGATTCTCATCGTAAGAAGTTTAACAACACCAGGTTAAAGTCCAACAGGTTTATTTGGTAGCAAAAGCCACACAAGCTTTCGAGGCTCTGAGCCCCTTCTTCAGGTGAGTGGGAATTCTGTTCACAAACAGAACTTATAAGACACAGACTCAATTTACATGAATAATGGTTGGAATGCGAATACTTACAACTAATCCAGTCTTTAAGAAACAAAACAATGGGAGTGGAGAGAGCATCAAGACAGGCTAAAAAGATGTGTATTGTCTCCAGACAAGACAGCCAGTGAAACTCTGCAGGTCCACGCAACTGTGGGAGTTACAAATAGTGTGACATAAATTCTGATTCTAGGATCGCATGATAAAGACTCAGGAGGAAAAAAGCAGAAATATTTATGTGAAATAGTGTGACATAAACCCAATATCCCGGTTGAGGCCGTCCTTGTGTGTGCGGAACCTGGCTATCAGTTTCTGCTCCGCGACTCTGCGCTGTCGTGTGTCGCGAAGGCCGCCTTGGAGAACGCCCACCCGAATATCAGAGGCCGAATGCCCGTGACCGCTGAAGTGCTCCCCAACAGGAAGAGAACAGTCCCGCCTGGTGACTGTCGAGCGGTGTTCATTCATCCGTTGTCGCAGCGTCTGCATAGTTTCCCCAATGTACCATGCCTCGGGACATCCTTTCTTGCAGCGTATCAGGTAGACAACGTTGGCCGAGTTGCAAGAGTATGTACCGTGTACCTGGTGGATGGTGTTCTCACGTGAGATGATGGCATCTGTGTCGATGATCCGGCACGTCTTGCAGAGGTTGCTGTGGCAGGGTTGTGTGGTGTCTTGGTCACTGTTCTCCTGAAGGCTGGGTAGTCTGCTGCGGACAATGGTCTGTTTGAGGTTGTGCGGTTGTTTGAAGGCAAGAAGTGGGGGTGTGGGGATGGCCTTGGCGAGATGTTCGTCTTCATCAATGACATGTTGAAGGCTCCGGAGGAGATGCCGTAGCTTCTCCGCTCCGGGGAAGTACTGGACAACGAAGGGTACTCTGTCCACTGTGTCCCGTGTTTGTCTTCTGAGGAGGTCGGTGCGGTTTTTCGCTGTGGCGCGTTGGAACTGTTGATCAATGAGTCTAGCGCCATATCCTGTTCTTATGAGGGCATCTTTCAGCGTCTGGAGGTGTCTGTTGCGATCCTCCTCATCCGAGCAGATCCTGTGTATACGGAGGGCTTGTCCGTAGGGGATGGACGTTAAAGAAGCCATCCCCTACGGACAAGCCCTCCGTATACACAGGATCTGCTCGGATGAGGAGGATCGCAACAGACACCTCCAGACGCTGAAAGATGCCCTCATAAGAACAGGATATGGCGCTAGACTCATTGATCAACAGTTCCAACGCGCCACAGCGAAAAACCGCACCGACCTCCTCAGAAGACAAACACGGGACACAGTGGACAGAGTACCCTTCGTTGTCCAGTACTTCCCCGGAGCGGAGAAGCTACGGCATCTCCTCCGGAGCCTTCAACATGTCATTGATGAAGACGAACATCTCGCCAAGGCCATCCCCACACCCCCACTTCTTGCCTTCAAACAACCGCACAACCTCAAACAGACCATTGTCCGCAGCAGACTACCCAGCCTTCAGGAGAACAGTGACCAAGACACCACACAACCCTGCCACAGCAACCTCTGCAAGACGTGCCGGATCATCGACACAGATGCCATCATCTCACGTGAGAACACCATCCACCAGGTACACGGTACATACTCTTGCAACTCGGCCAACGTTGTCTACCTGATACGCTGCAAGAAAGGATGTCCCGAGGCATGGTACATTGGGGAAACTATGCAGACGCTGCGACAACGGATGAATGAACACCGCTCGACAGTCACCAGGCGGGACTGTTCTCTTCCTGTTGGGGAGCACTTCAGCGGTCACGGGCATTCGGCCTCTGATATTCGGGTGGGCGTTCTCCAAGGCGGCCTTCGCGACACACGACAGCGCAGAGTCGCGGAGCAGAAACTGATAGCCAGGTTCCGCACACACAAGGACGGCCTCAACCGGGATATTGGGTTTATGTCACACTATTTCACATAAATATTTCTGCTTTTTTCCTCCTGAGTCTTTATCATGCGATCCTAGAATCA
Organism: Mustelus asterias; assembly: GCF_964213995.1. Taxonomy (NCBI): domain Eukaryota; kingdom Metazoa; phylum Chordata; class Chondrichthyes; order Carcharhiniformes; family Triakidae; genus Mustelus; species Mustelus asterias. Next base: position 1,149,415 of record NC_135807.1, on the reverse strand, counting down.
GAATTTATGTCACACTATTTGTAACTCCCACAGTTGCGTGGACCTGCAGAGTTTCACTGGCTGTCTTGTCTGGAGACAATACACATCTTTTTAGCCTGTCTTGATGCTCTCTCCACTCCCATTGTTTTGTTTCTTAAAGACTGGATTAGTTGTAAGTATTCGCATTCCAACCATTATTCATGTAAATTGAGTCTGTGTCTTATAAGTTCTGTTTGTGAACAGAATTCCCACTCACCTGAAGAAGGGGCTCAGAGCCTCGAAAGCTTGTGTGGCTTTTGCTACCAAATAAACCTGTTGGACTTTAACCTGGTGTTGTTAAACTTCTTACTGTGTTTACCCCAGTCCAACGCCGGCATCTCCACATCATGATTCTCATCCCCATTGTTCTGCCTTTTTCCCAAAGCCCCTGATCCCCTTATTGATCAAGAACCTATCTATCTCTGTCTTAAAGCCACTCAATGACCTGGCCTCCACAGCCCTCTGTGGCAATGAGTTCCACAGATTCACCACCCTTTGGCTGAAGAGATTCCTCCTCATCTCAGTTTTAAAGGAGCATTCCTTCATTCTGAGGTTGTGCCCTCGAGTTCTAGTCTCTCCCACTAGTGGAAACATCCTCTCCACTTCTACTCTATCCAAGCCTCTCAGTATTCTGTAAGTTTCAATTAAATTCCCCTCCTCATCCTTCTAAACTCCATCGAGTACAGACCCAGACTCCTCAACCGCTCTTCATATGACAAACCCTTCATTCCTGGGATCATTCTTGTGAATCTCCTCTGGACCCCCTCCAAGGTTAGCGCATCCTTCCTTGGGAATGGGGCTCAAACCTGCTCACAATGTTCCAGATGGGGTCTGACCAGGACCTTATACAGCCCCAGCTCTTGTATTCTAGATTTCTAGAAATGAAAGCTAACGTTGAATTGCCTCTGCATCATTACCTCTATGTCACCATCTCCCCAGATTTAGTTGGTTGGTTTGTGGGTGGTGATGTCACTTGTGCTGTTGAAGTGTTCCCTGGAATCTTTCCTCGGTTAGTAAATCCTGCTGCAGGAATGAGGGGCTGACTGCAGTCACTTTGAGAAGTGCAGCTGCTGAGTTTGATATTTATCATGTGTCAGCAGCACAGCCTTGTATTTGATTGCAGTCATTTGGCCAGTGATACAGTTTAAACAATGGGCTTCACGGCCTGCCAGCTAGGATGTAAAAGTTGTGGGTCAGGCCACGACAGGCTGGTCCCTTCAATGGGAGGACATGTGTCATGTTGCATGAGCTGTAAAACTGTCAGTGAGGCTGGCCTTTAGTGGAATGATGCAGTCACGAGGGACACTGCATCAGGGGCATTTCAGAACATGAATGTGGAGGACTCTCTCTGATAGATTATGGGGACACGGCCTTAGCCAGCAATGGAGGTTGAGGGTGTCTATCTAACTTGTGGGACATTGTCTGTGGACAGTGCAGTGTTGAGTGGTTTTCATATTGCTTTCTGCAGTGGGCTTGTTACCACCGGCATTCGCATCATTAAAATGCAACTGGATTTCTAAAGAAAAGACTAGGGAAACTAGCATCACACCTCAATTCAGAGCTAACTGCACAAATTGGTTGTTACTTTCTTAAGTTAAAACAGGGATTACTTCCGAAGTAATTAGTTGGCTGTGATTTGCTTTGGGGCTTCCTGAGAAATATTATAGCAATGTGTTGAAATACCTGCAGTTACCCACAGAATGTTGATTCTGCACATTTTCATTTTTGCATCCTGACTTACACATGAACATATGAATTAGGAGCAGGAGTCGGCCACTCGGCCTCTCGAGCCTGCTGCACCATTCAATATGATCATGGCTGATCTGATTGTAACTTCAGCGTACATTCTGACGACCCCCGATAACCTTTCACCCCCTTGTTAATCAGGAATCTATCTCGTTCTGCCTTAAAAATATTCAAAGACTCTGCTCCCACTACCTTTTGAGGAAGAGAGTTCCAGAGACTCACGTCGCTCTGAGCCACAGAGTTTCTCCTCATCTCTGTCCAGGGAAGCGATGTAGTGATATTGTCAATGGACTCGTAATCCAGAGATCCAGGCTAATGCTCCGGAGACCTGGGATTCAAAACCACGGCAGATGATGAAATTTGAATTCGATTAAAAAAAAAACTGGGTTTAAAAGTCTGATGGTTACCATGAATCCATTGTTGATTGTCACTAATGTCCTTTAGGGAGGGAAATCTGCCATCTGTACCTGGTCTGGCCTAAAGGTGGCTCCAGAACCACAACGATGTCGTTGATTCTTAAAAGCCCTCAGTTCAGGGGTAATTAGAGATGGGCTATAAATGCTGGCCCAGCCCCAGCGATGCCAACATCCCAGGAATGAATAAAAAAAGAGTGACCCCTTATTTTTAAACAGTGCCCCTAGTTCTAGATTCTCTACATCCATCCTGTCAATACTCATCAGGTATGTTTCAATAAAGTCACCTCTTATTTTTCTAAGCTCGATGCATCAGAGGCGGCAGAGGAGCTTTATGGGAGAAGTTGGTGCAGTCACCTCGACTGCACAGTACGTAGCGGAGGAATCCCTCCAGAGATTGACAGGAGGAAGAGCATAGGCTGTAGGTGAGGCCACACCTGGAGTAGGTTTACCAGGCTGATTCCTGGGATGGCAGGTCTGTCATATGAGGAGACAATAAATCAGTTGGGATTATATTCACTGGAGTTTAGAAGAGTGAGAGGGCATCTCATAGAAACTTATAAAATTCTAATAGGGTAAGACAGGGTAGATTCAGAAAGAATGTTCCCAATGGTGGGGGAGTCCAGAACTGCGGGTTATAGTTTGAGGAGAAGGGGTAAACCTTTTAGAACTGAGGTGAGGAGAAATTTCTTCACCCAGAGGGTGGTGAATGTGTGTAATTCACTCCTACAGAAAGTAGTTGAGGCCAAAACGTCTGATTTCAAGAAGAAATTAGATATCGCTCTTGGGGCTAAAGGGATCAAGGGGTATGGGGGGAAGGGGGAATCAGGATATTGAATTGATGATCAGCCATGATCAAAATGAATGGCGGAGCAGACTCGAAGGGCCGAATGGCCTCCTCCTGCTTCTCGGTTCTATGTCTTGTTGACATCCAACATTTCCCACTCTGTTTCCTCTGTTCACTGAAGCTGAGAAGACATTTTAGAGATATGGCAAAGATGTTCAAATGTATGAGATGTTTTGATAAAGAAAATTTGAGGGAACTGTGTTCACTGATAAAGGAATTGGTAACGAGGAACATTTGATTTAACATTATCAAACAGATCGAGAGATTAGCTGCAGTGTAATCTTCACAAAAGGTTGTAGGGATATGGAATTATAAAAAGTTATATTTGTTTATGGGATGTGAGTGTCACTGGCTTGGCCAACATTTATTCCCCATGCTGAATTGTCTTTTAGACGGTGGTGTGCTGCTTTCTTGAACAGCTGCAATCTGTGTTGCAGATACACCCACTGTGCTGTTGGGAAGGAGTTATAGAGTCATAGAGGTTTACAGTATGGAAACAGGCCCTTCGGCCCAACTTGCCCATGCTGCCTTTTTTTTTTAACCACTAAGCTAGACTTAAATGCCTGCGTTTGGCCCATATCCCTTAAACCCCTCTTACCTATGTAAATGTTTTTTGAAAGACAAAATTGTACCCACCTCTACTAAAAATTTATTTATTTATTTTAAAGTTTATTTGCTTTTGTTGTTACAAATAGGCTTACATTCACACCGTAATGAAGTTACTGTGAAAATCCCCTAGTCGCCACACTCCGGCGCCTGTTCAGGTACACTGAGGGAGAATTTAGCATTGCCATCACACCTAATCATCACATCTTTCGGGATCTGGGAGGAAACCGGAGCACTCAGAGGAAATTCGCGCAGACACGGGGAGAATGTGCAGACTCCACACAGTGACCCATGTTGGGAATTGAACCCAAGTCCCTGGTACTGTGAGGCAGCAGTGCTAATCACTGTGCCACCAAGTCGCCTACCTCTGGCAGCTCGTTCCAGATACTGACCATCCTCTGTGTGAAGAAATTGCCCCCTGTACCATTTTGTATCTCTCTCCTCTCACCTTAAAGATGGGTCTTTTTCAGCATGGAGGTCGGTCACCAGTGGAATGCCCCAGGGATCTGTTCTGGGACCCTTGCTCTTTGTGATTTTTATAAATGACCTGGATGAGGAAGTGGAAGGATGGGTTGGCAAGTTTGCTGATGACACAAAGGTTGGTGGGGTTGTGGATAGTGTAGAGGGATGTCAGCAGTTGCAACGAGACATAGATAAGATGCAAGACTGGGCGGAGAAGTGGCAGATGGACTTTAACCCAGATAAGTGTGTGGTGGTTCATTTTGGCAGGTCGAATAGGATGAAAGAATATAATATTAAGGGTAAGACGCTTGGCAGTGTGGAAGATCAGAAGGATCTTGGGGTCCGGGTTCATAGGACGCTCAAAGCAGCGTCGCAGGTAGAGGCTGTGGTTAAGAAGGCGTATGGAATACTGGCCTTCATCAATAGAGGAATTGAGTTCAGAAATCGTGAGATAATGCTGCAGCTGTATAGGACCCTGGTCAGACCCCACCTGGAGTACTGTGCCCAGTTCTGGTCGCCTCATTACAGAAAGGATGTGGAAGCCATAGAAAGGGTGCAGAGGAGATTTACAAGGATGTTGCCTGGATTAGGTGGCATGCCTTATGAGGATAGGTTGAGAGAGCTAGGTCTTTTTTCCTTGGAGAGGCGAAGGATGAGAGGTGACCTGATAGAGGTGTATAAGATGTTGAGGGGTATTGATCGAGTGGATTCTCAGAGGCTTTTACCCAGGGCTGAAATGGTTGCCACAAGAGGTCACAGGTTTAGGGTGCTGGGGAGTAGGTACAGAGGGTGGTGGGTGCGTGGAATCGGCTGCCAGTAGTGGTGGTGGAGGCGGATTCGATAGGGTCTTTTAAGAGACTTTTGGATAAGTTCATGGAAGTTAGTAAGATAGAGGGTTATAGGTAAGCCTAGTAGGTAGGGACATGTTCGGTGCAACTTGTGGGCCGAAGGGCCTGTTTGTGCTGTAGCTTTTCTATGTTCTATGTTTTTAAACCTATGCCCTCTAGTTCTAGACTCCCGTACCTTTGGGAAATGATACTATCTAGCTGATCTGTGCCCCTCATTATTTTATAGACCTCTATAAGATCACCCCTAAGCCTCCTCCGCTCCAGAGAAAAAAGTCCCAGTCTATCCAGCCTCTCCTTGTAACTCAAACCATCAAATCCCGGTAGCATCCTAGTAAATCTTTTCTGCACTCTTTCTAGTTTAATAATATCCTTTCTATAATAGGGTGACCAGAACTGTTAAATCCCGGTAGCATCCTAGTAAATCTTTTCTGCACTCTTTCTAGTTTAATAATATCCTTTCTATAATAGGGTGACCAGAACTGTACACAGTATTCCAAGTGTGGCCTTACCAGTGTCTTGTACAACTTCAACAAGATGTCCCAACTCCTGTATTCGGGATGATGTCAAACTTCTTGAGTGTTGTTTGAGCTGCACTCATCCAGGCAGGTGGGGAATATTCCATCACACTGCTGACTTAAAAACATAAGAACTAGGAGCAGGAGTCGGCCACCTGGCCCCTCGAGCCTGCTCTGCCATTCAGTAAGATCATGGCTGATCTTTTTGTGGACTCAGCTCCACTTACCCGCCCGCTCACCATAACCCTTAGTTCCTTTACTGTTCAAAAATCCATCTATCCTTGCCTTAAAACCATTCAATGAGGTAGCCTCAACTGCTTCACTGGGCAGGGAATTCCACAGACTCACAACCCTTTGTTTGAAGAAGTTCCTCCTCAACTCAGTCCTAAATCTGCTCCCCCTTATTTTGAGGCTATGCCCCCTAGTTCCAGTTTCACCCGCCAGTGGAAACAACTTCCCTGCTTCTATCTTATATATTCCCTTCATAATCTTATATGTTTCTATAAGATCTCCCTTCATTCTTCTGAATTCCAATGAGTATAGCCCCAGTCTACTCAGTCTCTCCTCATAAGCCAACCCTCTCAACTCCGGAATCAACCTAGTGAATCTCCTCTGCACCTCCTCCAGAGCCAGTATATCCTTTCTCAAGTAAGGAGACCAAAACTGTACACAGTACTCCAGGTGTGGCCTCACCAGCACCTTATACAGCTGCAACATAACCTAGCAGTTTTTAAACTCCATCCCTCTAGCAATGAAGGACAAAATTTCATTTGCTTTCTTAATGGCAAGACTTGTGCCTTGTAGATGGTGGACAGAATTTGGGGAGTCCGGAGGTGTGTTACTCACCTCAGAATTTTTCGCCTCTGGCCTGCTGTCATAGCCACAGTGTTTATGTGGCTGGTCCAGTTCAGTTTCTGGTCAATGGTAATCCCCAGGATGTTGGCAGTGGGGAATTCAGTGATGGTAATGCCATTGAATGTTTAAGGGGATGGTTATATTCTCCTTGTTGAGGTGGTCATTGTCCGACACGAATATTACTTGTCATTTATCAACCCCAGCCTGGATATTGTCCAGGTCTGGTTGCATTTGGGCATGGACTGCTTCAGTGTCTTAGGAGTCACAAATGATGCACAAATCTTCTCTTTCCAAGGAAAACAGTCCCAACTTTTCCAATCCATCCATGTAACTGAAATTCCCCATCCCTGGAACCTTTCTCTTTAATCTTTTTTACACCCTCTCTAAAATTTCCACATTTTTCACAAAGTATAGCACCCAGAACTGAATACATATGCCAATTTTGACTGAACCAGTGTTCTGTTCAAATTTAACGTAATATTATTGCTTTTATGCTCTGTGCCCCTCTTAATAAAGCCGAGGATGTTATGTTGTAAGCTTTGTCAGTTGCACTTTCAACCTGTTCTACCACCTTCAATAATTTCTGCACAAATGCACGCGGCTCCCTCTGCTTCTGCTCCTCTATTAGAGCTGTATCTTTATTTTCTATTGTTCCTCCTGTTCTTCCTTTCAAAATGAATCACTTCACACTCCCCTGCATTACATTTAATTTAGCACTTGCTTATTCCACCAAGCTGATAATGTCCTTTGAAGTTCTACACTATCCTCACAATTCACAATGCTTCCAAGTTCCGTATCACTGGCAGGTTTTGAAATTGTGTCCCGTACACCACGATCGAGGTCATTCATATGTATCAGGAAGAGAAAGGGTCCCAACACTGACCCCTGGGGGTTGGTACTGTCTTACACTGTTTAAATAAAGTCTTGATGTGGAGATGCCGGCATTGGACTGGGGTGAACACTTGTTCTTTATAAGTCTTTACAAGTCTTTATAAGCTCTGTTTGTGAACAGAATTCCCACTCACCTGAAGAAGGGGCTTAGAGCTCCGAAAGCTTGTGTGGCTTTTGCTACCAAATAAACCTGTTGGACTTTAACCTGGTGTTGTTAAACTTCTTACTAAATAAAGTCTGTCAAAGAATAATTTTGGAATGTTGTGAACATAGAGGGGATATTCAATGATGATTTTGTGTGTGATTTTGAAATAATTTCTTAAGGTGAGACTGTCTCTACTTCCAAGCTCTGTCATGTCTTTCTGGGGCACTGTGACACAGTGGTTAGCACTGCTGCCTCACAGTGCCAGGGACCCGGGTTCGATTCCTGGCTCGGGTCACTGTCTGTGCAGAGTCTGCACATTCTCCCCGTATCCGTGTGGATTTCCTCCGGGTGCCCCGGTTTCCTCCCACAGTCCGAAAGACGTGTTGGTTAGGTGGATGTTAAACTCTCCCTCAGAGTGTGGCGACTAGGGGATTTAGACATAGAACAGTACAGCACAGAACAGGCCCTTCGGCCCACGATGTTGTGCCGAGCTTTATCTGAAACCAAGATCAAGCTATCCCACTCCCTATCATCCTGGTGTGCTCCATGTGCCTATCCAATAACCGCTTAAATGTTTCTAAAGTGGCTGACTCCACTATCACTCCAGGCAGTCCATTCCACACCCCAACCACTCTCTGCGTAAAGAACCTACCTCTGATATCCGTCCTGTATCTCCCACCACGAACCCTATAGTTATGCCCCCTTGTAATAGCTCCATCCACCCGAGGAAATAGTCTTTGAACGTTCACTCTATCTATCCCCTTCATCATTTTATACACCTCTATCAAGTCTCCCCTCAGCCTCCTCCGCTCCAGAGAGAATAGCCCTAGCTCCCTCAACCTTTCCTCATATGACCTACCCTCCAAACCAGGCAGCATCCTGGTAAATCTCCTCTGCACTCCTTCCAGCGCTTCCACATCCTTCCTATAGTGAGGTGACCAGAACTGCACACAATATTCCAAATGTGGTCTCACCAAGGTCCTGTACAGTTGCAGCATAACCCCACGGCTCTTAAACTCCAACCCCCTGTTAATAAAAGCTAACACACTACAGGCCTTCTTCACAGCTCTATCCACTTGAGTGGCAACCTTTAGAGATCTGTGGATATGGACCCCAAGATTTTCCAAGTAACTTCTTTGCAGTGTTAATGTAAGCCTACTTGTGACTAATAAATGAAACTTGAATTTAACTTTAACTTTGTATGTCAGTTATAAATGGACTGTGTTCATTCAAGGTCACAGTCTCGTGAATTACTTCTTAACTGCTTGTATGAGTGGAGTTTAATTAAGATGTTGACTTTGACACTGGTTTCACACAACATAATCTAGTTTGTGTGTGTATATTATATGTATATAAATATATATATATGCCTTGTTCACACAAGCTCCTTGGGATGTAATTGCTGCAACTTCAATCCAGAGCCCTTTTCCTTTTCGCAGTGTGACATCTTAATTACAGGCACTGAGGTACTCATTAAGCTGGTAAGTTCCAGCATCCTCTTGTTGTTAGTGTCCTTGTAGTCACAGCAGTGTTTCGAGCAGAGTATTATTAATACACTCTCCCACCCACCCTGGGGATTTATAACCAGAGGGACATGGGTATAATCGATAAGTTGCAGAAATGAAATGTCAGGGTGTTATTGGGAGGAATACTCAAGGTAAGGATTCAGCAGGTTTTGGAGTGGTCTACATGATACAGCGCTGAATTGAATTGTGAGGTTACTCAGTTTCTATGAAGGGATGTGGGCACGAGAGTGGAAGAGCTGAATGTACAAGTTCCACCCGAAAAGCTGATGGACCCAACATTTCCCATGGCCTTATTTTAATATTGGTTTTGTGCACATTTCTTCTGCCCCAAAGTTGTGTTTGTCTCTTTAGCATTAAATCAGACAGAAACATGGAGACATCAGAAAGACCACAGGCCAATCCACTTCATCTTCGACCACCCTGATGCTATGCAGAATACAACTATAATGGAATTGCTGGGTATTCATGGCAATCAGTCCCTTTAAATTAGACTGCAATGGACACAGGCACTAACACTGGAAGTTTGAAGTGTGATTCCCAGACTGGGCTCAATTTGCTGCTGTTGGTGTCAGCTTGACTTAGTCGGTGACTTTCTCAGCTCTGATTTGGCTATGGGGTCAAGCCCCAATGCATGGGTTTGTCACACAAACAGTGAGACTGCATGCACGGACACTGGACGAGTTGGTGATAGGCAGCATGGTTTTGTTCGGGGAAGGTCATGTCTCCCCAACTTGATTGAGTTTTGAAGAGATGACAAAGATAATTGATGAGGGAAGGGCTTTGGATGTAGAAAGCATCATAGAAACCCTACAGTGCAGGAAGAGCCATTTGGCCCATCGAGTCTGCACCGACCACAATCCCACCCATGTAGTTTATATGAACTTTCGTAAGGCATTTGACAAGGCCCCACATGGCAGACTGGTACAAAAACTAAAATCATATGGGATTTGGGGTGGGCTGGCTGGATGGATACAGAACTAGCTTGGTTATAGAAGACAGAGAGTAGCTGTGGAAGGGTGTTTTTCAGAATGGAGATCTGTAGCTGGTGACATTCCGCAGGGATCAGTGCTGGGACCTCTGTTGTTTGTAGTATATATAAATGCTCTGGAGGAAAATGTGGGTGGTCTGATTAGTAAGTTTGTGGATGACATGAAGATTGGTGGAGTTGCTGATAGTGCCGGGAATTGTCAGAGGATACAACAGGATAGAGATAGATAGGAGACTTGGGCACAGAAATGGCAGATGAAGTTTAATCTGGACAAATGCGAGGTGATGCATTTTGGAGGATCAAATTTAGGCGTGAATTATACTGTAAATGACAGAACCCTCAGGAGCATTAACATACAGAGGGATCTGGGCGCGCAGATCCACAGTTCCCTGAAAGTGGCAACACAGGTGGCCAAGGTGATTAAGAAGGCATATGGCATGCTTGCCTTCATCAACCAGGGCATTGAGTACAAGAGTTGGCAAATCATGTTGCAGCTATATAAAACCTGGGTTAGGCCGCATTTGGAGTACTGCATGCAGTTCTGGTCACCACACTACCAGAAGGATGTGGAAGCTTTGGAGAGGGTGCAAGGAAGGTTCACCAGGATGTTGCCTGGTCTCGAGGGTGTTGACTATGAGAAGGTTGAATAAACTAGGATTGTTTTCACCGAAAAGACGGAGGCTGAGAGGAGACCTAATAGAGGTCTGCAAAATGATGAGAGGCACAGACAGGGTGGATAGTCAGAGGCTTTTCCCCAGGGTGGAAGTGTCAATTACAAGGGGGCACAGGTTCAAGGTGAGAGGAGGGAGTTTAAGGGAGATTTGCAGGGGAAGTTTTTCACGCAGAGAGTGGTGGGTGCGTGGAACACGCTGCCAGAGGAGGTGGTGGAAGCAGGCACATTAGCAACATTTAAGAGGCATCTGGATGGGTCCATGAATAGGGAGGGAATAGAGGGATACGGACCTAGTAAGAGCAGAAGGTTTTATTTTAGTTTAGTTAGGGCATCCTGATCGGCACAGGCTTGGAGGGCCGAAGAGCCTGTTCCTGTGCTGTACTGCATACTTTGTTCCTTGAATGTACGACTGACAGATGAATGATGGGACTGTACACACTGACACACGGACAGACTGTACACACTGACACACGGACAGACTGTACACACTGACACACGGACAGACTGTGCACACTGACACACGGACAGACTGTACACGTTGACACACGGACAGACTGTACACGTTGACACACGGGCAGTGAGACTGTCAGTCCGAGCCAGCATGGATTCACCAAGGGAAATCGTGCTTGATAAATCTTCTGGAATTTTTTGAGGATGTGACCAGTAGAGTGGAGAAGGGTGAACCAGTGGGTGTTGTGTATCTGGACTTTCAAAAGGGGTTTGACTAGGTCCCTCACAAGAGATTAGTGAGCAAAATTAAAGCTCATGATATTGGGGGTAATGTATTGACGTGGATAGAGAACTGGTTGGCAGACAGGAAGGAGAGAGTGGGAATAAACGGGTCAAAAGAACAAAGAAAATTACAGCACAGGAACAGGCCCTACGGCCCTCCAAGCCTGCACCGATCGTGCTGCCCGACTGAACTAAAACCCCCTACCCTTCCGGGGAGCATATCCCTCTATTCCCATCCTATTCATGTATTTGTCAAGACGCCCCTTAAAAGTCACTATCGTATCTGCTTCCACTACCTCCCCCGGCAGCGAGTTCCAGGCACCCACCACCCTTTGTGTAAAAACTCTGCCTCGTACATCTCCTTTAAACCTTGCCCCTCGCACCTTAAACCTGTGCCCCCTAGTAATTGACTCCTCCACCCTGGGAAAAAGCTTCTGACTATCCACTCTGTTCATGCCTCTCATAATCTTGTAGACTTCTATCAGATCACCCCTCAACCTCCGTCGCTCCAGTGAGAACAAACAAAATTTCTCCAACCTCTCCTCATAGCTAATGTCCTCCATACCAGGCAACATCCGGGTAAATCTTTTCTGTACCCTCTCCAAAGCCTCCACATCCTTCTGGTAGTGTGGTGACCAGAATTGAACACTATATTCCAAGTGCAGCCTAACTAAGGTTCTATAAAGCTGCAACATGACTTGCCAATTTTTAAACTCAGTGCCCTGGCCAATGAAGGCAAGCATGCCTCCTTTTCAGAGTGACAGGCAGTGACTAGTAGGGTGCCGCAGGGTTCAGTGCTGGGACCCCAGCTATTCACAATATACATTAATGATTTGGACGAAGGAATTGAATGCAATATCTCCAAATTTGCAGATGCTAAGCTGGGTGGCAGTGTGTGAACAAAGAATAAAGAACAGTACAGCACAGGAACAGGCCTTTCAGCCCTCCAAACCTGCGCCAATCACGTTGTCCTATCTAGACCAACCGCTTATATCCCTCTATTCCCCATTTGTTCAAATGCCTATCAAGATAAGTCTTAAATGTGACTAACATAACTGCCTCAACCATCTCACTTGGCAGTGCATTCAAGGCCCCCACCACCCTCTGTGTAAAAAAAAAAACTCCCCCCCCCCCCCCACATATCCACTGAACCTTCCCCCCTTATCTTGAACTCCTTGTAATTGTCAATTGTGTGCTGTGAGGAGGGTGCTAAGAGGCTGCAAGGTGACTTGGACAGGCTGGCTGAGTGGCAAATACTTGGTAAATGCAATATAATGTGGATAAATGTGAGGTTATCCACTTTGGTGGCAAAAACAGGAAGGAAGATTATTATCTGAACGGTGGCAGTTTCGGAAAAGGGGAAGTGTGACGTGACCTGGGTGTCATGGTGGAACAGTCGCTGAAGGTTGGCATGCAGGTACAGCAGGCGGTGAGGAAAGCTAATGGCATGCTGGCCTTCATAGCAAGAGGATTTGAGTATAGGAGTAAGGATGTCTTGCTGCAGTTATACAGGGCCTTGGTGAGGCCACACCTTGAGTATTGTGCGCAATTTTGGTCTCCTAGTCTGAGGAAGGACATTCTTGCTATTGAGGGAGTCTAGCGAAGGTTCACCAGGCTGAATCCTGGAATGGCAGGACTGACATATGAAGAGAGACTGGATCGACTGGGCTTGTACTCACTGGAATACTTTGCATTGGTATTCACGAAGGAGAGGGACATGTGAACCGGGAGTGTCTCGGAGGGAGGTGTTGACCCGTTAGAGAAAATCTCCATTACAAGGGAGGAAGTGTTAGGTTTTTTAGGGAATATTAAAACTGACAAAGCCCCAGGGCCTGATGGCATCTATCCTTGACTGCTCAGGGAGACGAGAGATGAAATTGCTGGGCCTCTGACGGAAATCTTTGTCGCTTCTTTGGACACAGGTGAGGTCCCTGAGGATTGGAGGATAGCGAATGTGGTCCCGTTGTTTAAGAAGGGTAGCAGGGAAATTATAGGTCAGTGAGCTTGACGTCCGTGATAGGGAAGTTGTTGGAGAGGATTCTTAGAGACAGGATGTATGTGCATTTAGAACGGAACAATCTCATTAGTGACAGACAGCATGGTTTTGTAAGAGGGAGGTCGTGCCTTACAAATTTGGTGGAGTTTTTTGAGGAAGTGACAAAAATGGTTGACTAAGGAAGGGCCATGGATGTCGTCTGTATGGATTTCAGTAAGGCATTTGACAAAGTCCCACATGGCAGGTTGGTTAAGAAGGTTAAGGCTCATGGGATACAAGAAGAAGTGGCTAGATGAGTGGAGAACTGGCTTGGCCATAGGAGACAGAGGGTAGCGGTCGAAGGGTCTTTTTCTGGCTGGAGGTCTGTGACCAGTGGTGTTCCGCAGGGCTCTGTACTGGGACCTCTGCTATTTGTGATATATATAAATGATTTGGAAGAACTACCAGAAAGACGTGGAAGCGTCAGAGAGAGTGCAGAGAACGTTTACCAGGATGTTGCCTGGTATGGAGGGTCTTAGCTATGAGGAGAGATTGGGTAAATTGGGGTTGTTCTCCCTGGAAAGACGGAGAATGAGGGGAGATCTAATAGAGGTGTACAAGATTATGAAGGGGATAGATAGGGTGAACGGTGGGAAGCTTTTTCCCAGATCAGAAGTGACGAACATGAGGGGTCACGGGCTCAAGGTGAGAGGGGCGAAGTATAACTCAGATATTCGAGGGATGTTTTTTGCACAGAGGGTGGTGGGGGCCTGGAATGCGCTGCCAAGTAGGGTGGTGGAGGCAGACACGCTGACATTGTTTAAGACTTACCTGGATAGTCACATGAGCAGCCTGTGAATGGAGGGATACAAACGATTGGTCTAGTTGGACCAAGGAGCGGCACAGGCTTGGAGGGCCGAAGGGCCTGTTTCCTGTGCTGTACTGTTCTTTGTTCTTTTTGTTCTTTGGAACTGAGAAGAATGAGAGGGGATCTCACAGAAACATGTAAAATCCTGATGGTGCTGGCTAGATGCAGGAACAATGTTCCTGATGTTGGGGAAGTGCAGAACTAGGGGTCATAATCTCAGAATAAGGGGCAAGCCATTCAGGACTGAGATGAGGAAGAACATCTTCACTCAGAGAGTTGTGAACCTGTGAAATTCCTGACCACAGAAAGCTGTTGGGGCCAGTTTGTTAGATATGTTCAAGAGGGAGCTGGATGTGGCCCTTGTGGCTAAAGGGATCAAGGGGTATGGAGAGAAAGTGGGAGTGGGATACTGACAGCGCATGATCAGCTATGATCATATTGATTGGTGGAGCAGGCTCGAAGGGCCGAATGGCCTACTCCTGTTTTCTATGTTTCTATGTTAACATTGAGTTTAGATCCCACCCACCTGCTAGTTGATTCTGTTGATTGTTCTCCGTCCTCTGATGCTGATGTGATGTTTATCAACGGCTTTCCCTGTTTTTCTTCCCCTAAAGGCGGTTCTAGCTGACATCTTCAGCTCGGGTACATGTTGTCTGCCTCTTCTTCCATTCTAGTGAGGTTACATTCCAGAAAAGATGCAGCTGTTCTCAGAGGCAGGATTTCATTTCCCTGTGCAGTGGTGTAGCAGTGGTTCAGTGATCTCTGATCTCAGTGTCAGGGGGAAGGTTGAATGATTCTTAAGAACGTGGGTGTTATCTGAAGGATTGCCGAGAATATGGTGGCTGTGAATTGATGCAAAATAAAAGCAGTGGCTGTGTCAGCCACGCAAAAAGGACCCCAGTGTTTTTGTCTGTAGAGAAGTAATTCTAACTATTGGAATTAATGCACCCTCAACTGTTAGTTCTGTCTCACAGATGCAGTTTTATGTGCATTCATCAGGATTCTCAGGCTCATTGCTGTGTATTTGCCTGCTTTGATAGTTAGTTAGACACTCGGTGGGATGTACCGTCACGCTGCATGGTGCCATTTCTATAAAAAGCAAAGTGCAATGGAGCATGTGGAGTCTGCATGGCTGTTTACTGCCCCAGGAAAGCAGAGCTGTTGGAAGATGATGCTTTTGTGTCTGTTTTATCTATTTGATTCTGGAGCTGTTCTGAAGAGTTGCCTTAATTGAAGAGCGTAATTTTCAGTGAGCAGCTGTCAAAAGCTGGAATGTGTTTAACTCTCCAGCCTTTGGAACGTGGGTGGGAGGAAGGCAGTGTAGACAAAAGCTTCTCAGCATGGCCTTGTCATACTGGATGCTTCTGCCCTTTTCCCTCTTTCCTGCAAAAGTAACTGTTAATGAAGAAGAAAGATCTCTCTAACCTCACCACTTTTTGTTCATTTATTTAATTTTCCTCTTTTTCATCGAATTTGGAGTTTTACTTTCCCCTTGCACTGGACCCTCAAATAATTCACAGCCTGCTGAGCTGGGACTGTGGAGGTAATGTCTTAAACTGCAGAGGGATCAGAGCGGGAGAGTAGTCACAGCTTGGAACCCTGATAATGACTGGAATCAATGCATTATCTGAAACCAATGGTGACAAATTAGGTGACAGGGAATTGGAAGGGGAATCACATAGATATCAGAGTGTTGGTGTGGATTGAAACACTGGATCTCAGTTAGATATCAGGGTGTTGGTGTGGATTGAAACACTGGATCTCAGTTAGATATCAGGGTGTTGGTGTGGATTGAAACACTGGTCTTGGAGGGAATGCAGAGAAAGTTCACCAGGTTGATACCAGAGATGAGGGGTGTTGATTATGAGGAGAGACTGAGCAGATTGGGTTTGTATTCGTTGGAATTTAGAAGGCTGAGGGGGGATCTTATAGAGACCTATAAGATAATGAAGGGGCTAGATAGGGTAGAGATGGAGAGATTCTTTCCACTTAGAAAGGAAACTAGAACTAGAGGGCCCAGCCTCAAAATAAAGGGGGGTCAGTTTAGGACAGAGTTGAGGAGGAACTTCTTCTCTCAGAGGGTGGTGAATCTCTGGAATTCTCTGCCCACTGAAGTGGTGGAGGCTACCTCGTTGAATATGTTTAAATCATGGATAGATGGATTCCTGATCGGTAAGGGAATTAGGGGTTATAGGGATCAGGCGGGTAAGTGGAACTGATCCACTTCAGATCAGCCATGATCTTATTGAATGGTGGGGCAGGCTCGAGGGGCTAGATGGCCTACTCCTGCTCCTATTTCTTATGTTCTTATGGATCTCAGTTAGATATCAGGGTGTTGGTGTGGATTGAGATACTGGATCTCAGTTAGATAGCAGGGTGTTGGTGTGGATTCAGATACTGGATCTCAGTTAGATATCAGGGTGTTGGTGTGGATTGAAACACTGGATCTCAGTTAGATAGCAGGGTGTTGGTGTGGATTCAGATACTGGATCTCAGTTAGATATCAGGGTGTTGGTGTGGATTGAAACACTGGATTTCAGTTAGATAGCAGGGTGTTGGTGTGGATTCAGATACTGGATCTCAGTTAGATATCAGGGTGTTGGTGTGGATTGAAACACTGGATCTCAGTTAGATAGCAGGGTGTTGGTGTGGATTGAAACACTGGATCTCAGTTAGATAGCAGGGTGTTGGTGTGGATTGAAACACTGGATTTCAGTTAGATAGCAGGGTGTTGGTGAAGATTACGATACTGGATCTCAGTTAGATATCAGGGTGCTGGTGTGGATTGAGATACTGGATCTCAGTTAGATAGCAGGGTGTTGGTGTGGATTGAAACACTGGATCTCAGTTAGATATCAGTGTTGGTGAAGATTACGATACTGGATCTCAGTGAGATATCAGGGTGCTGGTGTGGATTGAGATACTGGATCTCAGTTAGATAGCAGGGTGTTGGTGAAGATTACGATACTGGATCTCAGTTAGATAGCAGGGTGTTGGTGAAGATTACGATACTGGATCTCAGTTAGATATCAGAGTGTTGGTGAAGATTACGATACTGGACCTCAGTTAGATATCAGGGTGTTGGTGTGGATTGAAACACTGGATCTCAGTTCGATATCAGGGTGTTGGTGAGGATTGAGATACTGTAAATCCTCACTCCAAGTCTTTCATATTATTTTGCGTGCATATTGTGTAGTCTCTCAGCTTTGTTTTTAATTTCTGTTGCCGTTTTTGCTTTTATGTCATCTGACCCCTGGTTTTGCTTCCCTGCTTTGAACTCTGGGAGGGCCAGGCTTCAGGGTGAGCCCAAGGCCCTAGATCTGGGTGTAGGAGCACCAGGCAGTGATGGGAAGTTGCCAGCCACTGACTGGGTGATGTATGGTGAGTAAGAGGGAGTGGGAGGGAGTCAGGCTGAACCTCCATCCATGCCCTTTCCGACATCTGCTGCCCAAAACTGGGCCTCAGCTCCCACAGGAGAGAAAGATGGTGGGAAAGGAGAGAGGGAGAGTGATAAAGTGGTAAAGGGGGGAAGAGAGAGAGAGAGAGAGAGAAAGGGACGGAGGTGACAAGGAAAACAAGCAAAATCTGAGCTGATTTTCGGGGATGCTATTAGTGAGATACGAGGTTGTGCGACTCCAGGATCAGTTAGGTGATTTAGTGTTATCTAATTTGAATTTATCAAGTATTTCTGTTATATTCTATGATGTATTTGATTTTGTAAGTTATTCCAGCTAGGAATGCATCGTGCTGTACAGGTATGCCACAATATTCCAACTTGTACATTGTTTTTCTGGGCAAGGGATGCCCGAAGGTGCCTAACTCTGGCTTTAAGGATGATTCCCCTGGAACCTGTGATTCATCTAAAGTTGTTTCACTTAAATTAGTGATTTTCAGGAATGCAGCCAGCGGTGAGGACTGCCTGGGATAGATCCCTATGTTAGATATCAGAGATTTAATGTGGAGAGGAATGGATCCCTGTGTTTGATATCAATTTTGGTGTGGATTGAGATAAAGGATCACCCTATTAGATATCAGTCTCTCTAACCTTTTCCTGTAACTCAGGGCTGACATTTAGGATCAATCGTGGGGCAGCACAGTGACACAGTGGTTAGCACTGCTGCCTCACAGCACCAGGGATCCGGGTTCGATTCCCGGCTTGGGTCACTGTCTGTGTGGAGTTTGCACGTTCTCCCCGTGACTGGGTGAGTTTGCTCCGGTTTCCTCCCACAGTCTGAAAGACGTGCTGGTTAGATGCATTGACCCGAACAGGTGCCGGAGTGTGGCGACTAGGGGAATTTCACAGTTACTTCATTGCAGTGTTAATGTAAGCCTCATTTGTAACTAATAAATAAACTTAACTTAATCTCAAAGCATTGGCCTCCAGTTATCACTCTACTCTGAATTTGAATTTGTTGAACATCCAGATATTTCAGCTGGATGCATGTTCATCTGAGGAAGGATGTTCTTGCTATAGAGGGAGTGCAGTGAAGGTTTACCAGGCTCATTCCTGGGATGGCAGGACTGATGTTTGAGGAGAGACTAACTCGGTTAGGATTATATACGCTGTAGTTTAGAAGAATGAGGGGGGAAATCTCATAAATACCAATAAAATTGTAACAGGATTAGACAGGGTAGATTCAGGAAGGATGTTCCTGATGGGGGGGGTGTGTGTCCAGAACTAGGGGTCACAGTCTAAGGAAAACGGTAAATCTTTTAGAACTGAGGTGAGGAGAAATTTCTTCACCCATAGAGTGGTGAGCCTGTGGAATTTGCTCCCACAGAAAATAGTTGATGCCAAAAGATTGTTCTCAAGAAGGAGTTAGAAATAGCTCTTGGGGCGAAACGGGTCAAGGGATGTGGGGGGGAAACGGAAACAGGCTATTGATATTGAGTTGGATAATCAACCGTGATCGTAATGAATGGCGGAGCAGGCTAGAATGTCCGAATGGCCTCCTCCTCCTATTTTCTGTGTTTCTATGATGGAAATACACAGCAGGTACATCAGCATTTGTTAAAAGACAGGTTCACGTTTTGGGTGCAAACCCTTTGACCATCTGACAGAAAAGCCAAGTGTTTCCAAACATGAAATCGTTGATCTCTCTCTAAAGTTGATAATTATCTGCGGCACTGGTTTCCGATTACTGCTCAATGGTGCATTCTGGGAGTGCTTGTGGTGCTGAATGAGAAACTCACCGGGGCAGAGGGAGGTTATAGAGTCATAGGGTGGGATTTCCCAGCTAAATTCGCCCTGAAACCGGAAAATCCCGCCTGAGGTCAACGGACCTTTCCATGGTCCGCCCCTCACCCACTCCGATTTCTCTGGCAGGTGGAATGGAAAATTCACCCCATAGAGTCTACAGCACAGAAAAAGGCCCTTCAGCCCATTGCATATGTGCCAGTCAAAGCCAAACCCACACAATTATTCGAATCCCATTTTACAACACTTGGCCCATAGCCTTGTATGACTTACAAAGAACAAAGAACAATACAGCACAGGAAACAGGCCCTTCGGCCCTCCAAGCCTGTGCCGCTCCTTGGTCCAACTAGACCAATCGTTTGTATCCCTCCATTCCCAGGCTGCTCATGTGACTATCCAGGTAAGTCTTAAACGATGTCAGCGTGCCTGCCTCCACCACACTACTTGGCAGCGCATTCCAGGCCCCCACCACCCTCTGTGTAAAAAACATCCCTCTGATATCTGAGACCAGCGGTGTGCCTCAGGGATCAGTGCTGGGTCCACTGTTATTTGTCATTTATATTAATGATTTGGATGAGAATATAGGAGGCATGGTTAGTAAGTTTGCAGATGACACCGAGATTGGTGGCATAGTGGACAGTGAAGAAAGTTATCTCCAATTGCAACGGGATCTTGATCAATTGGCCCAGTGGGCTGATGAATGGTCAAAAGAGGTTGATCCCTTGGTTTGGTGGTAATGGGAGAGTGAGGGATATGCTGGGCCACCAGGTTACAGATTGTGGTTGAGTTCAGTTCTGCTGCTGTCGATGGCCCCAAAGCGCCTCATGGAACCATCACTAACCAGATTCCTGAACCAGGTGGGTTTTTACCATAATTGAGAATGGTTTCATAATCACTGTAACTGGGACTAGTTTTTAGTTGTGGGTATATTAATTGAGTTTAATTCCAACGCTCACATTGGAACCCGTGTCCCAGAGCCTCTGCACTCCAGTGACATTCCCACTTCACCACTCTTTTCCTATTGGTTTGTGGTGGAATCATAGACTGGTTGCAGTGCAGGAGTAATCCTGTCTGTCATGTTTTAGTTATGCTAGTTAGTGATGGTTCCTGCTTGGTTATGTGTTGGTTATGTTGGAGGAATGTCTGGCAGTTCTCTAATCACCGTGTGTTCAATTCAAAGATACACACCGTATTAAGATGAACAATTCTGCAGTTGATTCAGGGACTCAGAGTGCAACTGATGTCAGGACAAAGGAAAAAACAGGAGCAACGCAGCTCCTTAAATCAGTCTCATAGCTTTTCCCCTGTCGCTGCTCTACACCAGGACTGGTCTCCCAATTCACACTGCCCATGCCCAATTCGTGCCCAGTTCCCGCTGCCCAGTTCCCACTGCCCAGACCCAGTTCCCACTGCCCAGGCCCAGTTCACTCTCCCTGGCTGGAATTGTACCGTCCCGCCCACCACAGGAATCGAAGAGGGCAAGGGGCGGGACATGGAAAGGTCCGTTGACCTCGGGTGGGATTTTATGGCTCGGGATGAGCGAGCCTGTAAAATCCCGCCATGTCCAATGCACTCTTCCACTCCCCGGCCGGCTGCTTTCCCAGTTTACCTTCATGTGGACTGTGAACAAGGTGCCTGATCAGGAGTAGACAATGTTTGGATGGTGCCTTTCTAATCTGTGTGTGTGAGTTCTCCATCCGCTGCTACATTTAACAGCATTATCACGGAGAGAGTGAGGAATGAGGCTGAATAAGTGAAGCTCCACCAAAGAGCTGGTGTAATTCTGTAGTAATTGAAGTTGGGAAAATGTGGATTCTTCAGACAGGAAAGAGAGTAAATGAGAGGACTTTGTTGGAATTTGCCAGAGATGAAGGTAAAAGGTGACTGCAGGAGAAGTTAATTGAGCTCTGATACCAGGAAACACTTGATAAAGGTGGGATTGATACCGACAATGGTCTCCAAATGGGGGCGTGGAGGTGAAATTGCCACTGTACAGGATGTAATTGGACTGTTCTATATTAAGAAGTCTCACAACACCAGATTAAAGTCCAACAGGTTTATTTGGTATCACGAGCTTTCGGAGCGCTGCTCCTTCAACACATGAGTGGAGTGAGTTCTATATTAAAAGTTCAATATTGAAAGTGTGATATAAGTACAGGTTGTTTTGGGAATGTTGTTCTACAGTAAAGGTGTGTTATTTGTGCAGGTTTTTGTTGGAATGTTCTATAGTAAAGGGGAGTTATTTGTGCAGGTTTTTGTTGGAATGTTCGATAGTAAAGGGGTGTTATTTGTGCAGGTTGTATTTTGAATGTTGTTCTCTGTTGAACGTTATTTTTGTTTTAATTGCAAGTCCAGAACCTGAGTGAGTGAGTGTTAATCGCAGAGCTTCTCTCTGTCTTACAGCAACAAGTGCTGCCCTCTTGTGGCTTCCGGTCAATTTCTCAGTGATTCATTGTTCTGCAGTTTACATTTTCCTTCCTCTTCTGTCCATTCTCCCATTAGCCCCTTTCCTTCAGAATCTTACATATTTGGGCAGCAATGAACAGTGAACCAACATTAAGATGCCAGCAGCAATTGAATGTGCGACTTCAGAGCTGGACCAAATCCTCTTGCTCATCTGATTATATTCAATATATATTTGGACAGGAAAATAATCAGTGCTGTCGGGAATGGAGTGCGGGATTGGCTAATTGTATCAGTCCTTCATAGAGCCAGAACCGGCATGTTGGACTGAATGGCCTCCTGTACCACATGACAGAGTTGAACATACCACTTGCATGCAGTGTATCCTGATAGCATTGTCTATGCATGGCTATGCACACAGTCAAACATACATGATCACCTATACATCTCCCCACCCCTGCCATGCATTAGGCACTCCTGCAGCCTGTGAACCATCAGCTCAAGGGCAGAGATACAGAAAAAGGGCCTGTAGTTTTCTATCTGATGGGGAGATGGTGCGTGACTCATAAGGAAAAGATATTTCAGCATAAAGCTCGAGGAGAGGAAGAATGAGAAATAAATGACAATCATCACACCACACACCCCCACACACACCCTCACATACACACACACACCCTCACATACACACACACACCACACACACACCCCCTCACATACACACCCTCACATACACACACACACCCCACATACATACACACACACCCTCACATACACACACACACACCCCACATACATACACACACACACACAGCATCAATGTCATGACAGCAAGGATAACGATCAGCTATAGAATCCATACTAGTTTCTAACAGGAATGCATGGAGTGGCCATTTTGCTGAACCTTCACGATTCTTCAACAAGAGAGAATCTAACCACCGTCCCTTGACATACAATAGCATTACCATTGCGAAATCCCCCAATATTAACATCCTGGGCGGCATGGTGGCACAGTGGTTAGCACTGCTGCTTCACAGCGCCAGGGACCCGGGTTCAATTTCAACCTTGGGTCACTGTCTGTGTGGGGTCTGCACATTCTCCCCGTGTCTGCATGGGTTTCCTCCGGGTGCTCCGGTTTCCTCCTACAGTCTGAAAGATGTGCTGTTTAAGTGGATTGGCCATGCAAAATTGTCCCTTAGTGTCAGAGGGATTAGCGGGGTAGATATGAGAGGTTATGGGGATAGGGGCTGGGTGAGATTGTTGTCACGGTAGGCTCGATGGGCTGAATGGCCTCCTGCACTGTAGGGATTCTATGACTGACACACACAGACCGGCACACTGTCAGGCCCACGAACACAAATACACTCATTCATACACACACACACACACTCTCTAAGGTACAGACTTGCACACTCACGGCGGAGCAGGCTCGAGGGATGAATTGCCTACTCTTGCTCCGAGCTCTTATGTTCTCACTTACACACACACACACACACACACACACACACACACACACACACAGACACAGACGCTCTCTCGCAGGTTTGCTCACGCTCGCTCACTCACGCTCGCTCGCTCGCTCACTCACTCACGCTCGCTCACGCAGACACATGCATAGACACACGCAGAGAAACACACACTCACATAGATGCTCTCACACACACAATCATAGAAACCCTGCAGTGCAGAAAGAGGCCATTCGGGCCATCGAGTCTGCACCGACCACAATCCCACCCAGGCCCTACCCCATTTACCCGCTAATCCCTCTAACCTACGCATCTCAGGACACTTAGGGGCAATTTTTAGCATGGCCAATCGACCTACCCGCATATCTTTGGACTGTGGGAGGAAACCGGAGCACCCGGAGGAAACCCACGCAGACACGAGGAGAATGCGCAAACTCCACACAGACAGTGACCCGAGCCGGGAATCGAACTCAGGACCCTGGAGCTGTGAAGCAGCAGTGCTAACCACTGTGCTACCGTGCCGCCCATAAAAATGTTACAGCACAGAAGAAGGTCATTCAGCCCATCTTGTCCATGCCAACCTGAGGACACCAGGTGCCCTTTCTAATCCCACCTTCCTGCACATGACCCAGAGCTCTGTAGCTTACAGCACTCAAGGTGCAGATCCAGGTATTTTTTAAAAGAGTTTACGGTCTCTGCCTTCACCACCAACTCGGGCACTGAATTCCAGACACCCACCACCCTTTGTGTAAAAATGTTCTTCCTCATGTCCCCTCTACACCTGCTGCCACTTATTTTGAATCTATGTCTCCTGGTTCTGGAATTCTCCACCAAGGGAAACAATTTTATTCTGTCCACTCTATCACTTCCCCTGATAATTTTGTACACCTCAATCACGCCACCCCTCAGCCTTCTCTGTTCCAAGGAAAATTACCTCCACCTATTGGGGCGGCACGGTAGCACAGTGGTTAGCACTGCTGCTTCACAGCTCCAGGGTCCCGGGTTCAATTCCCGGCTCGGGTCACTGTCTGTGTGGAGTTTGCAAATTCTCCTCGTGTCTGCGTGGGTTTCCTCCGGGTGCTCCGGTTTCCTCCCACAGTCCAAAGATGTGCGGGTTAGGTTGATTGGCCAAGTTAAAAATTGCCCCTTAGAGTCCTGAGATGTGTAGGTTAGAGGGATTAGTGGGTAAATATGTGGGGATATGGGGGTAGGGCCTGGGTGAGATTGTGGTCGGTGCAGACTCGATGGGCTGAATGGCCTCCTTCTGCACTGTAGGGTTTCTATATTCTATCCAATCTCTCCTTGCAGCTACACTTTTCCAGCCCTGGTAACATTCTTGTGAACCTCGTCTGCAGTCTCTCCAGCGCAATTACTTCCTGTAATGTGGTGACCAGAACTGCACACAATGCTCTAGTTATTAACACTCACCAGTGTTTTATACAATTCCAACATTAAATCCTTACTGTTATATTGTATTCCTCTGGCAATGAAGGAAAGCATTCTATATGCCTTTACAACCTTGTCTACATGAACTGCTGCCTTTAGGGACCTGTGTACTTTATCACCAAGACCCCTCACTTAAAGAACAAAGAACAAACAGCACAGGAACAGGCCCTTTGGCCCTCCAAGCCCGCGCCGCTCCCTGGTCCAAACTAGACCATTCTTTTGTATCTCTCCATTCCCACTCCGTTCATGTGGCTATCTAGATAAGTCTTAAACGTTCCCAGTGTGACTGCCTCCACCACCTTGCCTGGCAGCGCATTCCAGGCCCCCACCACCCTCTGTGTAAAATATGTCGTTCCGTGTTAAATCCCCCCCCCCCCCCCCCCCACCCCCACCCCTCACCTTGAACCTATGACCCCTCGTGAACGTCACCACCGACCTGGGAAAAAACTTCCCACCGTTCACCCTATCTATGCCTTTCATAATTTTATACACCTCTATTAGGTCACCCCTCATCCTCCGTCTTTCCAGTGAGAACAACCCAGTTTACCCAATCTCTCCTCATAACTAAGCCCCTCCATACCAGGCAACATCCTGGTAAACACTCTCTCTAAAGCCTCCATGTCCTTCTGGTAGTGTGGCGACCAGAACTGGGCGCAGTATTCCAAATGCGGCCGAACCAACGTTCTATACATCTGCAACATCAGACCCCAACTTTTATACTCTTATGCCCTGTCCTATGAAGGCAAGCCTGCCATATGCCTTATTCACTACCTTCTCCAACTGTGACGTCACCTTCAAGGATCTGTAGACTTGCACACCCAGGTCCCTCTGCGTATCTACACCCTTTATGGTTCTGCCATTTATCGTACAGCTCCCCCCTACATTAGTTCTACCAAAATGCATCACTTCACATTTATCTGGATTGAACTCCATCTGCTATTTCTTTGCCCAAATTTCCAGCCTATCTATATCCATCTGTAGCCTCTGACAATGTTCCTCACTATCTGCAAGTCCAGCCATTTTCGTGTCGTCCGCAAACTTACTGATGACCCCAGTTACACCTTCTTCCAGATCGTTTATATAAATCACAAACAGCAGAGGTCCCAATACAGAGCCCTGCGGAACACCACTAGTCACAGGCCTCCAGCCGGAAAAAGGCCCTTCCACTACCACCCTCTATCTTCTGTGACCAAGCCAGTTCTCCACCCATCTAGCCACCTCCCCCTTTATCCCATGAAATCCAACCTTTTGCACCAACCTACCATGAGGGACTTTGTCAAACGCTTTACTAAAGTCCATATAGATGACATCCACGGCCCTTCCCTCGTCAACCATTCTAGTCACTTCTTCAAAAAACTCCACCAGGTTAGTGAGGCATGACCTCCCTCTCACAAAACCATGCTGACTATCGTTAATGAGTTTATTCCTTTCTAAATACGCATACATCCTATCTCTAAGAATCCTCTCCAACAACTCCCTACCACGGACGTCAAGCTCACCGGCCTATAATTTCCCGGGTTATCCTTCCTACCCTTCTTAAATAACGGGACCACATTAGCTATCCTCCAACCCTCTGGGACCTCACCTGTGTCCAGTGACGAGACAAAGATTTGTGCCAGAGGCCCAGCGATTTCATCTCTCGTCTCCCTGAGCAGCCTGGGATAGATTCCATCAGGCCCTGGGGATTTGTCAGTCTTTATATTCTCTAAAAAACCTAACACTTCCTCCCTTGTAATGGAGATTTTCTCTAACCGTTCAACTCTCCCCTCCAACACACTCCCAGTCAACACATCCCTCTCCTTTGTGAATACCGACGCAAAGTATTCATTTAGGATCTCCCCTACTTCTTTGGGCTCTAAGCATAATTCCCCACTTTTGTCCCTGAGAGGACCGATTTTTTTCCCTGACAACCCTTTTGTTCCTAACGTATGAATAAAATCTCTTGGGATTCTCCTTAATCCTGTCTACCCCTCTCAGTATATTCCATTGTGTACTCCCTATATCTGTTTGGCCTCCCTAACTGCATCACCTCACACTTCTCTATGTTAAAATTCATCTGCCACTTTACCGCCCACTCCACCAACACATCAATAGATTAAAGCTATCCTCTACACGATCCATACTCGGCCAATCTTTATGTCGGCTGCCAATTTTCCAATCGTACCCCCCATATTCAAATCCAAATCATTAATATATAACACAAACAGCAAGGGTCCCAACACTGAGCCCTGTGGAACACCACTTGAAACAACTTTCCATTTGCAAGGCCATCCATCGACCATTACCCTTTCCTGTTCCTGTTACTCAGCCAACTTTTTGTCCAGTTTATCACATTACCCTGTTTTTAAAAATTCATTTTACGGGATGTGGCATCACTGGCTGGGCATTGCCCATCCCTGAGGGCATTTAAGAGTCATAGAAACTAGAAATCATAGAAGAAATCATAGAAACCCTACAGTGCAGAAGGAGGCCATTCGGCCCATCGAGTCTGCACCGACCACAATCCCAACCAGGCCGTACCCCCACATATATATTTACCCGCTAATCCCTCTAACCTACGCATCTCAGGGGCAATTTTAACCAGGCCAATCAACCTCACCCGCACATCTTTGGACTGTGGGAGGAAACCGGAGCACCCGGAGGAAACCCACGCAAACACGAGGAGAATGTGCAAACTCCACACAGACAGTGACCCAAGCTGGGAATCGAACTCGGGACCCTGGAGCTGTGAAGCAGCAGTGCTAACCACTGTGCTACCGTGCCGCCCTAGAAACTAGAAGCAGGAGTAGGCTATTCGGCCCTTCGAGCCTGCTCCGTCATTCATTTTGATCATGGCTGAGGTTAGCGCTGCTGCTTCACAGCTCCAGGGACCTGGGTTCGATTCCCGGCTTGGGTCACTGTCTGTGTGGAGTTTGCACATTCTCCTCGTGCCTGCGTGGGTTTCCTCCGGGTGCTCCGGTTTCCTCCCACAGTCCAAAGATGTGCGGGTTAGGTTGATTGGCCGTGCTAAAATTGCCCTTTAGTATCCTGAGATGTGTAGGTTAGAGGGATTAGCGGGTAAATATGTAGGGGTATGGGGGGAGGGCCTGGGTGGGATTGTGGTCGGTGCAGACTCGATGGGCCAAATGGCCTCTTTCTGCATTGTAGGGTTTCTATGATGATTTCTATGATCAAACTCAATATCCTGACCCCCCCTTTCCCCCATATCCCTTAATCCCTTTAGCCCCAAGAGCTATATCTAACTTCTTCTTGAAATCACACAACATTTTGGCCTCAACTACTTTCTGTGGTAGTGAATTCCACACATTCATCACCCCCTGGGTGAAGAAAAGTAAATGTTTATTTATTAGTCACAAGTAAGGCTTACATTGACACTGCAATGAAGTTATTGTGAAATTCCCTTATTTTCAAATAAAATAAATTCCCTTATCCTCAAACTATGACCCGCAGTCTGGACTCCCCCACCATTGGGAACATTCTTTCTGAATCTGCCCAGTCTAACCCTGTTAGAATTTTATAAGTCTCTATGAGATCCCCTCTCACTCTTCTAAACTCCAGTGAATATAATCCTAACCAATTTAGTCTCTCCTCATATGACAGACCTGCCATCAGCCTGATAAACCTTTGATGTATCCCCTCTATAGCAAGAACATCCTTCCTCAGATAAGGATACCAAAACTGCAGCCAATACTCGAGGTGTGGCCTCACCAACGCCCGATACAATTGCAGCAAAACATCCCTATCCCTATACTGTCGCTATGAAGGCCAACATACCATTTACCTTCTTTACTCCCTGCTGTCCTTGCGCGCTTACTTTCAGCGACTGATGCATGAGGACTCCAAGGTCGCCCTGAGTATCCATCCCTCTCAATTCTGTGGTAGTGAATTCCACACATTCAAGAAATTTCTCCTCACAGTTTTAAAAGGTTTACCCCTTATCCTCAAACTATGACCCCTAGTTCTGGACTCCCCCACCATTGGGAACATTCTTTCTGAATCTACCCTGTCTAACCCTGTTAAACTCCAGTGAATCTAATCATAACCGACTTGGTCTTTCCTCATTTGACAGACCTGCCATCCCAGGAGTCAGCCCGATGAACCTTCGCTGTACTCCCTCTATAGCAAGGACATCTTCCTCAGATAAGGACACCAAAACTGCACACAAAACTCCAGGTGTGGCCTCACTAACACCCTATACAATTGCAGCACAACCACATTGCTGTGGGTCTGGAGTCACATGTAGGCCAGACCAGGTAAGGATGGCAGATTTCCTTCCCTAAAGGACATTAGTATCCCATGAGCTTTTACCTTTTTCACCAATCTATCATGTGGGACCTTGTCAAATGCCTTGCTAAAATCCATGTACACAACATCCACTGCACTACTCTCATCAACCCTTCTTGTCACTTTCTCAAAGAATTCAATCAAATTTAACAAATCCATACTGACCATCCCTGACAAGTCCATGCCTTTCCACGTGACAGTTAATCTTATCTCTCAGGATTTATCTGACTGATTTGCCCACTACCGATATAAGACTAACTGGCCCATAATTTTTGGCATTTCCTTCGATCCCTTTTTAAACACTGGAACTATGTTTGCATTTCTCTCGTCCTCTGGTATCTCCCCTGTATATAGTGAGGATTGAAAAATCTTCCTCAGAGCCTCTGCTATCTCCTCCCTGACCTCCTTCAACACCCTCGGAAACAATCCATCTAGCCCTGGTGACTTACCAACTTTCAAAGATTCCAACCCTTTGAATACTTCCTCTCTCTTTATGATTATCCCGTCCAATATCTCACAGTGTTCCTGCTGGAATACTAAATCTGCAGTGTCCCTTTCCTTTGTAAACACAGAGACAAAGTATTTATTTAAAACCCTTCCCACAGCCCCTGCATCTACACACACATTCCCTACCCTGATAGGTCCTACTTTTTCCTCAACTAACCTTTTACCATTGATATATTGGTCAAACAGCTTTGGATTTTCTTTAACTTTACTTTGCTAATCTTTTTTCATGCCCTCTCTTTGATTTCCTTATTTCCTTTTTTACTTTGTCCCTGCACTTCCTGTATTTATCCAGACTATCTGCAATGCTTAGTTCTTTGTGCCTATCGTACATTTTCTTTTTCTGTTTGATCTTTCCCTGTATTCTTCTAGACAAGCAGGGGGTCCAGATTTGATAGTACCACTCACACAGACAAACTCACTCACATACATTAAGAAAGAGGATGTGTTGGAAATTTTGAATAGCATCAAGATAGATAAGTCACCGGGACCGGATGGGATGTACCCCAGGTTACTGTGGGAGGCGAGGTAAGAGATTGCAGAGCCTCTGGCGATGATCTTTGCGTCGTCGATGGAGACGGGAGAGGTTCTGGAGGATTGAAGGATTGCGGATGTGGTTCCTATATTCAAGAAAGGGAATAGGGATAGCCCAGGAAATTACTGACCGGTGAGTCTAACCTCAGTGGTTGGTAAGTTGATGGAGAAGATCCTGAGGGACAGGATTTATGAACATTTAGAGAGGTTTAGTATGCTCAAAAGTAGTCAGCAAGCCTTTGTCAAAGGCAAATCGTGCCTTACGAGCCTGGTGGAGTTCTTTGAAAATGTGACTAAACACATTGAGGAAGGAAAAGCGGTAGATGTGGTTTACATGGACTTCAGCAAGGCGTTCGATAAGGTCCCCCACGCAAGGCTTCTCGAGAAAGTGAGAGGGCATGGGATCCGAGGGGCTGTTGCCTTGTGGATTCAGAACTGGCTTGCCTGCAGAAGGCAGAGAGTGGTTGTAGACCGTTCCTTTTCTGAATGGAGGTCGGTCACCAGTGGAGTGCCCCAGGGATCTGTTCTGGGACCCTTGCTGTTTGTCATTTTCATAAATGACCTGGATGAGGAAGTGGAGGGATGGGTTGGTAAGTTTGCCGACAACACGTAGGTTGGTGGTGTTGTGGATAGTTTGGAGGGATGTCAGAAGCTGCAGCATGACATAGATAGGATGCAAGACTGGGCAGAGAAGTGGCAGATGGACTTCAACCCGGATAAATGTGTAGTGGTCCATTTTGATAGGTCAAATGGGATGAAGGAGTATAATATCAAGGATAAGACTCTTGGTCGTGTAGAGGATCAGAAGGACCTTGGGGTCCGGGTCCATAGGACTCTTAAATCGGCCTCGCAGGTAGAGGAGGTGGTTAAGAAGGCGTATGGTGTGCTGGCCTTCATCAATCGAGGGATTGAGTTTCGGAGTCGGGAGATAATGATGCAGCTATATAAGACCTTCGTCAGACCCCACTTAGAGTACTGTGCTCAATTCTGGTCGCCTCATTACAGGAGGGATGTGGAAATGATTGAAAAGGCGCAGAGAAGATTTACAAGGATGTTGCCTGGATTGGTTGGCATGCCTTATGAGGATAGGTTGAGGGAGCTCGGTCTTTTCTCCTTGGAGAGACAAAGGATGAGAGGTGACCTGATAGAGGTGTACAAGATGTTGAGAGGTATAGATCGGGTGGATTCTCGGAGGCTTTTTCCCAGGGCTGAAATGACTGCTACGAGAGGGCACAGGTTTAAGGTGCTGGGGAGTAGGTACAGAGGCGATGTCAGGGGTAAGTTTTTCACTCAGAGGGTGGTGGGTGAGTGGAATCGGCTGCCGTCAGTGGTGGTGGAGGCAAACTCGAAAGGGTCTTTTAAGAGACTTCTGGATGAGTACATGGGACTTAGTAGGATTGAGGGTTATAGGTAAGCCTAGGTAGGTAGGGACATGACCGGCGCAACTTGTGGGCCAAAGGGCCTGTTTGTGCTGTATTATTTCTATGTTCTATGTTCTATACAGACTCACACACAGACAGACTCTCACAAGTGTGCTCACTCTCACACACATGCTGTCTCTCTCTCACACACACACGTGCTTTCACAGACATCCACTCTGTCACACACACACAGACAAACTCACACATACTGACTCTCATACACAATCACACACACACACAAGCTCTCACCATGGCCACTCATCTTCACATTGCTCACTGCACTTCTAATCACAATACTGTTTCTGTCCCATATGTGCTGTTGCCTTCCATTTACGATGGAGATTAGGAGGAATTTCTTCGCTGGTGTTTGTAATTCTCTCCCCCAACGAATAGTGAAGGCAGAGTCATTATTTTTAAGAGCAAAGAAAACAAAGAACAACGAGAAGTACAGCACAGGAACAGGCCCTTTGGCCCTCCAAGCCTCTGCTGATCATGATGTCCTAACATAATTTTGTAGACCTCTATCAGGTCTCCCCTCAGCCTCCGTCTTTCCAGTGAAAACAATCCTAGTTTATTCAACGTCTCCTCATAGCCAACACCCTCAAGACCAGGCAACGTCCTGGTGAACTTTCTTTGCACTCTCTCCAAGACTTCCACGTCCTTCTGGTGGTGTAGAGACTAGAATTGCGCACAATACTCCAAATGCAGCGTAACCCAAGATTTTATACAGCTGCAACATGTTTTCCCAACTCTTGTACTCAGTGCCCCGCCTGATGAAGACAAGCATGCCTTCTTAATCACCTTGGCCATCTATGTTGCCACTTGTAGGGAACTGTGGATCTGCACGCCCAGATCCCTCTGCATGTTAATGTTCCGAAGGGTTCTGCCATTTACAGTATAATTCAAAGCTAAATTTGATCCTCCAAAATGCATCACCTCGCGTTTTGTCTGGATTAAACTCCATCTGCCATTTCTGTGACCAAGTCTCCTATCTATCTCTATCCTGCTGTATCCTCTGACAATCCCCGGCACTATCAGCAACTCCACCAATCTTCATGTCATCCGCAAACTTACTAATCAGACCCCCCACATTTTCCTCCAGAGCATTTATATATACTACAAACAACAGAGGTCCCAGCACTGATCCCTGCGGAACACCGCTAGCTACTGATCTCCATTCTGAAAAACACCCTTCCAGTGCTACTCTCTGTCTTCTATAACCAAGCCAGTTCTGTATCCATCTATCCACCCCACCCCGAGTCCCACGTGATTTTGATTTTTTACCAGTCTGCCATGCGGGACCAATGTCAAACACCTTACTAAAGTCCATATAAACTACATTCACAGCCCTTCCCTCATCAATTATCTTTATCACCTCTTCAAAAAATTCAATCAAGTTGGTGAGACATGACCTTCCCTGCACAAAACCATGCTGCCTGTCACTAACTAGTCCATTTTCTTCCATGTGCATATATCCTGTCCCTCAGTATCTTCTCCAAAAGATTCCCCACCACTGACGTCAGGCTCACTGGCCTATAATTTCCTGGATTATCCCTGCTTTCTTTCTTAAGGGAATAACGCTGGCTATTCTCCAGTCCTCTGGAGCCTCATCTGTGGTCAAAGAGGATGTGAAGATATCTGTTAAGGTCCCAACTATTTCTCCCATTGCCTCCCACAGTATCCTGGGATAGATCCCATCCGGCCCTGGGGACTTGTCTACCTTAATGTAATTTAGGATACTCAACACTTTCTCCTTCGATATATTGACATTCTCTCGCGGGTTCACACACCGATCCCTGACCTCAACATCCATCATGTCCTTCTCCTTGGTGAATACGGATACAAAGTACTCATTAAGGATCTCACCCACTTCCTGTGACTCCATGCATAACTTCCCTCTATTGTCCTTGAGTGGGCCTACTCTTTCTTTTGCTACCCTCGTGCTTCTAATATATGCATAAAAGGATTCTCCTTGACCCTGTTTGCTAGAGATATTTCGTATGCCCTTTTAGCCTTCCTAATTCCACGAGTCAGTTCCATAAGGATGCGTCAGACAGACTTTTGATTGAGTGGAGGCAAGGGCTGAGGAGACAAGCAGGTAAGTGGAGTTAAGGCCACAGTCAGATCAGCTATAATTATATTGAATAGGGAGCAGGCTCGAGGGGCTGAATGGCCTTCTCCTGCTCCTGTTTCTTGTGTTCACAGATTGAGTAAGGTGGACTGACAGGTTAATAATTACTCAACAATGGAGTTTCTGTATTCATTCATCAAATGGAAATAGGAGCCTGCCTTCAATTGAGGATGGGAGGGAACTCTCACTCAACAGCTCTGAATGTGAGGAAGCAATGTGCCTTTCACAGCAGACTGGACAAATCACTATCTGTGCATACTCCACTGGGATCGCTTCACAGCATGCAGACGCTTCTAGTAAATCACCAATCATTCACTTTGATCCGCACACTGGGTCAGGATGTTCCGGGTTATGGAGCCTCAGCAGATGGATAGAGTCAACATGCAGATCAGCCATGACCCAGTTTATAGCGGAACATACTTGAAGGGCTGACTGGCCCACTCCTTCCCTTCCATACTTTTCCAAATTAACATTAGTGGGAGCTGGATAGCAGCTGGGAATGTATTGGACTCTCAGACTCCACTCTCAATGAAGCAGGTCTATTAACCCCTCTGGTGTGTACACTATAGGTTTCTGTGCACCCCTCTGGTGTGTACACTATAGGTTTCTGTACACCCCTCTGGTGTGTACACTATAGGTTTCGATTAACCCCTCTGGAGTGCACCATAGGTTTCTATTAACCCCTTGTGTGTACACTATAGATTTCTGTACACCCCTTTGGTGTGTACACTATAGGTTTCTGTGAACCCCTCTGGTGTGTACACTATAGGTTTCCATTAACCCCTCTGCTGTGTACACTATAGGTTTCTGTACACCCCTCTGGTGTGTACACTATAGATTTCTGTGAACCCCTCTGGTGTGTACACTATAGGTTTCCGTGAACCCCTCTGGTGTGTACACTATAGGTTTCCATTAACCCCTCTGCTGTGTACACTATAGGTTTCTGTACACCCCTCTGGTGTGTACACTATAGGTTTCTGTACACCCTCTGGTGTGTACACTATAGGTTTCTGTACACCCCTCTGGTGTGTACACTATAGGTTTCTGTACACCCTCTGGTGTGTACACTATAGGTTTCTGTGCACCCCTCTGGTGTGTACACGATAGATTTCTGTGAACCCCTCTGGTGTGTACACTATAGGTTTCTGTGCACCCCTCTGGTGTGTACACTATAGCTTTCTGTGCACCCCTCTGGTGTGTACACTATAGCTTTCTGTGCACCCCTTTGGCGTGTACACTATAGCTTTCTGTTATCAATGAGCCTGAAGCAGAAGTAACATTGATGGTGAGCTGGCAGTCTTGGTGTTATTATCTGGAAACTCAACTCTTCAGTTTGAATTTTGAATCTGGGCCAAAAGCTGTTTGAAACTTTAACCGTCCCAAGCAGTCAGGTTTCCTGCAGTCAGGCAGTTTGCCGTGTTTATTTGAGGACTCAGTTGGTGCAGAGCTCCACTGCAGCACGTTTAACAATTTCTCTGCAAAGTGTCTTTGGCACAGGCAGCTTTGTGAAGAGAGGTGTCGAGACAGAGACACAATGATGTGCTTGGGGACCGGCCGGCTACAGAAACAGCTGAGGCAGGAGGAGGAAGAAGGAGATGTGTTGGTCATTGTCAATCCGTACAGTTTGGAGACAGGTATAGCAGAGTGCAGGGCCCATGTGAGCGCAGATGTGTTCACCGTATACGTAGGTATTCTGTTAAATATCAGTGGTAGAAGCACAGACACTTGCTGCAGGCGGGTCTGTTTGGTCACTGGCTGAGAGTTAAGTTCAGACCCTGAGCAGATTATTTACTCATTGCCAATTGTGGAAACTGAGGTCAGGGTCGGACCCAAGGTTCCGTACTTCCTGACTTGGAGACCTTGGTGCTAGTGGCAGTCAAAGTAATTTCACCAGCATTTAAGATTGAGGGAATTTTGGCAAATCGGTGTCTATTAGACAGCTGGAGAAGGAGGCGGCAGGCTTCAATCCAGCAGGGCCGGGTCGGGGGGAGCTGGGATTTATGACCGGACGTTATTACCCATGTAATTTGAAGCTGTGCTTCCGTCCTCTGTGGAGTTTAGTGTATAGATCAAGCAAAAGGTGAGCGAGAGATAATGAAACAGAGAAGACATTGAAAGAGATGTACTGTTTATTGTGAAAGGTGATGAGATTCTGTTACTTGATGCTAAATGTTCAATAGTGCCGACACCCAGTGAGTGGGAGTAATTTTGAGAATTTGCTACTGTTACGATACTGTGCCTTTAAGAAATGTATTTTAATTCTGTTTCTCTGCAGTGTTTCAAGCAGGCCTGGCCTTGTGTTTTGTTGCCATACTGTCTGAGCCGGTGTCCTCTCATTGTGACTGAAGCAATATAATCGGCATCTTGTTTCTTTTTAATCTGCGCCTAATGCAGTATCCTGGGGTTGTCTGACTCTTTTAGACTTGTTGGGTGGAGCATGACAAGTCTGGTGATACCTTGGGGAGGTTTTTTTTCACAGGGAAAATCCAATGGTTTTGATTTCATTTTGGGCAGAAACTGTTTGGACTACAGTCTGAAAGCAGTGCTCTCTCTTAGGAGTGAAAATGTTGCTCTGAGGTGCAGCTGGAAGCTAGAGGCAAGCAGTATCTCTGTGTTTCTCAAGGTGTGCTGAACTTTCCAGGATTGGGAAGGCCTCAGTGTTTTCCATTCAACATCCAAAGGAGTAATCCACGGAAGATGTTGGAAAGCTGCAAGGTCCAGCATCACGTGAGCATACTTGTTTTCTGTGCTAAGCCTAGGACAGGGTGTTTGTTTGTTTGGGGGGGTTGTTTAGCTTGGAACAGTATGCTTAGCTGTTAAGGTTTGTACAATGTTATCATTGTGTTTTTGTATTTGGTAAAGTAATGCTGATTTTTCTTATTCTAGTTTAACCATGGTCTTAGTAAACTTTGTTTGATAGAAGCTTCCTGAGGGTCACTTGAATCAAAGCTGGAGAGAAACATGCAAAACTTACGGTCTAAGCTGACTTCATAAAACACCCTGGAGTTTCTGACCTGGATCATAATACTAGCTTGGATCCCTGCTCCTTCCTCAGGTGAGTGGAGAGTTGGGTTCTCATACTTATGCCGTGTTTGTGAACCCATCTCTCCACTCACCTGAGGAAGGAGCATCACTCCGAAAGCTCGTGATTCCAAATAAACCTGTTGGACTTTAACTTGGTGTTGTGAGACTTCTTATTGTGCCCACCTCAGTCCAACGCCGGCATCTCCACATCATAGCTTGGATCTGGGTTGTAGAGTAGATAAGTAGAGAATACTGGAGAAGGAGAGTGCGATCAATGCAGTTGAATGCAGATTAGACGATTGAGTTGGACGATCAGCCATGATTGTGATGAATGGCGGAGCAGGATCAAA
Organism: Mustelus asterias; assembly: GCF_964213995.1. Taxonomy (NCBI): domain Eukaryota; kingdom Metazoa; phylum Chordata; class Chondrichthyes; order Carcharhiniformes; family Triakidae; genus Mustelus; species Mustelus asterias. The sequence continues at coordinate 1,112,550 of NC_135807.1, read as the reverse complement.
GGGCCGAATGGCCTCCTCCTGCTCCTATCTTCTATGTTTCTATGAAGCGCAATGAAGAAGAATAATGAGGCAACAATTTGCAATACATCAACTGTGGCTCAGTCAGTGATTCTCTTGCCTCTAAGGTTGTGGGTTCGAGTCCCGTTCTAGGATTTGAACACACAATTCAGCGCCGTACTGAGGTGAACTGCATTGTCAGAGGTGCTGTCTTTCAGATGAGATGTTAAATCTCTCTGGTGAACATGAAAGATCCAATAGCACTATCTTGAGTAAGAAAGGGGATTGAAGTTTGTGCGAGTTGAGGGATTTGAGGATGTGGACAAGAGTGGTCTTCTGTGTGAATGAGATGATGGGAATCAAGGGGCCATGGGAGATGACAAGGACTATTGGGTGGCCATGATTTTTTTTTAAAGTTTATTTATTAGTGTCACAAGTAGGCTTACATAACACTGCAATGCAGTTACTGTGAAAATCCCCCATTTGCCACACTCTGGCGCCTGTTCGGGTACACTGAGGGAGAATTTAGCATGGCCAATGCACCTAACCAGCACGTCTTTCAGACTGTAGGAGGAAACCGGAGCACCCGGCGGAAACCCACGCAGACACGGGGAGAACGTGCAGACTCTGCACAGACAGTGACTCAAGCCAGGAATTGAACCCTGGTCTCTGGCGCTGTGAAGCAGCCGTGCTAACCACTGTACCACCGTGCCACCCCATGGGTGGAAGTTTATATTGAGGACAGTGATGAGGATAAAGATAGATGACAGCAACATGCATTTTGCATAATCACAGAATTGTTACAGTACAGAAGGAGGCCATTTGGGCCATTGTGTCTGCGCCAGCTCTCCGAATGAACAACTTATCTAAATCCGTTCGCCTACCTTTTCCCTGTAGCCCCACACAACCATTCTTCTCAAATAACAGTCTGATTCCCTTTTGAAAGCTTTGATTGAACCTACCTCCACCACATTCTCATGACCCTGCTAACAGGATGCAGAAAACAGTTTCTCCTCCTATCACTGTTGCTTCTTTACTAATTACTTTCAATCTGGGGCCTCTGGGTCTTGGTCCTTTCACAAACGAGAGTAGTTTCTCCCCATCTGCTCTGTCCAGACACTGCATGGTTTTGAAAGCCTCCATCATATCTCCTCCCAACCTTCTGTTCTCCAAAGAAAACAGTGTCAAATTCTCCAATACATAACACAATACAATAAATCTTCATAGCTGAAGTTCCTCAGGCCTGCAGCTGTTCACGTGAATGTTTTTTGCATTCTCTTCATATCCTTCCTAAAGTGTGGTGCCCACAACTGTACACAGCACTTTGGCTGAGGCTGAACTAGTGTCTTATACAAGTTCAACATACCTCCTTGCTCTTGTACTCTATGCTCCTATTAATAAAGTCCAGGACACTATATGCTTTATTGACTGCTCTCTCAACCTGTCCTGTCACCATCAATGATTGATGCCCATATACACCCAGCTCCCTCTGCTCCTGCACCCTGTTGGACCACTTATTTTACACTGTTTCTCCATGTTCTTTCTGGTGAGCTTAAAAGATCTGACAACATTATTTTATTCCTCTGCCTTGACCTTTGTCTGTCATCTGTCCATCTATTCCTACTTGCCTGTGTCCTTTTGAACTTCTACAGCATCGTCCTCACCGTTCACGATGCTTTTAAGTTTTGTATCATCCCCAAACTTTGAAGTTGTTTCTCGTAAAGTTGGGCCGAAGGGCCTGTTTCCATGCTGTAAACCTCGATGACTCCGTGTAACCTTGGTCGAGGTCATTAATTTTTACCAGGAAAAGCAAAGGTCTCAACATTGATCTCTGGGGAAATCCATTACAATCCTTCCTCCAGCCTGAGAAATATCCATTAACCACAAGTCACTCAGCCAATTCTGTATCCATATTGCTCCCGTACCTTTTATTCCATGAGCTATAACTTTGCTCACATCTGTTGTGTGGCACTGTATCAAATGCCTTTTGCAAGAGCATTTATACCAATAGCATAGCCGTCATCAACCCTCTCTGTTGCCTCTTTATACAACTCCCAAGTTAGTTAAACATGATTTTTTCTTAAAAAATCCATGCTGGCTTTCCTTAATTAACTCACATTTGTCCATGTGGCTATAAATGTTGTCCTAATTTATTGTTTCTAGATGTTTCTCACCACTGAAGCTAATCTGGCTGGTTTGTTGTAACTGCGCTTATCCTTGTTTCTCTTTTAAATGACGGTATAATCTTTGCAATTCTCCAGTCCTTTGGCACCAGCCCTGAATATAAGGAAGGCTGATAAATTCTGGCCAGTGCCTCTGCTCTTTTCCCTCTCACTTCTCACAGTGTCGCTGAGTACATCTCACCCGGCCGGCCCCAATTTCCAACCCTTCGACTGTCTGAAATTCTTATGGCAAGGTCTGCAAGACATAACAAGCTACAAGATGAAGGCAGGTAAAATCACTGTCAGCAACGCATCCCTCCCCGATGAGCTCAATGTATTCTACGCCCATTTTGAGCAAGAGGTCAGCGAGAGCACACCCTCCATCCCAGAAGCCTCAGCCGAACCCATGTCCGAGGTCAGCAGGCATCAGAACAGCCTTCTCGAAAGTCAACCCAAGGAAAGCGACTGGCCAGGATTGGATACCTGAACAAGCACTCAGATCCTGCGCGGATCAGCTGATGGGGGTATGCACAGACTTCTCTTGTTGTGGACAGGGGTTAGGGGGTTAATTTCAATAATCCTAATTTTTCCTTTCACCACTTGTCTGTAAACAGAAAGGTCTTTTGAATGTTTCCCATTTTTATAAGTGGCAGCATGTTTCCCAACGCCTCTATTTGGGTATAAATAACCCGGAACAAACTCCAGGTAGGATGTACTCAGAGTGTTAGTTAATTTGCACACACTTAACAGGGGAGGATAGGAGCAATGTTGCCTCCTTTTCACTCGTACAGGATTTGATTTGATTTATTGTCACATGTATTAACATAGAATGAAAAGTATTGTTTCTCGTGCGCTATACAGACAAAGCATACCGTTCATAGGGAAGGAAATGAGAGAGTGCAGAATGTAGTGTTACAGTCATAGCTAGGGTGCAGAGAAAGATAAATTTAATGCGAGCTAAGTCCATTCAAAAGTCTGACAGCAGCAGGGAAGAAGCTGTTTTTGAGTCGGTTGGTACGTGACCTCAGAGTTTTGTATCTTTTTCCCGAAGGAACAAGGTGGAAGAGAGAATGTCCGGGATGCGTGGGGTCCTTAATTATGCTGTTTGTTTTGCCGAGGCAGCGGAAATGTAGACAGAGTCAATGGATGGGAGGCTGATTTGTGTGATGGATTGGGCTACATTCACAATCTTTTGTAGTTCCTTGCGGTCTTGGGCAGAGCAGGAGCCATACCAAGCTGTGATACAACCAGAAAGAATGCTTTCTATGCTCCAGCTGTAAAGGTTGGTGAGAGTCGTAGCTGAAATGCCAAATTTCCTTAGTCTGAGAAAGTGGAGGCATTGTGGGCTGGACTCTGGGGTGGTTCCCGCAGATTGGAAAACAGCAAATGTGATGCCACTGTTTAAAAAAGGAGGTAGACAAAAGGCGGGTAACTATAGGCCGGTTAGCTTAACTTCTGTAGTAGGGAAAATGCTTGAATCTATCATCAAGGAAGAAATAGCAAGACATCTGGATATAAATTGTCCCATTGGGAAGACGCAACATGGGTTCATGAAGGGCAGGTCATGTTTGACTAATTTGGTGGAATTCTTTGAGAACATTACATGTGCAGTGGACAATGGGGAACCTGTGGATGTGGTGTATCTGGATTTCCGAAAGGCATTTGACAAGGTGCCGCACCAAAGACTGCTGCATAAGATAAAGGTGCACGGTGTTACGGGTAATGTATTAGCATGGATAGAGGATTGGTTAACTAAGAGAAAGCAAAGAGTGGGGGTAAATGGGTGTTTTTCTGGTTGGCGATCAGTGACTAGTGGTGTGCCTCAGGGATCAGTGTTGGGACCACAATTGTTTACGATTTACATAGATGACCAAGTTGGGGACTAAGTGTGGTGTGTCAAAATTGGCAGATGACACTAAAATGAGTGGCAGAGCAAAGTGTGCAGAGGACGCTGAAAGTCTGCAAAGGGATATAGATAGTCTAAGTGAGTGGGGAGAGTCTGGCAGATGGAGAACAATGTTGGTAAATGTGAGGTCATCCATTTTAGTAGGAATAACAGCAAAATGGACTATTATTTAAATGGTAAAGAATTGCAGCATGCTGCTGTGCAGAGGGACCTGGGTGTCCTTGTGCAAGAATCACAAGGAGTTGGTTTGCAGGTGCAGCAGGTAATTAAGAAGGCAAATGGAATTTTGTCCTTCATTGCTAGAGGAATGCAGTTGAAAAACAGCGAGGTTATTTTGCAGCTGTATAAGGTGCTGGTGAGGCCACACCTGGAGTACTGTGGACAGTTTTGGTCTCCTTACTTGAGAAAGGATATACTGGCACTGGAGGTTGTGCAGAGGAGATTCACTAGGTTGATTCTGGAGTTGAGAGGGTTGGCTTATGAGGAGAGACTGAGCAGACTGGGGCTATACTCATTGGAATCCAGAAGAATGAAGGGAGATCTTATAGAAACATATAAGATTATGAAGGGAATAGATACGATAGAAGCAGGGAAGTTGTTTCCACTGGCAGGTGAAACTGGAACTCGGGGGCATAGCCTCAAAATAAGGTGGAGCAGATTTAGGACTGAGTTGAGGAGGAACTTCTTCACACAAAGGGTTGTGAATCTGTGGAATTCCCTGCCCAATGAAGCAGTTGAGGCTACCTCATTGAATGTTTTTAAGGCACGGATAGGTAAATTTTTGAACAGTAAAGGAACTAAGGGTTATGGTGAGCGGGCGGGTAAGTGGAGCTGAGTCCACAAAAAGATCAGCCATGATCTTATTGAATAGCGGAGCAGGCTCGAGGGGCCAGATGGCCTACTCCTGCTCCTAGTTCTTATGTTCTTATGTCTCTGCAGCTCCCTGGGGTTGTTAGAATCTCTTCAGAGGTAACAAGATGCAAATCTCTTTGATACTGCCAAAAAGTCCCTGATTGTTCAAGACAGACATAACTTCAGCCATTTAAAGTTTTTTAAAAATGTATTTATTCGTCATAACTCAGGCTTACATTAACACTGCAATGAAATTACTGTGAAATTCCCCTAGTCACCACACTCCGGCACCTTTTTTGTTTTTCAGACATTTCCAAAGTTCGTCTCCAGTTTTAAAAATTTCAGAACTTAGCCATGAGGATAAATGTAATAAAACATTAGAGAGCGATATCTGAGCCCTCTGCTGAGTTAATTTAAGACTTCCTCAACAGCACTAACAAAACACCCTGTAAGGAACTCAGTCCTGGCCCTGGTCAGGTTTAACCTGTCTAACTTGTACAGGTCCCATCTCCTGCAGAGCCGTTCCCAATGTCCCACAAATCTTAAATCCTCCCCCTGTATTATCTTTGCAGCCACACCTTCATCTGTCTTTATTTTCCTATTTCTGTACTCGCCTGTGTCATTGGGGATATTCTGGAAATTACTACTTTTGAAGCTCTGCTAATTTTTTACCGACTTCCCTAAATTCAGACTGCGGGACCACATCCCGCTTTCTACCGATGTCATTGGAACCAATGTGGACCATGACTGCTGACTGTTCACCCTCCCCCCTCAGGGTGCTGTGCAGCCTTTCAGTGCCATCCTTGATCCTGGCACCAGGGAGGCAACACACCATCCTGGATTCACGTCTGTGCCACAGAGATGCCTGTAGTTCCAGTAAATACTGAATCAGTGCTTTTCACTGGGATAGATTTCCCCTGATCCAGACACAGGGCACTGGGATAGATTTCTCCGATCCAGACACAAGGCACCAGGATAGATTTCCCCCGATCCAGACACAAGCATTGGGATAGATTTCCCTGATCCAGACAGAAGCACTGGGATAGATTTCCCCTGATCCAGACACAGGGCACTGGGATAGATTTCCCCTGATCCAGACACAGGGCACTGGGATAGATTTCCCCTGATCCAGACACAGGGCACTGGGATAGATTTCCCTGATCCAGACACAAGCACTGGGATAGATTTCCCTGATCCAGACACTGGGCACTGGGATAGATTTCCCTGATCCAGACACTGGGCACTGGGATAGATTTCCCTGATCCAGACACTGGGCACTGGGATAGATTTCCCTGATCCAGACACTGGGCACTGGGATAGATTTCCCTGATCCAGACACTGGGCACTGGGATAGATTCCCCCGATCCAGACTCTGTATTTGGCAGCATCTGTGGAGAGAGAAACTTTCACTTTTTGAGTCCATATGACGAATTCTTCAGTCATACGGACTCGAAACGTTAACTCTGTTTCTCTCTTCACGGAGGCTGTCAGACCTGCTGAGTTTATTTGGCATTTTCTGTTTGTGTTATCCACAGTATTCTGTTTTTATTTGTTCCGCGTATTTCACTCACGAGCTATTGTTATTGTTATTTGTGATTTATATTAATGATTTGGATGAGAATATAGGAGGCATAGTTAGTAATTTTGCAGATGACACCAAGATTGGTGGCATAGTGGACAGTGAAGAAAGTTATCTCAGATTACAACGGGATCTTGATCAATTGGGCCAGTAGGCTGACGAATGACAGATGGAGTTTAATTTAGACAAATGCGAGGTGATGCATTTTGGTCGATCGAACCAGGGCAGGACTTACTCAGTTAATGGTAGGGCATTGGGGAGAGTTATAGAACAAAGAGATCTAGGGGTACATGTTCATAGCTTCTTGAAAGTAGAGTCACAGGTGGACAGAGTGGTGAAGAGGGCATTCAGCATGCTTGGTTTCATTGGTCAGAACATTGAATGCAGGAGTTGGGACGTCTTGTTGAAGTTGTACAAGACATTGGTAAGGCCACACTTGGAATGCTATGTACAGTTCTGCTCACCCTATTATAGAGAGGATATTATTAAACTAGAAAGAGTGCAGAAAAGATTTACTAGGATGCTACCGGGACTTGATAAGAACATAAGAATATAAGAAATAGGAACAGGAGTAGGCTATCTAGCCCCTCAAGCCTGCTCCGCCATTCAATAAGATCATGGCTGATCTGACAATGGGTTCAGTTCCACTTACCCGCCTGCTCCCCATAACCCTTAATTCCCTTAATGGTTAAAAATCTATTTATCTGTGACTTAAACGCATTTAACGAGGTAGTCTCTACTGCTTCATTGGGCAGAGAATTCCAAAGATTCACTACCCTCTGGGAGAAGAAGTTCCTCCTCAACTCTGTTCTAAATTGACTCCCCCGTATTTTGAGGCTATGCCCCCTTGTTCTTGTTTCCATTGTAAGTGGAAATAACCTCGCTGCTTCTACCCTGTCTAGCCCCTTCATTATCTTATATGTCTCTATAAGATCTCCCCTCAACCTTCTAAACTGCAATGAGTACAGGCCCAGTCTACTCAATCTCTCCTCATAAGCTAACCCTCTCATCTCCGGAATCAACCTGGTGAACCTTCTCTGTGCCCCCTCCAAAGCTAATATATCTTTTCTTAAATAAGGGGACCAAAATTGTACACAGTACTCTAGGTGCAGCCTCACCAGTACCCTGTACAGTTGCAGCATGACCTCCCTGCTTTTATACTCCATCCCTCTCGCGATAAAGGCCAACATTCCATTTGCCTTCTTGATTACCTGCTGCACCTGCAAACTGAGTTTTTGTGATTCATGCACAAGGACCTCCAGGTCCCTCTGCACAGTAGCATGTTGTAATTTTTCACCGTTTAAATAATAGTCCATTTTACTATTATTCCTTCCAAAGTGGATAACCTCACACTTACCAACGTTATACTCCATCTGCCAGATCCTTGCCCACTCACTTAGCCTATCCAAATCTCTCTGCAGACTCTCTGTGTCCTCCACGCAATTTGCTTTCCCACTCATCTTTGTGTCATCCGCAGACTTTGTTACCCTACACTCGGTCCCCTCCTCCAGATCGTCTATGTATATGGTAAATAGTAGAAGCCCCAGCTCCGATCCCTGCGGCACGCCACTTGTCACTGATTGCCAACCGGAAAAGCACCCATTTATTCCGACTCTCTGCTTTCTGTTAGATAGCCAATCCTCAATCCACGCTAACACTTTACCCCCAACTCCGTGTACCTTTATCTTATGCAGCAACCTTTTGTGAGGCACCTTATCGAACGCCTTCTGGAAATCTAAATACACCACATCCACCGGTTCCCCTCTGTCAACCGCATTCGTTATATCCTCAAAAAATTCCAGTAAATTAGTCAAACATGACTTTCCCTTCATGAATTCATGCTGAGTTTGCTTGATTAGAAACATAGAAAACTACAGCACAAAACAGGCCCTTCGGCCCCACAAGTTGTGCCGAACATATCCCTACCTTTTAGGCCTACTTATAACCCTCCATCCTATTAAGTCCCATGTACTCATCCAGGAGTCTCTTAAAAGACCCTATTGAGTTTGCCTCCACCCCCACTGATGGCAGCCGATTCCACTCGCCCACCACCTCCTGTGTGAAAAACTTATCCCTAACATTTCCCCTGTACCTACACCCCAGCACCTTAAACCTATGTCCTCTCGTAGCAGCCATTTCCACCCTGGGAAAAAGCCTCTGAGAGTCCACCCGATCTATGCCTCTCAACATCTTATATACCTCTATTAGGTCTCCTCTCATCCTACGTCTCTCCAAGGAGAAAAGACCGAGCTCCCTCAGCCTATCCTCATAAGGCATGCCACTCAATCCAGGCAACATCCTTGTAAATCTCCTCTGCACCCTTTCAATCTTTTCCACATCCTTCCTGTAATGAGGCAACCAGAACTGAGCACAGTACTCCAAGTGGGGTCTGACGAGGGTCTTATGTAGCTGAATCATTATCCCCGGACTCCTAAACTCAATCCCTCGATTGATAAAGGCCAGCACACCATACGCCTTCTTAACCACCTCCTCCACCTGCGGGGCCGATTTTAGAGTCCTATGGACCCAGACCCCAAGGTCCTTCTGACCCTCCACAGTACGCAGAGTCTTTCCCTTTATATTATACTCCTTCATCCCATTGGACCTGCCAAAATGGACCACTACGCATTTATCTGGGTTGAAGTCCATCTGCCACTTCTCTGCTCAGTCTTGCATCCTATCTATGTCACTCTGTAACTTCTGACATCCCTCCAGACTATCCACAACCCCACCAACTTTCGTGTCGTCGGCAAACTTACCAACGCATTCCTCCACTTCCTCATCCAGGTCATTTATGAAAATGACAAACAGCAAGAACCATTCTTTTCCAGGTTTCCTGCTATTTCTTCCTTAATGATAGATTCCAGCATTTTCCCAACTACGGACGTTAAGCTAACCGGCCTGTAGTTACCTGCCTTTTGTCTACCTCCTTTTTTTAAACAGTGGCGTTACATTAGCTGTTTTCCAATCAGCTGGCACATCCCCAGAGTCCAGTGAATTTTGATAAATTACAACTAATGCATTTGCTATTTCTTCTGCCGTTTCTTTTAGTACCCATATTTAGTTTGATAGTTTGAGTTATAAGGAGAGGCTGGATAGACTCTGGGACATTTTTCTCTGGAGCGTAGAAGGCTGAGGGGTGATCTTATAGAGGTCTATAAAATAATGAGGGGCACAAATCAGCTAGATAGTCAACATCTTTTCCCAAAGGTAGGGGAGTCTAAAACTAGAGGGCATAGATTTAAGGTGAGAGGGGAGAGATAAAGTGTCCAGAGGGACAATTTTTTCACACACAGGGTGGTGAGTGTCTGGAACAAGCTGCCAGAGGTAGTTGTAGAGGCGGGTACAATTTTGTCTTTTAAAAAGCATTTAGACAGTTACATGGGTACAATGGGTATAGAGGGATTTGGGCCAAATGCGGGCAATTGGGATTAGCTTAGGGGTTTTAAGAAAAAGGGCGGCATGGACAAGTTGGGCCAAAGGGCCTGTTTCCATGCTGTAAACCTCGATTACTCTATGACTCTATGACTAGGGAAAGCTCTAACCTCTCCACAGCAGCCTCTGTCCAGCCTGAAGATCCCAGCTGGGGTACTGGATCCAAACTAACAAATAACAAATCCTCAATTTTCTTATCCTTCCCCTGCATCCCCAGCACTGCGGTCAGCTGTAATGGGTCAGCAGGACGTTTTGTTATGGGCAGCAGTTTAATTTGAGTGGATGTTTTCAGAGGATGGAAGTTGCTGAGGAGAATGTTGGAATAGTTCAGTCTGGAGATGACCAGGGCATGGATGAACATTGGCACCAGATGAGCTGAAAGAGGGCTGGAGTTGGACAGTGGTTACGAAATGGCGGTCAGTGATGAGGGTAATGTGTAATCCTCATCCACCCAATCACCTTGTATCTTCTTCACTGAGGAATACAATAGTGACTTTTAAGAGGCATCTCGACAAATACATGAATAGGATGGGAATAGAGGGACATGGTCCCCGGAAGGGTAGGGGGTTTTAGTTAAGTCAGGCAACATGGTCGGTGCAGGCTTGGAGGGCCGAAGGGCCTGTTCCTGTGCTGTAATTTTCTTTGTTCTTTATTCTTTGAATTGCAGATTTGAAAATAGATTATTGAATGATAAATTCCAGGGCTCTGCAGGGGATTTTCTGCTCGTGGGTAACTGATCTGAAACTACAGCTTATTCGGTTTTATTTTATCTATTTATACAGTTCAGTCCTTTCATCTCTGTTCTCCTCTGGAGCTCCGCATTGCTGGTGACAGCTCTCGATTCCCTCACACATTGAGTGATGACAGATCACACGGAGGGTCATAATAGGTCTCACCCAATATTCTTGCACAAGTTCTGATGGCAGTGTTATTGCAGAGAGAACGGCATGGTGAATAGGTTACATGGCAAGATGGATGAATGTGGAACCCCCCAAATCTCCCAGATACATGCAATTAAAACTGAATCTGACTTCTTCAGTTGCTGTATGTCAGTGTCTGCAGCAATCTGGAATCGGAACCTTGTATAATATTCACTGTTCCTCCCCAATTCAGGGTGATCAGTCCGATTGCTGACTTCACTGAGAGCAGTTAACTCACTCAGTTCACTTACACCGTGTGATCGGCCTGTCTCTAGCGAGGAACCTAGGACTGAGGAGCAGGGGGTAGGCCATTCAGCCGCTTTAGCCTGCCCACTGTTCAAAAGATTGTGGCTGATCTGATTGTGGCCTCATTTCCTGTCTGCTCCCCCTATATCCTTGTCATAGAGCCATACAGCAGAGAAGAGGCCCTTCAGCCCATCGAGTCCGCACTGACACAATGGAAACACCTTTCAAAAATCTCTGTGACTCAGCCTTGAATAAATTTAAAGACCCAGGGCACAACCTTACTGGCCATTAACGCCACGCACCGGCTGCAGCGAGGCCGGAGAACTGAGCACCCAGCCAAATCTCCATTCACTGCAGCGGGATGGGAAAATCCCACCGGCGTGAAGGGCCGTAACACTGGGGCCCCAGTCTCCACTGTGCTCTGTGGGAGAGAACTCCACACTTTTAATGATCCTCTGAAAGAAAACTATTTCTCTTCATCCCTGTCCTGAAAGGGAGAGAACGCTGGAACTTGCTGCACACGCTTCTTTGTTTCTTAGTGAGTTCAGTCCCAAGGTATAAATGCCGGAATTTTACCGCCTCACCCGCCCGAGGCTCGGAAGATCCTGCCTGAGGCCAATGGAGAATGCTGTTCTGCGAGCCTCACCCAGCCCGATTCCGGGGAGGGAGTGCCGGTGAAATTCCAGCCATAGTAAATGCTGAGGGCTCCGAATGCCTGCATTCACTGAGAGGCAGCATACTGTGAAGGGTGTTCAGGTCCTCGGCACCAGAGGGCGGTATGTGTCCAGGCTTGGCCAGTGTACAGCAGAGATCAGTGTGAAGGGGAAGCCGCCTTTCTCACCCAGCCCGTACCCAGGATCTGCTGCAAATAATTCTCCAGGATGAATGATAGGAGTTTGAGTTGAACAGACTTCACTCTGACCACACTCTCACTGACTGAGAAGATTAAAGCGCACAGAATTCAGGGAAACTTGGCAGGATGAATCAGAAACTGGCTGAGTAATAGGACACAAAAGGCAGTGGTGGAAAGAAGGCTGTTTGAGGGACTGGAGGCTGGTGTCCAGCGGTATACCACAAGGATCAGTTCTGGGTCCCTCTTGTTTGTTCCATACGTAAATGATATAGATGATGATGTGGGGGGAATGATAAGCAAGTTTACAGATGACACCAAGATTGGTGGGGTGGTCAATAGTGAAGAAGATGGTGGTAGGTTACAGGGAGATATCGATGGGTTGGTCAGATGGGCGGAGCAGTGGCAGATATTTAACCCTGATAAGTGCGAGGTGATGCATGGAAGAAGAAACAAGATGAGGGGATATTTAATCATAGAATCATACTGCGCAGAAGAGGCCCTTCAGCCCATTGACTCCACACCCACACATGAGAAACAACTGAATTCCCACCTCACCCCATCTGCCAGCACTGGGCCCATTGCCCTGAATGTTATCATGTGCCAAGTGCTCATCCAGATACTTTTTAAAGGCTGTGAGGCATCCCACCTCCACCACCCTCCCAGGCAGCGCATTCCGCAGACCGTCACCACCCTCTGGGTAAAAAAGGTTTTCCTCACATCCACCCCTAAACCTCCTGCCCCTCACCTTGAACCTATGTCCCCTCGTGACTGACCTTTCAACTAAGGGGAACAGCTGCTCCCTATCCACTCTGTCCATGTCCCTCATAATCTTGTACACCTCAATCAGGCTGCCCCTCAGTCTTCTCTGCTCCAATGAAAACAACCCAAGCCTATCCAACCTCTCTTCATAACTTAAATGTTCCATCCCAGGCAGCATCCTGGTGAATCTCCTCTGCACCCCCTCCAGTGCAATCACATCCTTCCTATAATGTGGTGACCAGAACTGCACACAGTACTCCAGCTGTGGCCTCACCAAAGTTCTATACAACTCCAACATGACTTCCCCGATTTTGTAATCTATACCTTGATTGATAAAGTAAGAAGACTCACAACACCAAGGTGAAGTCCAAAAGGTTTATTTGGTAGCACAAGCCATTAGCTTTCGGAGCGCTGCCCCTTCATCAGGTGAGTGGGAGTTCTGTTCACAAACAGGGCATATAAAGACACAAACTCAATTTACAAAATAATGGTTGGAATGCGAGTCTTTACAGGTAATCAAGTCATAAAGGTACAGACAATGTGAGTGGAGAGTGGGTTAAGCACAGGTTAAAGAGATGTGTATTGTCTCCAGACAGGACAGTTAGTGAGATTTTGCAAGCCCAGGCAAGTTGTGGGGGTTACAGATAGTGTGACATGAACCCAAGGTCCCTGTTAAGACCGTCCTCGTGTGCGGAACTTGGCTATCAGTCTCTGCTCAGCGACTCTGCGTTGTCGTGTGTCGTGAAGGCCGCCTTGGAGAAGGCTTACCCGAAGATCAGAGGCCGAATGCCCGTGACCACTGAAGTGCTCCCCAACAGGAAGAGAACAGTCTTGCCTGGTGATTGTCGAGCGGTGTTGATTCATCCGTTGTCGTAGCGTCTGCATGGTCTCCCTAATGTACCATGCCTCGGGACATCCTTTCCTGCAACGTATCAGGTAGACAACGTTGGCCAAGTTGCAAGAGTATGTACCATGTACCTGGTGGATGGTGTTCTCACGTAAGATGATGGCATCCGTGTCGATGATCCGGCACGTCTTGCAGAGGTTGCTGTGGCAAGGTTGTGCGGTGTGGTGGTCACTTCTCCTGAAGGTTGGGTAGTCTGCTGCGGGCAATGGTCTGTTTGAGGTTGTGCGATTGTTTGAAGGCAAGAAGTGGGGGTGTGGGGATGGCCTTGGCGAGATGTTCGTCTTCATCGATGACATTTTGAAGGCTCCGGAGAAGGTGTCGTAGCTTCTCTGCTCCGGAGAAGTACTGGGCGACGAAGGGTACTCTGTCCGCCGTGTCCCGTGTTTGTCTTCTGAGGAGGTCAGTGCGGTTTTTCGCTGTGGCACGTCGGAACTGTCGATCGATGAGTCGAGCGCCATATCCTGTTCTTAAGAGGGCGTCTTTCAGCATCTGTAGGTGTCTGTTGCGATCCTCCTCATCTGAGCAGATATCCTGTGTCTCCGGAGGGCTTGTCCGTAGGGGATGGCTTCTTTAACGTGTTTAGGGTGGAAGCTGGAGAAGTGGAGCATCGTGAGGTTATCTGTGGGCTTGTGATACAGTGAAGTGTGGAGGTGACTGTCCTTGATGAAGATGCGTGTGTCCAAGAATGCAACCGATTCCGGAGAGTAGTCCATGGTGAGTCTGATGGTGGGATGGGACTTGTTGATGTCAACATATGGTTGTTTCAATGATTGTTCGTCATGAGTCCAAAGGAAGAAAATGTCATTGATGTATCTAGTGTATAGCATCGGTTGAAGGTCCTGTGCGGTGAAGAGGTCTTGTTCGAACCTGTACATAAAGATGTTGGCATATTGAGGTGCGAATTTGGTCCCCATGGCTGTTCCGATGAAGAACTGGTTGTTGAAGGTGAAGACATTGTCTCTCCACTCACATTGTCTGTACCTTTAAGACTTGATTACCTGTAAAGGCTCCCATTCTAACCATTAACTTGTAAATTGAGTTTGTGTCTTTATATGCCCTGTTTGTGAACATGACTCCTCACTCACCTGATGAAGGAGCCTGAGACTCCGAAAGCTCGTGCTGCCAAATAAACCTGTTGGACTTTAACCTGGTGTTTTGAGACTTCTTATTCACCAGTTCTCAATCCATGTCCATTTATTCCCCTCAATCCCATGTGGTCTTATTTTGTTTACTAACTTCGTGTTGGGACATTATTGAAAGCCCTTCGAAAATCCAAACACACCACATCCACTGGTTCTCTCTTATCTATTTGGCTTGTAACATCCTCAGAAAACTCCCAACAGATTTGTCAAACATGATGCCCTTTCATAAATCTGTGTGGAAGGTGCCATTGGCATACCTATCACTCAGTATTCACTCAGCTCACTGACTTAGTAGTTTCTGATGTGGAGATGCCGGCGTTGGACTGGGGTAAACACAGTAAGAAGTTTAACAACACCAGGTTAAAGTCCAACAGGTTTATTTGGTAGCAAAAGCCACACAAGCTTTCGAGGCTCTGAGCCCCTTCTTCAGGTGAGTGGGAATTCTGTTCACAAACAGAACTTATAAGACACAGACTCAATTTACATGAATAATGGTTGGAATGCGAATACTTACAACTAATCCAGTCTTTAAGAAACAAAACAATGGGAGTGGAGAGAGCATCAAGACAGGCTAAAAAGATGTGTATTGTCTCCAGACAAGACAGCCAGTGAAACTCTGCAGGTCCACGCAACTGTGGGAGTTACAAATAGTGTGACATAAATTCTGATTCTAGGATCGCATGATAAAGACTCAGGAGGAAAAAAGCAGAAATATTTATGTGAAATAGTGTGACATAAACCCAATATCCCGGTTGAGGCCGTCCTTGTGTGTGCGGAACCTGGTAAGCGTTCTCCAAGGCGGCCTTCGCGACACACGACAGCGCAGAGTCGCGGAGCAGAAACTGATAGCCAGGTTCCGCACACACAAGGACGGCCTCAACCGGGATATTGGGTTTATGTCACACTATTTCACATAAATATTTCTGCTTTTTTCCTCCTGAGTCTTTATCATGCGATCCTAGAATCAGAATTTATGTCACACTATTTGTAACTCCCACAGTTGCGTGGACCTGCAGAGTTTCACTGGCTGTCTTGTCTGGAGACAATACACATCTTTTTAGCCTGTCTTGATGCTCTCTCCACTCCCATTGTTTTGTTTCTTAAAGACTGGATTAGTTGTAAGTATTCGCATTCCAACCATTATTCATGTAAATTGAGTCTGTGTCTTATAAGTTCTGTTTGTGAACAGAATTCCCACTCACCTGAAGAAGGGGCTCAGAGCCTCGAAAGCTTGTGTGGCTTTTGCTACCAAATAAACCTGTTGGACTTTAACCTGGTGTTGTTAAACTTCTTACTTAGTAGTTTCTGCCAGGGCCACTCAGCTTCTGACCTCATTACAGCCTTGCTTCAAATATGAAGAAAAGAGTCAAATGCCAGAGGTGAGGTGAGAGTGACTGCCCTTGGCATCAATGTCACATGTTATGGAGTATAATGTCAAAGAGATCTGGCAAAACTGGAGCCAATGAGAATTGAGGGAAAGCTCTCCGCTGGTTGGAGTCATACCTGGCACAAAGGAAGATGGTTGTGGTAGTTGGAGATCAATCATCTCAGCTCCAGGACATCTCTGCAGGAGTTCCTCAAGATAGCTTCCGAGGCCCAATCATCTCCAGCTGCTTCATCAATGACATTCCTTCCATTATAAGGTCAGGTGCGAGGATGTTCACTAATAACTGCGCAATGTTCAACAGCATTCGCGGTTCCTCAGATACTGAAGCAGGCCATGTCTAAATGCAGAAACATCTGGACAAAATTCAGTCTTGTGCTGATATTGACAAGTAACATTTGTGTCAGGAAATGACCATCTCCAACAAGAGAGAATCGAACTGTCACCCCATGACAATGAATGACATTACCATCAGCTGGTTTATCAACATCCTGGGGGTTACAGTACTGGACTAGCCATATAAATACTGTAGCTACTAGAGTAGGTCAGAAGCTGGGAATTCCGTGGTGAATAACTCCCCAAAGCTTGTCCACCATCTACAGGGCACAAGTCAGGTGTGTGACGGAATAATCTCCACTGCCTGTAACAACACTCAACGAGCTCGAAACCATTCAGGACAAAGCAGCCAACTTGATCAGTACCTCATCCACACCGTAAACATTCACTTCCTCCTCACCTGGCACAATGTGACAGCAGTGCGTACCATCTACAAGTTGCACTGCAGGAACTCACCAAGGCTGCTTTGACAGCACCTTCCAAACCCATGACCTTGAAGGACAAGGACAGCAGATGCATGGAAACACACCACATGGAAGCTGTCCTCCAAGCTACTTAGTGTCCTAACTTGGAAATACAGCCCGTTTCTTCAATGCCACTGGGTCAACATCCTGGAACTCCCTCCCTTACTGAACTGTGGGTATACCGACACCTTGGACTGTAGCGGTTCAAGTAGGCAGCTGACCACCACCTTGAGGGCAATTTGGGATGGGCAATAAATGCTGGCCTAGCCTAGGCAACAGCGTTAACATCCTGTGAAAGAATAAATAAAGTGATGCGACTGGAGTCACTGGGTTAAAACTAGGAAGTGGGAGTGGAATCACTGGGTGAATATACAGGGGATAGACCTGCTTAAATGTGTCACTCAAAAGGTGGCACCTCTGACAGTGTAGCATTCCCTGTTGGTTATGCTGCTGAAATGTGGGTCGCAGCATTTGTTGCACAAGCCGCACTCCATCAACACGGTCCCTTTGTACTCCCTTCCCTGACAACTGGACCCCCGCCTGGGCACTCAGGACCACTGCACCATATCCCCATCTCTCTCCCTCACTCCCCCCCTGATGCTCTAACCTCTCTCAGCATTAGTGAAATGACAATGTGGAGATGCCGGCGTTGGACTGGGGTGGGCACAGTAAGAAGTCTCACAACATCAGGTTAAAGTTCAACAGGTTTATCTGGTATCACGAGCTTTCGGAGCACTGCTCCTTCATCAGGTGAGTCTTTATTGAGATGAGTAAGTGAGACTGGGCATGATTTGGAATTGGTGAACTGTACAGTGGTTAGTGACACAGAGCCCCAGGTGTTGAATGTGAAGTGGAAGGGCAGAAGCTGCAGTTTAGCTGAACAGTCGCATGCAATCCGCTGGTGTCAGTCCCACATTCCCAAATCCCCTCATTCTGCTGATCCCCTCACTCTACCTCCAGTCAGCATTGATTCCTGTTCACCGTCATCACAGTTCATGTGTGCAGGATTCCTCTTCAGGACGGTGTGAGCTGGCAGTGGGAGTGAAGTGGATCCATTCCACATTTTCCCTCTCTCTGTGCTGATAGATGCAGTACAAGGTACAGGCATGCAGGCACGGTGTGTGAGAACATTTCTCAACTAATCACGTCCAGGTCTGACACAGAAAGCAACTGACATGTCGCAGTTCTGAGTGCAAGCCACAACAAGAGGTTAGCAGCCAGGGGCTCACAGTAGCAATGCTGTCTGTTGTACTCAGAATTCAGTTTTGTTCACTGCTTGTCGGAATAGCTAGGACGCTGCTGAACTGGGAGGATAGATGCTTGTATGCTGCAGAATTCCGACTTGGAACCAGCATGTGGGAGACCCCTTCCAGCAGCACTTGTGTCTAGTTACTGCTTGCTCGAAACTCCCTCACATACTGCGCATGGATTGTTATTTTTTTAAAAGCTGGTTTAGCTCCAGTTCTTGAAGTGACTCAAGCAGAGTGGAATGTTTTCCTTTGGGCCGGGAGATTCCAGCACCCAATGAGACGGCGGAGAGTGAAAGTTGTTGGTGTTGCCTGACAGGCCAGTGCTCTTCCCTGAACAGCAGTAGTTCCCAGCTTAATGCTGTCTGTCACACGGGGGACAGGGTGGCACAGCGTCCTGGAGCAGTCTGCAAGTCAACAGCAGCTGAAGCAAGTGTGTTCATTAGATGGCTTTGGTCTCCGAGCTCCTGGTGAGACCAACCTGAGCTTGGGCAGTGTGGGAGATGGTGTGACTGCCAACACTGAGGGCACTGACAGACAGCAAGAGATGGAGCATAGCATACTGGAACACAAGAGGATATTGCAGGCAGAAGCTGATCACTTTGCAAAGAAATGTCGCTGCTGTCACCCAGCTGGGGCCCAGGCGGAGGTTGCTCAATCTGCTGCTGTGTGTGAACAGGTAAATATCACCGGTGCCTTACAGGTTAAATTCAAGAAATTAATTGAGGGCCGGGCGGGTCGGCCCCGGAAAGAGACCAAGCCCAGTGACGCTGTCGATTTCAGTGGAAACCTTTCAAATGTAATGGTCGATTCTCCACGGAATTCTGTAAGAGACAGACTGAGGCGGCCTAGGAGCATCTGTGTCCCAGAGAAAAGGATTGGATTATTCCCAGAGCTGGAATCACAGTCAGTGTCGGCAGCTGTGAGGAGGACAGGGATTGATCGGGGTCCACTGAGTAAAGGGGAACATTCTCAGCAGCATAATGAAGCAGCAACAGTAACTGCACAGCCTGGAGGGTGCATTCTGTACCCTGGGAAGAAGGAACTACGTCGACCTCTCAGTATGAGTTTCCTTGAGATTAACAGAACTGCTTCACATGGTGGGGCTGAGGTACCAGACAGTGCAGTACCTGGGCGGACTGCCAGATCCGAGAGCTCTGCCTTCCTCCGAACCAGCTATCGATGGTCTAGCCACCGATGGGTTAGCCCTGCCAGGAAAGTGGCCAGTGAGAAAGAAGCAGTAAGTGACCACAAGACTCAAAATTCCAAAATATCCTTCAAATCGCTGAGAAGAAGCCTGAGCTTTCGGATAAGGAGAGGGGCTGAGAACAAAAAGGAGAGTGAGAGCAGCAGGGCCAGGACACACAGTGTTGGCGACTCCTTTCCACCAAGACTAAAGTCACCTGTAAGTGCAAGGTTGTCTCCCTCAGAAACACCCAACCAAGATATGCCCAACTGGCATAAGCAATGTCAGAATTGCCTGGTGCATCAGCAGTCGGTTACAGACACTTACACACCTCCTAAAGTGAGGTCGGCACACTCACCAAAAGGAAACTCGGGGGAGAGCAGCTGGTGGAAGTTTCTGACTTCTCATTTTCGCAAAAAGAATTCATGTATGGACAAAGAGTCCTGGAAAACTGATGGATTGAGATCCGAGATGCAGAACAATGGCTGGACTTCACTGATTGAGGAACAGAATATGGCCTCGTGTAGAATCCTTGAATCTTGCTCCATCACTGAGTCTGTTGCAGAGAGCAGTCATCATCTGTCCAGATGTGAAGTGCCATCACCATCATCAGAAGGTAAGCTGGGAGCAACATATAACATGGCCCATCATCATGAGCAACAGTAAACATCAGGATGATACAGATGTGGTGCTTATCATGTAGGGCTGGTTTGGAGCTGGTGTGTAAAAGTAACTGTGCTCCATATAATGGGGATAATCAGGAGTTGTGGAATGCCAATAGTCAAGCTATTAATTACCATAAAAGTTGGGTGTCTGTACTAACCAACTTAAACTGCCATCTCTTAGGAACACTGACAGCACCATTAGTAAGAGTGAATTTCAGGAGAGGTCATGGGATTTGGGTGAATCCAGCATCTGGTGCGAAATTTTCACAATTCAGTTTGTTTTGAGGAAATGTGGATTTGTAAGCAGGATTTCTCTGGAATGAAGTTTGGGGAAATGGTTCACTTGGGGAAGGTTATCAGCTCAGTGGATAATGCCAGGGGGATTAGAATGGAGTGCTGAAATTGTCTTGTTCACCTGACAGCATCAAAGGTGTCTTTGTGAGCTGGGATACTGAGTTACATTTACACTGGCAATGGGTAAAGGCAGGAATTCGAGCTTGTGACAGTTTACACACTTCCCTATGTAGGGGTTGTCCCTGGTGACCACCCTCCTTTCAGGGGAGTTGCCTCACAGGTTATTAATTGTATTTTAATTGGACATGAGTGTTGGGCATTAACTGGAGATAGACCCATGCCCCTACAGACACTGACTAAAACTTTAGTTGTTGGGTTAGGAGGTTATGCTTGTTATCTATATCTCTGTAAATAAATGCTCATAATCATGTGTAAAGATTGGCTGAAGTTAAGTTTGTCACTAGCTAGCTTTTGGGAGTGTAATACAGACCTTTCCCACTTCCAAGGTCCGGCAGGTTGTCTGCCCCATTGTCAGTGCTCCAATCTGTACGGAATGTTCAAATTCTGCTCAGCAGAAAGTGATGTCTGAACCATGTTTCTAAAAGACCCATTGTCCCATTTCCTCAGTCATTCCCCATACTGATATTACATTTCTAATTTTCAGATATTTATGCACTTTCCTTCATGTTTCAGGTGAAAAGACCTGAATAAATTTCAATCTTTCTCAGTGTTGCTTCGAGTGGATATATTGCTCCAATTTCTGCTCATCAATAGATAGCACACTTACCTCTGAATCAGAAGGTTGTGAGCTCCAGTCTCATCCCACTGACCTGTGCATTGAATCTAGACTGACGCTGCCAATGGAGTGTTGAGGGAATGCAGTCTTTGGGATCAGAGCCTGCTTGCCTGAATATTGTTGCCAACACTTTTCAACTTGCACTCACCAGGACAAATGTAAGAATGCCAATTTCGAAGAATCACTTCTGAAATTTGGTATTATTGCATTTCTCCTGATGAGTGCGGGATGAAAAGCTTCAACAACATACCTCTCTCTTTTCAGCAAGATTTAAGTTGTGTGCTCCATAGTGACTTGCCTGCTTACCACTTCAAGTGAATGTAAAAAATCCCATGGCACTATTGAAGAACAGTAAGAAGTCTCACAACACCAGGTTAAAGTCCAACAGGTTTATCTGGAATCACAAGCTTTTGGAACGCTGCTCCTTCATCAGGTGAGTGCAGCGCTCATCAGCAGCACTCCGGAAGCTCGTGATTCCAGATAAACCTGTTGGACTTTAACCTGGTGTTGTGAGACTTCTTACTGTGCTTACCCCAGTCTAACGCTGGCATCTCCAAATCATGGCTATTGAAGAAGGCAGTTGTCACTGAGGATTTATTGCTGTGCATTGTGTAAATACAAGTTGTGTTGGTGTGTTTAATTTTCTAACTCGGCACAAATTGGAGTTTGAAAAAGCAGACTGCTCCAGTTCTTCCCCGGTTGATCGTGTATTATGGTGGGGACGAGTCAGTGATACCTGGTTGTAGTCAGTGAGGGAGCGCAGCCAAATAAAGGTTAGGAGGAAGAAACAGTGAACTGGAGCACTAAAAACAAGTGAATTTCCCAGTGCCATCAGCACCCCACTTGCTTATTTCTGCAATGAGTCATAGAGTCATTAAGGCACAGAAGGAGGCCATTTGGCCAACTTAGTCCATGCCTCTATATAGTCATCAGCCACATTTTCCGATTCTGTCTCCATAGCTCTGCAAGTCTATTTTCCTCAAGAGTTATCCAACCTCCTTTTGAAATCCTTTTGAACCTGTTGGCAGCGAGGTCCATCTGCTGTGTTAAAAAAAATCCTCACATTCCCCTTGCACCACTTGCTCTTTGCATCTCCTTATTCTGTGTTCCCTCATCCTTGTACCATCGGCTAATATGAACATTTACTCGAATGGGAAAGAGGTACAAGGCAATGGCAAAGACCTGGGGTAGTGGAACTAATAGAATATCTCTTAGAGAGCTGATATAGACACAGTGGGCCAACTTCCTCCTGTGCTACATCATTCTCTTCTTGTAACCCTAGATTTATTGGGATTACAGATTTTAGTTGATAAATGTATTCAAGAGGCGGCTGGATATAGCACTTGGGGCGAACGGGATCAAAGGTTATGGGGAGAAAGCAGGATTAGGCTATTGAGTTGGATGATCAGCCATGATCTTAATGAATGGCGGAGCAGGCTTGAAGGGCCAGATGGCCTCCTCCTGCTCCTATCTTCTATGTTTCTAATCCATCAGTTATCCTGTTTCGGTGGAATTGGATTGGGAAAGATTCCTGAATTTGAAGCGTACATTTGTGTGTTCATGCTCCACAACTTTGAGCATGTCGGTTACATGTGTGCCTGGTGAGATGACCTGTGTGTTCAGAAAAGTTGCATTTTCTTTTGTGTTATGTCCCTTTAAGACCAATGTGGGCTGAGAATATTCTGAAAGAGGGTTAATTAGTTTCCTGATTATGACATTTGATTTGATTTATTATTATCACATGTATTAGTATACAGTGAAAAGTATTGTTTCTTGCACGCTGTACAGACAAAGCATACCGTTCATGGAGAAGGGGCTATAGGGGAGGTCCCAGAGGATTGGAAAATAGCCAATGTTGTTCCTTTGTTTAAGGAGGGTAGCAAGAATAATCCAGGTAATTACAGGCCGGTGAGCCTTACATCAGCGGTAGGGAAATTATTGGAGAGGATTCTTCGAGACAGGCTTTATTCCCACTTGGAAATAAGTGGACGTATTCGTGAGAGGCAACATGGTTTTGTGAAGAGGAGGTCATGTCTCGTGAACTTGATCGAGTTTTTCGAGGAAGTGACGAAGATGATTGATGAGGTTTGGGCAGTGGATGTTGTCTACATGGACTTCAGTAAGGCCTTTGACAAGGTCCCTCATGGCAGACTGGTGCAGAAGGTGAAGTCGCATGGGATCAGAGGTGAGCTGGCAAGGTGGATACAGAACTGGCTCGATCATAGAAGACAGAGAGTAGCGGTGGAAGGGTGCGTTTCTGAATGGAGGGCTGTGACAAGTGGCGTTCCACAGGGATCAGTGCTGGGACCTTTGCTGTTTGTAATATATATATAAATGATTTGGAGGAAAATGTAACTGGTTTGATGTGTAAGTTTGTGGACAACACAAAGGTTGGCGGATTTGCGGATAGCGATGAGGACCATCAGAGGATACAACAGGATATAGATCAGTTGGAGACTTGGGCGGAGAGATGGCAGATGGAGTTTAATCCTGACAAATGTGAGGTAATGCATTTTGGAAGGTCTAATTCAGATAGGAAATATACAGTAAATGGCAGAACCCTTAAGAGTATTGATAGGCAAAGGGATCTGGATGTACAGGTCTATGTCTCTCATAATTTTGTAGACCTCTATCAGGTCTCCCCTCAGCCTCTGTCTTTCCAGTGAAAGTAATCCTAGTTTATTCAACCTCTCCTCATAGTCAATACTCTCCATACTAGGCAACATCCTGGTGAACCTTCTTTGTACTCTCTCTCCAAAGCTCCCACGTCCTTCTGGCCGTGTGGCGACCAGAACTGCACGCAATACTCCAAATGTGGCCGAGCATAATTTTTAACAATTACAAAAATCAAACGTGATACAGTGTAAACCTAAACAGTTAGCTCTCTCTGATGTTCCAAGTCACACACCATCCCACAATCATACACCCCTTTCTAGACTTGGCACAGAAAGCGAGTATACTCACGGGATGCTGGGTTTTCCGCTTTTTTACATCTGCTGTGAATTGGTCCTTTGGATGCTGGATTAAATCTCTGAGGCTTCCCAGTCCTGGAACTTTCAGCATGCCCCTAGAGAGAGAGAGAGAGACACTGCCCGCCTCCACCAGCTTCTAACAACTCACCGATTGCAGAATTTCCAACTCCAGTGAGAGGGGAAAACAAGAGACTGCTTTCAGTCTCAAGTCCAAACAGCATCTAATAGCAACGCACAGACAACTAAATTTGCAATTCCAGAGAGAGTGGGAAGCACTGTTGCTGCTTTCTGCCTCAGTCTACTACCAAAAAGCAAAACTAAGAACTTGGACTTTTCTGTGGGGGGAAAAAAAAACTATCCCCAGGCATCACCTGACCTGTCAATCATGCTCCACCCAGCAATTCCAAAAGGACCATAAAACCCCAGGACACTGCATTAGGTCAGATTAAAAATACACATGATGTCATTGTACTGTTTCAGTGACAATTAGAGGACACTGGTTACAGACAAAACAGTGCCATTAAAATGCTTGGACCTGCTTGAAAAACCTTCAGAGAAACATGATTAAAATACATTTATTAAAGCACAGTATCGTCACAAAAAGACATACTCTCTTCCACCTTCTTCCGTCGGGAAAAAGATATAAAAGTCTGAGGTCACGTACCAACCGACTCAAGAACAGCTTCTTCCCTGCTGCCATCAGACTTTTGAATGGACCTACCTTGCATTAAGTTGATCTTTCTCTAAACCCTAGCTATGACTGTAACACTACATTCTGCACTCTCTCCTTTCCTTCTCTATGAACAGTATGCTTTGTCTGTATAGCTTGCAAGAAATAATACTTTTCACTGTATGTTAATAAATGTGACAATAAATCAAATCAAATCAAAAGAAGCAGCTACAGAGACTGCGGATGCATTGGTTGCAATTTTCCAAAAATTCTTGGATTCTGGAGAAGCACCGGAGGATTGGAAAACTGTCAATGTGACACCCCTATTCAAAAAGGGAGGGAGGCAAAAAGCAGGTAACGACAGGCCAATTAGCCGAATATCTATTGCTGGAAAAATGTTGGAATCAATTATTAAGGCAGTAATAGCAGCACATTTGGATATTCATAATCTAGTCTTGTCAGCATGGTTTCAGGAAAGGGACTGGCAGAATGGTATTGTCACTGGCCTAGTAATCCAGAGACCCAGGGTAATGCTCTGGGGACCCGAGTTCAAATCCCACCTTGGCAGATGGTGAAATTTGAATTCCATACAAGTTTGGAATTAAAAAAAGTCTGATGATGGCCATGAAACCATTGTTGCTTGTCCTAAAACCCATCTGGTTTACTGATGTTCTTTCGGGAAAGAAATCTGTCGTCCTTATCATGGTCTGGCCTACATGTAACTCCAGATCCACAGCAATGTGGTTGACTGTTAAATGCCTTCAGGGATAGGCAATAAATGTTGGCCCAGCCAGCGATGCCCACATCCCATGAACAAATAAAAAACTTGTGTCTGACTAATAAGAGTTTTTTGAGCAAGTCTCAACTAGAGTTGACAGAGGGGAACCAGTGGTGTTGTAGTCAGACTTCCAGAAGTCGTTTGACAAGGTACCTCACAAAAGGTTAAGTCATAAGATAAGAGTCCATAGTGTTGGAGGTGATTTATTGGCATGGATAGAGAATTGGCGAATGGGCAGGAGACGGCGAGTGAGGATAAGGGGTTCTTTTTCAAATTGGCCACCTGTAACCAGTGGTGTTCCACAGGGACCAGTGCTGGGACCTCAACTGTTTACAATATATATTAATGACTTGGAGGAAGGAAGCGAATGTACTGTAGCAGCACAAAGGTAGAACAAAGAACAAAGAACAGTACAGCACAGGAAACGGGCCCTTCGGCCCTCCAGGCCTGTGCCGCTCCTTGGTCCAACTAGACCAATCGTTTGTATCCCTCCATTCACAGGCTACTCATGTGACTATCCAGGTAAGTCTTAAACAATGTCAGCGTGTCTGCCTCCACCACCCTACTTGGCAGCGCATTCCAGGCCCCCACCACCCTCTGTGTAAAAAACATCCCTCTAATATCTGAGTTATACTTCGCCCCTCTCACCTTGAGCCCGTGACCCCTCGTGATCGTCACTTCTGATCTGGGAAAAAGCTTCCCACCGTTCACCCTATCTATCCCCTTCATAATCTTGTACACCTCTATTAGATCTCCCCTCATTCTCCGTCTTTCCAGGGAGAACAAGCCCAGTTTACCCAATCTCTCCTCATAGCTAAGACCCTCCATACCAGGCAACATCCTGGACACAGGTCCCTCTGTGTTTCTATACTCTTGATGGCTCTGCCATTTATTGTATAACTCCTCCCTACATTATTTCTTCCAAAATGCATCACTTCGCATTTATCCGGATTAAACTCCATCTGCCACCTCTCCGCCCAATTTTCCAGCCTACTGTATATCCTACTGTATTGCCCGACAATGCTCATCGCTATCCGCAAGTCCAGCCATCTTCGTGTCATCCGCAAACTTGCTGATAACACCAGTTACACCTTGTTCCAAATCATTTATATATATCACAAATAGCAGAGGTCCCAGTACAGAGCCCTGCGGATATCCACTCCATCTGACGAAGGAGCTGTGCTCCGAAAGCTTTTGGTATTTGCTACCAAATAAACCTGTTGGACTTTAACCTGGTGTTGTGAGACTTCTTACTGTGCTTACCCCAGTCCAACGCCGGCATCTCCACATCATGAACACCACTGGTCACAGACCTCCAGCCGGAAAAAGACCCTTCGACCACTACCCTCTGTCTCCTATGGCCAACGCAGTAAGAAGTTTAACAACACCAGGTTAAAGTCCAACAGGTTTATTTGGTAGCAAAAGCCACACAAGCTTTCGGAGCCAAAGCCCCTTCTTCAGGTGAGTGGGAATTCTGTTCACAAACAGAGCATATAAAGACACAAACTCAATTTACATGAATAATGGTTGGAATGCGAATACTTACAACTAATCAAGTCTTTAAGAAACAAAACAATGTGAGTGGAGAGAGCATCAAGACAGGCTAAAAAGATGTGTATTGTCTCCAGACAAGACAGCCAGTGAAACTCTGTGGGGGTTACAAATAGTGTGCCATGAACCCAATATCCCGGTTGAGGCCATCCTCGTGTGTGCGGAACTTGGCTATCAGTTTCTGCTCAGCGACTCTGCGCCGTCGTGTGTCGCGAAGGCCGCCTTGGAGAACGCTTACTCGAATATCAGAGGCCGAATGTCCGTGACCGCTGAAGTGCTCCCCAACAGGAAGAGAACAGTCTTGCCAGGTGATTGTCGAGCGGTGTTCATTCATCCGTTGTCGCAGCGTCTGCATAGTTTCCCCAATGTACCATGCCTCGGGACATCCTTCCTTGCAGCGTATCAGGTAGACAACGTTGGCCGAGTTGCAAGAGTATGTACCGTGTACCTGGTGGATGGTGTTCTCACGTGAGATGATGGCATCTGTGTCGATGGCCAAGCCAGTTCTCCACCCATCTAGCCACTTCTCCTTGTATCCCATGAGCCTTAACCTTCTTAACCAACCTGCCATGTGGGACTTTGTCAAATGCCTTACTGAAATCCATATAGACGACATCCATGGCCCTTCCTTCGTCAACTGTTTGTCACTTTCTCAAAAAACTCCACCAAATTTGTAAGGCACGACCTCCCTCTTACAAAACCATGCTGTCTGTCACTAATGAGATTGTTCCGTTCTAAATGCACATACATCCTGTCTCTAAGAATCCTCTCCAACAATTTCCCTACCATGGACATCAAGCTCACCGGCCTGTAATTGCCCGGGTTATCCCTGCTACCCTTCTTAAACAACGGGACCACATTCGCTATCCTCCAATCCTCAGGGACCTCACCTGTGTAGGTTGGAAAGGCGAGTTGCGAGAGGGATTCAAACAAGTTAGAAAGCGATATTGATAAGTTAAGTGGGCAGAGTCCTTCTGTATATTCAAGACTGTGATAGATACTTTTGATCAGTAAGGGAATCAAGGGTTACTGGGAAAGGGCAGAAGTGGACATGTGCAATGTCCTATAATCTATGATCCTATTGAATGGTGGACCAGGCTCAAGGGGCCGAATGGCCTACTCCTGTTCCAATTTCTGATGATCTTGGCCAGATTTCCTTCCCTAACGCATATCAGTGAAGCAGGTGGGCTTTTAACAGCAATTGATGATTTTTTTTTTAGATTTTACATTTATTTTATTGAAATCAAATTTCACCATCTGCCGAACCTGGGTCTCTGTACTTCGCCCTGGTTCTCTGGAATATTAATCCAATACCACGACACCACTGCCTCCCCCTGATCTTTGCAAGTTCTGCTTTTGTTTATGTCTGACACCATTTTGAAGGTGTTATTTGGATCTGAGAAAGTATTTTTGTGATGGGAAGTGTGGCTATAAAAAGCTCTGGAGTGTTAAAGTTGGTGTTGGGTTCTGATTCAGGTTCTCCCGGGGCGCGCTGAGCGGGTGAGAATTGTAAAGTGTGTTCTTCCGTCTGTCCTTAAACTCGAGCAAGTGACCTTGCTGCCCCTTTGTCCATGTGTGGAATGCTAACAGCGGTGTTGAAAAAACGGCCACAATTTAACTGAGTGCCTGCTCTGCTGTGTGACAACACAGTCAGTTCCATCTCGATCTCTGATGAATCATTAACGTATTCGACTGAAAACCTTTACCCTCGGCTAACTCGCATACCACACTGTGCGTTTGAGCACTCCCTCAGTACTGGCAGCGCAGTGGCACAGTGGTTAACATAACACTGCTGCCTCACAGCATCAAGGACCGGGGTTTGATTCTAGTACTTGGGTGACTGTGTGGAGTTTGCACATTCTCCCCATGTCTGTGTGGGTTTCTTCCGGGTGCTCCGGTTTCCTCCCACAGTCCAAAGATGTGTGGGTTAGGTGGATTGGCCATACTAAATTGCCCCTTAGTCTCCTGAGATGTGTAGGTTATGGGGATTAGCAGGATAAATGACTGGGGTTACGGGGATAGGACCTGGGTAAAATGCTCTGTTAGAAAGCCGTTGCAGATTCGATGAGCCGATTGGCTTCCTTCTACACTGTAGGGACCCACTGACGGTGAATGGGATCCCCTGACACTGCGGTGCTCCCTCAGTATTGACCCTCTCGACACTTCTACACACTCTGAGAACGGTATCAGGAATGCCTTCTGGAACCCAAAACTCACCTAAATCATCTTCTGATTCAGAGAGAAGCTACGGAGCCACAGCTGAGAAATAAAAATATTCCAGAGATAATGACAGAACAGAATGGTCAGCGGGACCTGGGGTCACACACACTTTAACAGTAACAAAAGGTCTTCTGTTTAATTTGCATTGGCTGTAATTCACTAATTGAGGTAGTTTCTTGCTGCAAACTTGGTGTGATTATTATCACACTTTCTGAGCGTCAGTCAGTACCCGGTCGGGAATGCCTCATTGATGTGGTGTTTGACCCCGATCATTACACAAACCGCATCTGCTGTGACAACTGAGGCTGTTGGGACTGATGTGGCGCTCGGGGTGAGGTGGCGCCCATGGTGAGGTGGCGCCCATGGTGAGGTGGCGCTGGGGGTGAGGTGGCTCTCAGGATGAGGTGGTGTGGGGGTGAGGTGGTGCTAGGGGTGAGGTTGCGCTCAGGGTGAGGTGGCCCTGGGGTGAGGTGGCCCTGGGGTGAGGTGGCGCTCAGGGTGAGGTGGTGTGGGGGTGAGGTGATGCTAGGGGTGAAGTGGCGCTCAGGGTGAGGTGGTGTGGGGGTGAGATAGCGCTCAGGGTGAGGTGGTGCTGGGGATGAGGTGGCGCTGGGGTTGAGGTGGCGCTGGGGTTGAGGTGGTGCTCAGGGCGAGGTGGCCCTGGGGTTGAGGTGGCGCTGGGGTTGAGGTGGCGCTCAGGGCGAGGTGGCCCTGGGGGTGAGGTGGCGCTCAGGGCGAGGTGGCGCTGAGGGTGAGGTGGCGCTGGGGGTGAGGTGGCGCTGGGGGTGAGGTGGCGCTGGGGGTGAGGTGGTGCTGGGGGTGAGGTGCTGGGGGTGAGGTGGCGCTGGGGTTGAGGTGGCGCTCAGGGCGAGGTGGCGCTGAGGGTGAGGTGGCGCTGGGGGTGAGGTGGCGCTGGGGGTGAGGTGGCGCTGGGGGTGAGGTGGCGCTGGGGGTGAGGTGGCGCTGGGGGTGAGGTGGCGCTGGGGGTGAGGTGGCGCTGGGGGTGGGGTGGCGCTGGGGGTGGGAATGTTGAAAGTGCCGAGAATAGTTTTCACAGCGCATATTTATAAAGTACTAGAACCAGAAACATAGAAAGTAGGAGTCCATTCACCTCTTCGAGCCTGCTCTGCCATTCATTATGATCATGGCTGATCATCAAATTCAACATCCTGACCCGTCCCTTCCCCCCCATATCGTAGTTAGTTTTGTACAGGAAAGGTCAGGTCTCCCCAACTTGATTGAGTTTTTTGAAGAGGTGACAAAGATAATTGATGAGGGAAGGGCTGTGGATGTGGTTTATATGGACTTCAGTAAGGCATTTGACAAGGTCCCACATGGCAGACTGTTACAAAAACTAAAATCAGATGGGATTCGGGATGGGCTGGCTAGATGGATACAGAACTGGCTTGGTTATAGAAGTGGAGATGCCGGCGTTGGACTGGGGTGAACACCAGGACGGTCACCTCCGCACCTCACTGTACCGCAAGCCCACAGATAACCTCACGATGCTCCACTTCTCCAGCTTCCACCCTAAACAAGACATCCCCTACGGACAAGCCCTCCGAATACACAGGATCTGCTCGGATGAGGAGGATCGCAACAGATACCTCCAGATGCTGAAAGATGCCCTCATAAGAACAGGATATGGTGCTCGACTCATCGATCAACAGTTCCGACGGGCCACAGCGAAAAACCGCACCGACCTCCTCAGAAGACAAACACGGGACACGGTGGACAGAGTACCCTTCGTCGTCCAGTACTTCCCCGGAGCGGAGAAGCTACGGCATCTCCTCTGGAGCCTTCAACATGTCATTGATGAAGACAAACATCTCACCAAGGCCATCCCCACACCCCCACTTCTTGCCTTCAAACAACCGCACAACCTCAAACAGACCATTGTCCGCAGCAAACTACCCAGCCTTCAGGAGAACAGTGACCACGACACCACACAACCCTACCACAGCAACCTCTGCAAGACGTGCCGGATCATCGACACAGATGCCATCATCTCACGTGAGAACACCATCTACCAGGTACACGGTACCTACTCTTGCAACTCGGCCAACGTTGTCTACCTGATACGCTGCAGGAAAGGATGTCCCGAGGCATGGTACATTGGGGAAACCATGCAGACGCTACGACAACGGATGAATGAACACCGCTCGACAATCACCAGGCAAGACTGTTCTCTTCCTGTGGGGGAACACTTCAGCAGTCACGGGCATTCAGCCTTGGATCTTTAGGTAAGCGTTCTCCAAGGCGACCTTCACGACACACGACAGCGCAGAGTCGCTGAGCAGAAACTGATAGCCAAGTTCCGCACACATGTAGACGGCCTAAACTGGGATGTTGGATTTATGTCACATTATCAGTAACCCCCACAGCTTGCCTCCTGGACTTGCAGGCTGTCCTGTCTGGCGACAATACACATCTCTTTAACCTGTGCTTAATGCTTCCTCCACCCACATTGTCTGTATCTTTAAGATCTGGTTGGCTGTAGGGATTCGCATTCTAATCAGTATTCTGTAACTTGATTTTGTGTCTCTGTGCCCTGTTTGAGAGCACACTTCCACTCCATCTGACGAAGGAGCAGCGCTCCGAAAGCTAATGGTATTTGCTACCAAATAAACCTGTTGGACTTTAACCTGGTGTTGTTAAAACTCTTACTTGGTTATAGAAGACAGAGAGTAGCAGTGGAAGTGTGTTTTTCAGAATGGAGATCTGTAGCCAGTGGCATTCCGCAGGGATCAGTGCTGGGACCTCTGTTGTTCGTAGTATATATAAATGATCTGGAGGAAAATGTGGGGGTCGTCTGATTAGTAAGTTTGCAGATGACATGAATATTGGTGGAGTTGCTGATAGTGCCGGGGATTGTCAGAGGATACAGCAGGATAGAGATAGATAGGAGACTTGGGCACAGAAATGGCAGATGGAGTTTAATCCGGACAAATGTGAGGTGATGCATTTGGGAGGATCAAATTTAGCTTTGAATTATACTGTAAATGGCAGAACCCTTCGAAACATTAACATGCAGAGGGATCTGGGCGTGCAGATCCACAGTTCCCTGAAAGTGGCAACACAGGTGGCCAAGGTGATTAAGAAGGCATATGGCATGCTTGCCTTCATTGGTTGGGGCATTGAGTACAAGAGTTGGGAAATCAAGTTGCAGCTGTATAAAACCTTGGTTAGGCCGCGTTTGGAGTGTGTGCAGTTCTGGTTGGCACACCAGCAGAAGGGTGTGGAAGCTTTGGAGAGAGTGCAAAGAAGGTTAACCAGGATGTTGCCTGGTCTCGAGGGTGTTGGCTATGAGGAGAGGTTGAATAAACTAGGATTGTTTTCACTGGAAAGATGGAGGCTGAGGGGAGACCCGATAGAGGTCTGCAAAATGATGAGAGGCATAGACAGGGTGGATAGTCAGAGGCTTTTTCCCAGGGTGGAAGTGTCAATTACAAGGGGCAGAGGGGGAATTCAAGGTGAGAGGGGGAAAGTTTAAGGGTGATGTATGGGGAAAGTTTTCTACACAGAGTGTGGTGGGTGCCTGCAAAGGCCTGTTCCTGTGCTGTACTTTTCGTTGTTCATTGCTTTTTGATTTGATTTATTATTGTCACATTTATTAACATACAGTGAAAAGTATTGTTTCTTGCACGCTATACAGACAAAGCATACCGTTCATAGAGAAGGAAAGGAGAGAGTGCAGAATGTAATGTTACAGTCATAGTTAGGGTGTAGAGAAAGATCAACTTAATGTGAGGTAAGTGCATTCGAAAGTCTGACAGCAGCAGGGAAGAAGCTGTTCTTGAGTCAGTTGGTACGTGACCTCAGACTTGTGTATCTTTTTCCCGAAGGAAGAAGGTGGAAGAGAGAATGTCTGGGTTGTGTGGAGTCCTTAGTTATGCTGGCTGCTTTGCCGAGGTAGCGGGAAGTGCAGACCGAGTCAATGGATGGGAGGCTGGTTTGCGTGATGGATTGGGCTACGTTTGCTACATTGGGCTAAATTTGCTCTTTGTACTCTTGGGCTCTTCCCTGAACCTTAGAATCATAGAGTCATAGAGGTTTACAGCATGGAAACAGGCCCTTTGGCCCAACTTGTCCATGCCGCCCTTATTTTTAAAAAATCCCCCAAGCTAATCCCAATTGCCCGCATTTGGCCCATATCCCTCTATACCCTTCGTACCCTTTTTGGATACGGTTGAGGGGGATGACATACCAGTGGGGAGCCGCAGTGAGAGGATCTCCAGCACTGTGTCCGTCTCTGTGGCTCGGGAGGGAAAGGGGGAGAGCGGGAGGGCAATAGTTATTGGGGACTCGTTAGTTAGAGGGATAGATAGGAGGTTCTGTGGCAGCAAAAGAGACTCACGGATGGTATGTTGCCTACCGGATGCCAAGGTCCGTGATGTCTCAGACCGTGTTTTCCAGATTCTGAAGGGGGAGGGGAAACAGTCACAAGTCGTGGTGCACATTGGTACCAATGACATAGGTAAGAGAAGGGACGGGGATTTAAAGCAGGCATTTCTGGAGCTGGGCTGGAAGCTGAGAGCCAAGACGAAACATGTGGTCATCTCTGGTACGTTGCCGGTACCACGTGATAGCGAGTTGAGGAACAGGGAGAGAGTGCAGTTAAATATGTGGTTGCAGGGATGGTGTAGGAGGGAGGGTTTCAGATACGTGGATAATTGGAACACGTTCTGGGGAAGGTGGGACCTGTACAAACAGGACGGGGTGCACCTGAACCAGAGGGGCACCAATATCCTCGGAGGGAAATTTGTTACGGCTCTTCAGGGGGGTTTAAACTAATTTGTCAGGGGAGTGGGAAAGGGAGTTGTAGTCCAGAAGTCAATGAGGGTGGTGAGGTATTGGGGAAGGTATCAGGGTCAAGGGTGGGTACTGGTAGACAGGAAGGTGGGTTGAAGTGTGTCTACTTCAATGCAAGGAGCATCCGGAACAAGGTAGATGAACTTGGGGCGTGGATTGGTACTTGGGACTACGATGTTGTGGCCATTACGGAGACGTGGGTAGAACAAGGACAGGAATGGTTGTTGGACGTTCCGGGGTATAGATGTTTCACTAAGTGTAGGGAAGCTGGTAAAAGAGGTGGAGGAGTGGCATTGTTAATCAAGGATAGTTTAACGGCTGTGGAAAGGCACTTCGTGGGGGATCTGCACACTGAGGTAATATGGGCTGAAGTTAGAAATAGGAAAGGAGCGGTCACGTTGCTAGGAGTTTACTATAGGCCCCCAAATAGTAATAGAGATGTGGAGGAAGAAATTGCTAAGCAGATTATGGATATGTGTGGGGGTCACAGGGTAGTTGTCATGGGGGACTTTAACTTTCCAAATATTGATTGGAACCTTTGTAGGTCAAATAGTTTGGATGGGGCAGTTTTTGTGCAGTGTGTGCGGGAGGGTTTCCTGACACAATATGTGGATGGGCCGACTAGAGGTGAGGCCACATTGGATTTGGTACTGGGAAATGAACCGGGCCAAGTGTTAGATTTGGTTGTGGGAGAGCAATTTGGAGATAGTGACCACAATTCGGTGTCTTTTGTTATTGCAATGGAGAGGGATAGGGCCGTACGGCAGGGCAAGGTTTACAATTGGGGGAGGGGTAATTATGATGCGATTAGGCAAGAATTAGGGGGCATAAGTTGGGAACAGAAACTGTCAGAGAAAGGAACTAATGAAAAGTGGAATTTTTTCAAGGAACAAATACTGGATGTCCTTGATAGGTATGTTCCTGTCAGGCAGGGAGGAAATGGCCGAGTGAGGGAACCATGGTTCACAAAAGAGGTGGAATGTCTTGTGAAAAGGAAGAGGGAAGCTTATGTCGGGATGAGGAAACAAGGTTCAGATGGCTCGATTGAGGGTTACAAGTTAGCAAGGAATGAGCTGAAAAAGGGGCTTAGGAGAGCTAGGAGGGGACATGAGAAGTCCTTGGCGGGTCGGATCAAGGAAAACCCCAAGGCTTTTTACTCTTATGTGAGGAATAAAAGAATGACCAGGGTGAGGTTAGGGCCGGTCAAGGACAGTAGTGGGAACTTGTGTATGGAGTCAGTAGAGATAGGCGAGGTGATGAATGAATACTTTTCTTCAGTGTTCACCAAGGAGAGGGGCCATGTTTTTGAGGAAAAGAAGGTGTTACAGGCTAATAGGCTGGAGGAAATAGATGTTCGGAGGGAGGATGTCTTGGCAGTTTTGAATAAACTGAAGGTCGATAAGTCCCCTGGGCCTGATGAAATGTATCCTAGGATTCTTTGGGAGGCGAGGGATGAGATTGCAGAGCCTTTGGCGTTGATCTTTGGGTCCTCGCTGTCCACGGGGATGGTGCCAGAGGACTGGAGAATGGCGAATGTTGTTCCTCTGTTTAAGAAAGGGAATAGAAATGACCCTGGTAATTATAGACCGGTTAGTCTTACTTCGGTGGTTGGTAAATTGATGGAAAGGGTCCTTAGGGATGGGATTTACGACCATTTAGAAAGATGCGGATTGATCCGAGATAGTCAGCACGGATTCGTGAAGGGCAAGTCGTGCCTCACAAATTTGATAGAATTTTTTGAGGAGGTAACTAAGTGTGTTGATGAAGGTAGGGCAGTTGATGTCATATACATGGATTTTAGTAAGGCGTTTGATAAGGTCCCCCATGGTCGGCTTATGATGAAAGTGAGGAGGTGTGGGATAGAGGGAAAGTTGGCCGATTGGATAGGCAACTGGCTGTCTGACCGAAGACAGAGGGTGGTGGTCGATGGAAAATTTTCGGATTGGAGGCAGGTTGCTAGCGGTGTGCCGCAGGGATCAGTGCTTGGTCCTCTGCTCTTTGTGATTTTTATTAATGACTTAGAGGAGGGGGCTGAAGGGTGGATCAGTAAATTTGCTGATGACACCAAGATTGGTGGAGTAGTGGATGAGGTGGAGGGCTGTTGTAGGCTGCAAAGAGACATAGATAGGATGCAAAGCTGGGCTGAAAAATGGCAAATGGAGTTTAACCCTGATAAATGTGAGGTGATTCATTTTGGTAGGACAAATTTAAATGTGGATTACAGGGTCAAAGGTAGGGTTCTGAAGACTGTGGAGGAACAGAGAGATCTTGGGGTCCATATCCACAGATCTCTAAAGGTTGCCACTCAAGTGGATAGAGCTGTGAAGAAGGCCTGTAGTGTGTTAGCTTTTATTAACAGGGGGTTGGAGTTTAAGAGCCGTGGGGTTATGCTGCAACTGTACAGACCTTGGTGAGACCACATTTGGAATATTGTGTGCAGTTCTGGTCACCTCACTATAGGAAGGATGTGGAAGCGCTGGAAGGAGTGCAGAGGAGATTTACCAGGATGCTGCCTGGTTTGGAGGGTAGGTCATATGAGGAAAGGTTGAGGGAGCTAGGGCTATTCTCTCTGGAGCGGAGGAGGCTGAGGGGAGACTTAATAGAGGTTTATAAAATGATGAAGGGGATAGATAGAGTGAACGTTCAAAGACTATTTCCTCGGGTGGATGGAGCTATTACAAGGGGGCATAACTATAGGGTTCGTGGTGGGAGATACAGGACGGATATCAGAGGCAGGTTCTTTACGCAGAGAGTGGTTGGGGTGTGGAATGGACTGCCTGCAGTGATAGTGGAGTCAGACACTTTAGGAACAATTAAGCGGTTATTGGATAGGCACATGGAGCACACCAGGATGATAGGGAGTGGGATAGCTTGATCTTGGTTTCAGATAAAGCTCGGCACAACATCGTGGGCCGAAGGGCCTGTTCTGTGCTGTACTGTTCTATGTTCTATGTTCTAACTTATTTTATTCAACCAACCGGGAACTTTAACTAAACCAGTAATAATTTGAATTAAAGGATGGTTCGACTGAAATGCTGTTCAAATAAAGATAAG
Organism: Mustelus asterias; assembly: GCF_964213995.1. Classification (NCBI taxonomy): domain Eukaryota; kingdom Metazoa; phylum Chordata; class Chondrichthyes; order Carcharhiniformes; family Triakidae; genus Mustelus; species Mustelus asterias. Next base: position 1,075,363 of record NC_135807.1, on the reverse strand, counting down.
GATCATTTAGTACCAAAACAGTAATGACAGAATCTTAGTCACTGTCAAAAAAATTAGATACAACCAGGTCTGGTGGCTTGGAAAAGATTTGGAGGTTCTTCTGTAGTTGTCCGCTGTCTGTAAGCGCTGTCCGATTGGGTACTTTTCACTGGTTGAATGGTGAGTTCTCTTGAGGCATATCTGAAGCTGGCAGAGTTAAGAACTAACTGTTGATCGAACTGCCTTTAACTGCTTCAGCTGATCTGACCCTGACCCTGGCTCAAGCGATGTTCCTCTGAGAAGGCTGTTGCTCTGGGTTTTATACTCATGATGACCTCACAATGTTCTTACACCACGATTGGTCTGAGGTTGTCAACAACAGCAAATTCAAATCTGATAGGCTCTTAATGGCTGATTGTCTTTTTTTAAACTGATAGGCTATTAGAATGTTACCTGTTACCAAGGCAACCCTGATGCTTGGCCCTCGAAACAAATGTCACAATTTAGAGTTGCCCCTTAGTGTCCAAGATGCGCAGGTTAAGGGGACCGGCCATGCCAAATTGACCCCGTGTCCAAAGATGTACAGGCCAGGCGGATTGGCCACGCCAAAACGCTCCTTTAGTGTCAGGGGGATTAGCAGGGTAGATACAGGGATAGGGCCCAGGCGGGACCACAGTCGGCGCAAACTCGACAGGCCAAATGGCCTCCCCCTGCACCGCCGGGACTCCATGATTCTTCGAAACACACAAGAGGATCCCAATATTGAACAGAAAGGTGAGACGTGAGAAATTTACTTCACAGGATACAATGAGACTTCACAATCAGACGGACCGCGAAGTACATTCGGCCCATCGTGCCCATCCTGGCTCTTTGCAAGAGCTCGCCAATGAACGCCCTGCTCTTGCTCTGTAGCCCTAAGTTACGACACAGAAGTTAATCCCTTTCATCTCACTTTGTAATCCGGTAAAAGTGTTTGGAGAGGTGTTAATTGTTCTACATTAACGTTTGGAGGTTCAATAATATAAATACCTGACACACGCTTTAAGTGAATAATTAACAAGCTATTTTATTCAACCAACCGGGAACTCTAACTAAACAAGTGGCATATTAATTAACGGAAGGTTCGACTGAAATGCTGTTCAAATAAAGACAAGGATCATTCAGTACCAAAACAGTAATAACATTTTTTCGGCCTCTGTAAGGTCACCCCTCGGCCTCCTACGCTCCAGAGAAAAAAGTCCCAGTCTATTCAGCCTCTCCTTATAACTCAATCCATCAAGTCCCGGCAGCATCCTAGTAAATCTCCTCTGCACTCTTTCTAGTTTAATAATATCCTTTCTATAATAGGGTGACCAGAATTGCACACAGTATTCCAAGTGTGGCCTTACCAATGTCTTGTACAACTTTAACAAGAAGTCCCAACTCCTGTACTCAATGTTCTGACCGATGAAACTAAGCATGCCGAATGCCGCCTTCACCACTCTGTCCACCTGTGACTCCACTTTCAAGGAGCTATGAACATGTACCCCTAGACCTCTTTGTTCTGTAACTCTCCCCAACGCCCTACCATTAACTGAGTAAGTCCTGCCCTGGTTCAATCTACCAAAATGCATCACCTTGCATTTGTCTAAATTAAACTCCATCTGCCATTCGTCGGCCCACTGGCCCAATTGATCAAGATCCCGCTGCAATTGGAGATAACTTTCTTCACTGTCCACTTTGCCACCAATCTTGGTGTCATCTGCAAACTTACTAACCATGCCCCCTATATTCTCATCCAAATCATTAATATAAATGACAAATAACAGTGGGCCCAGCACTGATCCCTGAGGCACACCGCTGGTCACAGGCCTCCAGTTTGAAAAACAACTCTCTACAACCACCCTCTGGCTTCTGTCAAGAAGCCAATTTTGTATCCATTTAGATACCTCACCCTGGATCCCGTGAGATTTAACTTTATGCAACAACCTACCATGTGGTACCTTGTCATTCTCCCAATCTCCTTATGATTCTCCCAAATCTCGTTCAGAAGTCCTTTGTCATGCCCCCTTTCTGCTTTTCTAATTACTTTCTTAAGTTCCCTCTTGCACTTCTTATCTTCCTGTCGGGCCGCAGCTGAATTGCACCCTTTGAACTTGCTAAAAGCCTTTCTTTTCTTCCTTATCCATTCCTGAATTGTCCTAGACATCCAGGGTTCCCTGAACTTATTGCTCTTACATTTACCCCTATAGGGAGCATGTTGGACCTGTACTCTCCCCAATTCCTTTTTGAAAGCCTCCCACTGCTCTGCTGTAGATTTTCCTGCAAGGAGCCTTTCCCAGGCAACTTTGGCCAGATCTTGTTTTATTTTTATAAAATCTGCCTTTCCCCAATCCAAAGCCATCTTTTGCAGGCCATTTTCCTCCTTGGTGCATAACAAACTTGAACCGTACTGCGTTGTGATTGCTATCACTAAAATGCTCCCCCACTGCCACATTGAACATTTGTCCGGCTTCGTTCCCTAAAACCAGATCCAGCATTACTACATCCCTTGTTCACTCTTCTACATATTGATAAAAAAAGATGGTGGTCGGACCTTCACCTGCATCTCATTAGATACAAAGGAGCTTCATGCTGGCCTCCAGTGGGTATCATAAGCACCAGCGAGAGGTTCTGCTCTAAATTTATGTCCTTGTTAGTCCTGAATATAGCCCTTACAAACTATAAATGATAACAGTTGTAAATACTTACCTGACCGTACCCACTATTCACCAGTCAGCTCTCTCGACCACTGCAGCAAGCAAGACCACTCCCTGAGGATTTAAGAAATTAGAAAGCAAAGCAAAACAAAGCACCAAGGTTCTGCTTGAACTGTCTTGGCTGCAACTGGAGGATTGTGTCCAGTTCTGAAAACCATACTTTCGAAAGGATGCGAAGGCATTAGAGAGCATGCAGAAACGATTCACCAGAATGTTTCAATAGATGAGGAATATCAGTTCTGAAGGCAGATTGGAGATGTTGGCACTCTTTTCCTTGGAGAAGGGAAGGTTAAGAGGACATTTGATGGAAGTTTTCAGAATCATGAAGGGTCTGGACAAAGTAGATGGGGAGAAACATTCCTACTCCTGAACGGACTGAGAATGAGAGGACGCAGGTTTGAAGTATTTGGCAAGAGAAGCAAAAGCAACATGAGGAAAAGCTTTTTCACGCTGCAAGTGATGAATGTCTGGAATGCACTGCCTGAGTGTGTGGTGGAGGCAGGTTCCATCGAAACACTGAAGAAGCAATTCGAATGTTACCTGAGAAAGCGGAATGTGCAGGGTCATTGGAAGAAGGCGGGAGACTGGCTCTCAGTGAATTACTCACTTGGAGAGCTGGTGCAAGCATGATGGGTCAAATGGCCTCTCTCTGCACTGTAATTATTCTGTGATTCAGTGAGGCGGAATGATATCGAGTCTTGGAGTCATATAGCACATAAAAGGCCCTTCGGCCCATCGAGTCTGTACCGACAAGAACTACCACTAGAGGCACGCTAATCCAATTTCCTGCATTTGTCCCATATCCTGGAATGTTATGATATTTCAAGTGCTGATCCAAATATTTTTTTAAAGGTTGTCAGGTTTCCGGCCTCCACTACCTTCCCAGGCAGCGCATTCCAGATTCCCACCACCCTCTGAGTGAAAAGGATTTTTCTCAAATCCCCTCTGAATCTTCTGCCCCTTGTCCTAAAGCTATGGCCCCTTGTGATTGACCCCTCAACCAAGGGGAACAGCTGCTCCCTACTCACTGTCCAATCTCTCGTAATCCTATTGAATAGAATGGAATCCCTGCAATGCACATGGAGGCCTTTCGGCCCATCGAGCCTGCACTGTCACCAATACCAACCAGATCCTATCCCTGTCACCCCATGTAATTACCCTTGGCTCTCTGACAGAAAGGGGCAATTTAGCATGGCCAATCAACCTAACCCGCACATCTTTGCAGGAAACCGGAGCCAACATGAGAAGAATGTGCAAACTCCACACAGTCACCTAAGGCTGGAATAGAATGCGGGGCCCTGGCGCTGTGAGGCAGCAGAGCTAACCACTGTGTCACCGTGCCACCCATAATATTCTTCTATCTAATTGTGGTTTCATCAGTCATCATTAAACTTTTAATTCAAGATTTTTTATTGAATTCAAATTTTACCACTTGCCATAGTGGGATTTGAACCCTGGTCCCCAGAGCATTGCACTGGTCTTTAGCTTACTAGTCCAGTTACAATACCACTATGCAGCCACTACCACCTCGATCATGTCCCCCTTCAGCCTTCTCTGCTCTGGAGAAAACAATCCAAGCCTATCCAGTCTCTCCTTACAGCTCAAATGCTCCATCCCAGGCAGCATCCTGATGAATCCTCTCTGTACTTCCTCCAGTGCAATCACATCCTTCCTATAGTGAGGTGACCAGAACTGCACACAGTACTCCAGCTGCTCTGTACAGATCCAACATTACCTCCTTGCTCTTATAGTCTATACCACGACTGATGAAAGCAAGTGTCCCATTTGCCTTCTTAACTATCATGTTCACCTGCTCTGCCACCTTCAGGGATCTGTGAATAATTACCTGTACTGGGACCTCTGCTATTTGTGATATATATAAATGATTTGGAAGAAGGTGTAACTGGTGTAATCAGCAAGTTTGCGGATGACACGAAGATGGCTGGAATTGCAGATAGCGATGAGCATTGTCGGGCAATACAGCAGGATATAGATAGGCTGGAAAATTGGGCGGAGAGGTGGCAGATGGAGTTTAATCCAGATAAATGCGAAGTGATGCATTTTGGAAGAAATAATGTAGGGAGCAGTTATACAATAAATGGCAGAGTCATCAGGAGTATAGAAACACAGAGGGACCTAGGTGTGCAAGTCCACAAATCCTTGAAGGTGGCAACACAGGTGGAGAAGGTGGTGAAGAAGGCATATGGTATGCTTGCCTTTATAGGACGGGGTATAGAGTATAAAAGCTGGAGTCTGATGATGCAGCTGTATAGAACGCTGGTTAGGTCACATTTGGAGTACTGCGTCCAGTTCTGGTCGCCGCACTACCAGAAGGAAGTGGAGGCATTGGAGAGAGTGCAGAGAAGGTTTACCAGGATGTTGCCTGGTATGGAGGGTCTTAGCTATGAGGAGAGATTGGGTAGACTGGGGTTGTTCTCCTTGGAAAGACGGAGAATGAGGGGAGATCTAATAGAGGTATACAAGATTATGAAGGGTATAGATAGGGTGAACAGTGGGAAGCTTTTTCCCAGGTCGGAGGTGACGATCACGAGAGGTCACGGGCTCAAGCTGAGAGGGGCGAAGTATAACTCAGACATCAGAGGGACGTTTTTTACACAGAGGGTGGTGGGGGCCTGGAATGCGCTGCCAAGTAGGGTGGTGGAGGCAGGCACGCTGACATCGTTTAAGACTTACCTGGATAGTCACATGAGCAGCCTGGGAATGGAGGGATACAAACGATTGGTCTAGTTGGACCAAGGAGCGGCACAGGCTTGGAGGGCCGAAGGGCCTGTTTCCTGTGCTGTACTGTTCTTTGTTCTTTGTTCTTACCCCAAGATCCCTCTGTTCCTCTGAGCTTCCCAGTGTCCTGTCATTCATTAAATACTCCCTCATCTTGTTTCTTCTTCCGTGCATCACCTCGCACTTATCAGGGTTAAATATCTGCCACTGCTCTGTCCACCTGACCAACCCATCGATATCTCCCTGTAACCTACCACCATCTTTTTCACTATTAATCACCCGACCAATCTTGGTGTTGTCTGCAATGACTGTAACACCACATTCTGCATCCTCTCCTTTCCTTCTCTATGTACAGTATGCTTTGTCTGTATAGTGTGCAACTAATTAATACATGTAATAATAATAAATCAAATCATATCAGAGGAATTTAAAAATTGCGTCCCCCTGTAATTTCCTGGATGCAATTCATTAAGGCCAGGTTAAGTGTCTGTTTTTAAGCCTGTCAGAACCTCCAATACTTTCCTATTTCCTATTTCAAACTTTGCAAATTCCTCACAGTCTCTCTTCCTGAATTGCGTACCTGCGTTCTCCTTTTCCAGAGTGAAGACTGAAGAAAAGTATTTATTTAACACCCCTCCAGTGTCCTGCGGCTTCACCCCCTTGGTCCATAATGGGCCCTACTCTTTCCCTGGTTAACCTCTTCCCTTTTCCGTTATGCTAGAACGAACATCAATTGAAGCCATTCCCCTCACATACTAACTGGGATGCATTCAGTCTAGGAGGTATGGAGGGCAGAGAATTCTCAAAAAACATTCACGAGAAGTTTTCTTAGCTGGTATGTAGCAAGCTGAACAAATTCGGGGCTTTGTTTTAGGGATAGAATCTGGGCAGGTGGAAGGAGGTATCAGTGAGAGAACATTATAATGGTTGCGATTATAATTCAATTAGATTTGGAATAGTTATGGAAAAAGACGTAGACCAAGATTAAAATTTTACATTGGGAAAAGGCAATTTTACTGAGCTGAGACATGATTTGGCAAAAGTGGACTGGAAACTGCTAATTAAAAGTAAGTTAGTTTCAGAGCAATGGACAGTATTCAAAGGAAATAAAGTTCAGAGCAAATGTGTCCCCACAAGAAAGAGGGCGAGACTCACAAATCTCGAACCATTAGATGTCAAAGAACATACAGAGCAGGATAAGAGAAAAAAGGTAGATTATGTCAGATGCCAAGAACTTAATACTGCAGAAAGCCTAGAGGAGTATAGAAAGCACAGGAGTGAAATTAAAAAGAAAATTATGAAAGCAAGAAGAGGCCATGAAACAATATTGACAAGTAAATGGAGGAAGAGCCAAGGACAAGAGGCTCATTAAGGACAGAGAGGGCTTGTTCGGGACCTAAAATGTGGAGGCACAAGATGTGGACATGGCTCTTAATGAATTCTTTACATCAATTTTCACAGGAAAAGGATGAGACAGGCATTGTAGTTAAGGAGAAGTGTGAAATATTGAATAGATAGACATAGTGAGGGAGCAGGTATTCAGAGGTTTAATATCTTGGAAAGTGGATAATTCCCCAGGACTGGATGAAAGATTTATCAGGATGTTGCCTGGTTTGGAGGGCATTAGCTATGAGGAGAGGTTGGAGAAACTTGGTTTGTTCTCACTGGAACGACGGAGGTTGAGGGGCGACCTGATAGAAGTCTACAAATTTATGAAAGGCATGGACAGAGTGGATAGTCAGAAGCTTTTTCCCATGGTGGAAGAGTCAATTACTAGGGGGCACAGGTTTAAGGTGCGAGGGGCAAGGTTTAAAGGAGATGTACGAGGCAGATTTTTTACATAGAGGGTGGTGGGTGCCTGGAACTCGTTGCCCGGGGAGGTGGTGGAAGCAGATACGATAGTGAGTTTTAAGGGGCATCTTGACAAATACATGAATAGGATGGGAATAGAGGGATATGCTCCCCGGAAGGGTAGGGGGTTTTCGTTAGGTCGGGCAGCATGGTCGGTGCAGGCTTGGAGGGCCAAAAGGCCTGTTCCTGTGCTGTAATTTTCTTTGTTCTTTGAAATGTACTCCAGACTGCTGAGGGAAACAAGGGAAGAAATAGCCCAGGCTCTGAGCATCATGTTCCAATCCTCTCTGGCTTGGTGCTGGAGGACAGCGAACACTGCGCTGTTATTTAAATAGGCAGGAAAGATAGACCCAGTAATTATAGGTCAGTCATCCTAACCTCAGTGGTGGGAAAATTACATTCTGAGAAACAGTATAAATTGTCATTTGGAGAGGCAGGGATTGATCAAGGACAGTCAGTATGGGTTTGTTAAGGGAAAGTCGTATCTGATGAATTTATTTACATTTTGAAGGTAATAAGGAACATTGAGGGTCGGGCATTTGATGTCGTTTGATGGATTTTATGAAAGTTTTGACAATGTCAGACTGGACAGAAGATTAAAAGTTCATGGGAGCCAAGGCAAAGAAGCAAACTGGATCCAAAATGAGCTGAATGACAGGAAGGGTTCTGGTGGAAGGGTGTTTTTGTGACAGGCAGGCTGTCCCCAGTCGAATTCCACAGGCTTTAGCACTGGCTCCCTTGCTGTCACTTGTATATAGCAAAGATTCAGATTGATATGTGAGGGGTGTGAGTAAGAAGTTTGCAGATGATCTGGTCATTGGCCACATGTCTGATGGTGAGCAGGGATGCTGTACTGCAGGGCAATATCAATGGAGTGTGAGGCAGTGTGTTTGTGGAAGACAAACATACCAACAACACAATAAATGGGAAGGTTCTGTGAAGTGTAGAGAAACAGAGGGACCTTGGAGTGAATGTTTACAGATAATGAGGTCACGAGGCACAGGGATACTTTCCTCAGCCAATAGCTGAGATCGAATATAAGAACCAGGGGGTTCTGCGAGAACTGCCACCAAAATCTTGCTGCTGTTTATGCCGGGGGCATCTTACGACCCAGCCGACGGTCTCTCCACTCACATTGTCTGTACCTTTGAGACTTGATTACCTGTAAAGACTCGCATTCCAACCATTATTTTGTAAGTTGAGGTTGTGTCTTTATATGCCCTGTTTGTGAACAGAATTCCCACTCACCTGACGAAGGAGCAGCGCTCCGAAAGCTAGTGGTTTTTGCTACCAAACAAACTTGTTTTCTTTGGTACAGAGGAGGCTGAGGGGAGATTTAATTGAGGTGAATAAAATGATGAGGGGTCTGGATAGAGTGGGTGGGAAGAAACTATTTCCATTAGCAGAGAGGTCAGAGGGACAGATATTTAAAGTAATGAACAGAAGGATTAAAGGGGAGTTGAGGAGTAATATTTTCACCCAGAGGGTGATGGGGTTAGGAACCCACTGTCAGGGAGGATATTGGAGGCAGAAACCTTGATCACATTTGAAAAGAACCCTTCAACTTGTCCATGAGGTGCTGTTAGCTACAGGGCTACGAACCGAGAGCTGGAAGGTGGCATCTGATTGGTTAGTCCTATTGTTCCTCCAGCCCGGATGCAATGGGCCGAATGGCCTCCTCCTGTGCTACAACTCTTTCTGTCAGCATAAGAATAGACCAATCAAGCCTCTTGGATTCTCAGAGATAATATTGGTTATGTTGTCTGTGGCACAAGTTAATGTGAATCATACAGGTTTGAGAGAGCGGTAAATCTCTTCCCAATGCAGCAAAGCACGTACCTACATTTCAATTAGTTGTGCCTAGTCTGCTTAATGGGATTGGATTAATTGCAGTACATTTAATTCTTTCCCAAGTTAGTAGCAATAAAGTGAATGGAGTATATCCTAAGCTCTTCAAGCGTTGATAAACAGTGTTTGAATAGCAGTAACAATCATAAAACCCTTGTCCTCACCTGGCACACTCACTGCCGATGATTTGTCACGCTGCTTATCTGACATCCAGGACTGGGTAAGTACTAAGTTCCTCCAATTGGACATTGACAAGTCTGAGGACATTGCCTTTGGCCCCTATCCACTGACTCCATCCCTCTCCCTGACCTTGCAGATTGAACCAACTCTGACATTTACTGACTCTGAGCTGAGCTCCATCAGAGGAAACTTCCATCCTTGGAGCATCACCTGGCTTCCTTCCAGCCACAGCTCCACTGCACCTCTCATCTGCACCTTCTTCCCTCTGTGATGTGGAGAAGCCAGTGTTGGACTGGAGTGGACACGATGACAGCTCACACACCACCAGGTTCTAGTCCAATGATTTATTTGAAAGCACAAGCTTTCCGAGCACTGCTCCTTCGTCAGGTGAAGTCAGCGCTCTGAAAGCTTGCGATTTCAAATAACCCTGTTACGTTTTGGACCAGAACCTGGTGGCGTGTGACCTCCCACCTTCTTTCTTCTAGACTTGAGAAATTCAACACACTCCTGACTGACCTCGAAACCTCTGCTGCTTTTACCCGAACTTGCACCAACTCCCAATCATTAATCTTCCCTGTACTCGCTGACCTACACGAATTCCAGGTCTAGCAACACCTTGATTTTTAAAATTCTCTCATCCATGTTTTTAAATCCCTCCATGCTCTCACCCCTCCCTATCTTTGTAATCTCCTCCAGCCCACAATCCGCCACGATTCCTGCACTCCTTTAATTCTGGCCTCTTGTGCATTCCGGATTTTAGTCACTTCACCATTGGAAGCCAATCCTTAAACTGCCGGGCCCCTAAGCTGTGGAATTTGCTCACTAATCCTCTCTGTCTCTGCCTTCCTTAAAACCTACCTTTGGCTAAATGTTTGATTACCTGCCCTATTATCTACTTATGTGTCTCAGTGTAAGATTTTGATTCGGCCCCTTGACCTTTTTGTTTTTTTCTTCAGAGGATCTGAGTGTGGCATTTGTTGCCCATCCCTCATTGCCCTTGATACGGTGGCGGTGAGCCGCCGCCTTCAACCAGTGCAGCCTGTCTGTGTTAGGTCCACCCACAGTACTAGAACCATAGAAAATTACAGCTCAGAAACGGGCCTTTTGGCCCTTCTTGTCTGTGCCGAACCATTTTATGCCTAGTCCCACTGACCTGCACTTGGACCATATCCCTCCACACCCCTCTCATCCATGAACCCGTCCAAGTTTTTCTTAAATGTTAAAAGTGACCCCGCATTTACCACTTTATCCGGCAGCTCATTCCACACTCCCACCACTCTCTGCGTGAAGAAGCCCCCCCTAATATTCCCTTTAAACTTTTCTCCTTTCACCCTTAACCCATGACCGCTGGTTTTTTTTCTCCCCTCGCCTCAGCGGAAAAAGCCTGCTTGCATTCACTCTATCTATACCCATCAAAATCTTATACACCTCTATCAAATCTCCCCTCAATCTTCTACGCTCCAGGGAATAAAGTCCCAACCTATTCAATCTCTCTCTGTAACTCAGCTTCTCAAGTCCCGGCAACATCCTTGTGAACTTTCTCTGCACTCTTTCAATCTTATTTACATCCTTCCTGTAACTAGGTGACCAAAACTGTACACAATACTCCAAATTCGGCCTCACCAATGCCTTATATAACCTTACCATAACACTCCAACTTTTATACTCGATACTCCGATTTATAAAGGCCAATGTACCAAAGGCACTCTTTACGACCCTATCCACCTGTGACGTCACTTTTAGGGAATTCTGTACCTGTATTCCCAGATCCCTCTGTTCAACTGCACTCTTCAGAGTCCTACCATTTACCCTGTACGTTCTTACTGTTTTACAATAACAGCTTGCATTTATATAGTGCCTTTAACAGTAAAAACACTCGAGGCATTTTATTGTGTTCAAGTTGCTATAAAAACTCCAGTTGTTCTCAGATGCAAACACCCTGCTAACAGTACTCTGGGTGCACCTACACCACATGGGCTTCAGGGTTTAAGAAGGCAGCTCACCATGACCTCCTTGGGGATGGGTAATAAATTCCCATACTGCCAGCGATGCTCAGATCCCAAAAACAAATTTTAAGAAACTCCTCCATGATCTCAGACCCTCGATTTCCCCATCCTCCTCCCTCTCTACCGGCCAGTCTATATTGTCCCACTCTTATCTCTGGCCTCTTCTGCAATGACCATACTCCCCCCTCCCACCTTGGCCCCGCATTCTGATACTCTATCCCTGTCTCGCCAGTTTTCAACAGGTCTTGAAGTTTCTGAAAAGTTAATTCCTTGATGAAGCATTTGGTGATTTTTGTTGGTTTCTGCCTCTGATCTGCTTGTTAAGGGTGTTGTCTTAGTTCAGCGTTATCTGCTTTGTGTGACTTGTATTCAGAGAGAATGAATTTGTCTTGCCTGGGTCTGACTTGTTGCTTAGTTACCGGGTTACTGGAACTTGCTCTGTTCTTAAACAAAGGCAGCAAAGAGCATTGTACCTTAGGGGTTGAAATTGTTGGGCAGGATCTTGAGCCCACTCTTGCCGTCTGTGAGATTACCGGTGTGGGATTAAGATGCAGCGAAACCGTAAGTCGCAGCTCACGCCGGTGAGATTGTGACTTCTGATTTTCGCCAGCACTCACTGGTGACGTTGGCATGAACCCGATTTAAATACATTTCAATATAATCAACACATCCCCTGACAGATATTAACCCCGATGTGGCGATGCCGGCGTTGGACTGGGGTAAACACAGTAAGGAGTCTAACAACACCAGGTTAAAGTCCAACAGGTTTATTTGGTAGCAAGTCCAAGAGGTTTATTTGGTAGCAATTTGGTAGTGGCATTTGCTACCAAATAAACCTGTTGGACTTTAACCTGGTGTTGTTAGACTCCTTACTAGATATTAACCCCACCATCCCCCGTGCTGACATACCGTGCCAACATGACGTGACATTGGTGCAGTCTACAACAGGTTCACCCAGCTGTGAGCCTCTCATGGGGATTCCTCCAACCGTAAAGGTGAGTATGGTCTCCAGGGGAGAGGGACGTGGACCGGCAGTGACCTGGTAATGCCCTGGTTCTGCCCACTGGTGCTGGCAGCCACAAATCTAATTTGTTTCTGGTGGCACAAAATCTGAGCATAATATTAAAGCAACTGTTATTTGTGGGAGGGTGTTAGAGGCAAATGGCAACTTCTCTATCATTGGGAGAGAGATACTGAGCGACGCAGGGAGATATTTGGGCAGATGACTAAAAGCTTGGTCAAAGGGTTAGCTTTTAAAGAAAGAAACATAAAGGGGGATCCCAACATATTCTATATGCATGTAAACAGTAAAATAGTAAAAAGAGTGGTAAAATAGTAAAAGAGGGTAAAAGAGTGTCCTGGTTCCCCCATGCTGACACTATAGTTAAGAAAGCCCACCAACGCCTCTACTTTCTCAGAAGACCAAGGAAAATTGACATGTCTGCTACAACTCTCATCAACATTTACAGATGCACCATAGAAAGCATTCTTTCTGGTTGTATCACAGCTTGGTATGGCTCCTGCTCTGCCCAAGACCGCAAGGAACTACAAAAGGCTGTGAATGTAGCCCAATCCATCACGCAAACCAGTCTCCCATCCACTTCCCACTGCCTCGGCAAAGCAGCCAGCAGAATTAAGGACCCCACGCACCCCGGACATTCTTCCACCTTCTTCCTTCGGGAAAAAGATACAAAAGTCTGAGGTCACGTACCAACCGACTCGAGAACAGCTTCTTCCCTGCTGCCAGCAGACTTTTGAATGGACCTACCTCGCATTAAGTTGATCTTTCTCTACACCCGAGCTATGACTGTAACACTACATTCTGCACTCTCTCGTTTATTTCCCGATGAATGGTATGCTTTGTCTGTATAGCGCGCAAGAAACAATACATTTCACTGTATGTTAATACATGTGACAATAATAAATCAAATCAAATTAAATCAACAAAAAAGTAAAAGGAGTTGGGCCAATTAGGGATCTAAAATGGGACTTACACATGGATGGGGGCATGGCTGAGGTATTAAATGAACATTTTGCATCTGTTTTTACCAAGGAAGCAGATGCTCCCCAGGACATGGTGAAAGTGCTAACAAAAGCATGGATGAGCGTTTGAGCAGCAGGGCAGACGTCGGTAATCTTACAGAGTTAATTATAGATGGGCTCAGTGACAGTGTATATATGTGGTCAGAAGCACATCTTGTGGTTAAATATGACACCAAAGTTGTGAAAAGTCTGGCTTAGTCTCTTTTTTATTCGTTTGTGGAACATGGCCGTCTCTGGCTGGCCAGCATTTATTGCCCATCCCTAGTTGCCCTTGTTCAGAGGGCATAGAACATAGAACAGTACAGCACAGTGCAGGCCCTTCGGCCCTCGATGTTGTGCCGAGTTTTGTCCGAAACCAAGATCAAGCTATCCCACTCCCTATCATTCCGGTGTGCTCCATGTGCCTATCCAATAACCACTTGAAAGTTCCTAAAGTGTCCGACTCCACTATCACAGCAGGCAGTCCATTCCACACCCCAACCACTCTCTGAGTAAAGAACCTACCTCGGACATCCCTCCTATATCTCCCACCATGAACCTGAAAGATATGCCCCCGAGTAACAGCTACATCCACCCGAGGAAATAGTCTCTGAACGTCCACTCTATCTATCCCCCTCATCATCTTATAAACTTCTATTAAGTCGCCTCTCATCCTCCTCTGCTCCAAAGAGAAAAGTCCTAGCTCCCTCAATCTTTCCCCATAAGACCTACACTCCAAACCAGGCAGCATCCTGGTAAATCTCCTCTACACTCTCTCCAATGCTTCCACATCCTTCTTATAGTGAGGTGACCAGAACTGCACACAATATTCCAAATGTGGTCTCACCAAGGTCCTGTACAGTTGCAGCATAACCCCACGGCTCTTAAACTCAAACCCCCTGTTAATAAATGCTAACACACTATAGGCCTTCTTCACGGCTCTATCCACTTGCGTGGCAACCTTCAGAGATCTGTGGATATGAACCCAAGGTCTCTCTGTTCCTCCACATTCCTCAGAACCCTGCCGTTGACCCTGTAATCCGCATTCAAATTTGTCCTACCAAAATGAATCACCTTGCACTTATCGGGGTTAAACTCCATCTGCCATTTTTCAGCCCAGCTCTGCATCCTATCAATGTCTCTTTGCAGCCTACAACAGCCCTCCACCTCATCCACTACTCCACCAATCTTGGTGTCATCAGCAAATTTACTGACCCACCCTTCAGCCCCCTCCAAGTCATTGATAAAAATCACAAATAGCAGAGGACCCAGCACTGATCCCTGTGGTAACTGGTCTCCAGTCTGAAAATTTTCCACCCACCACCACTCTCTGTCTTCTATGAGATACAGTAAAAAGTTTAACAACACCAGGTTAAAGTCCAACAGGTTTATTTGGTAGCAAAAGCCACAAGCTTTCGGAGCCTTAAGCCCCTTCTTCAGGTGATTGGGAATTCTGTTCACAAACAGGGCATATAAAGACACAAACTCAATTTGCATGAATAATGGTTGGAATGCGAATACTTACAGCTAATCAAGTCTTTAAGATACAAACAATGTGAGTGGAGAGAGCATTAAGACAGGTTAAAGAGATGTGTATTGTCTCCAGACAGGACAGCCAGTGAGACTCTGCAGGTCCAGGCAAGCTGTGGGGATTATAGATAGTGTGACATGAACCCAATATCCTGGTTGAGGCCGTCCTCATGTGTGCGGAACTTGGCTATCAGTTTCTGCTCAGCGACTCTGCGCCGTCGTGTGTCGTGAAGGCTGCCTTGGAGAATGCTTACCCGAGTATCTGAGGCCGAATGCCCGTGACCGCTGAAGTGCTCCCCAACAGGAAGAGAACAGTCTTGCCTGGTGATTGTCGAGTGGTGTTCATTCATCCGTTGTCGCAGCGTCTGCATGGTTTCCCCAATGTACCATGCCTCGGGACATCCTTTCCTGCAGCGTATCAGGGAGACAACGTTGGCCTAGTTGCAAGAGTATGTACCGTGTACCTGGTGGATGGTGTTCTCACGTGAGATGATGGCATCTGTGTCGATGATCCGGCACGTCTTGCAGAGGTTGCTGTGGCAGGGTTGTGTGGTGTCGTGGTCACTGTTCTCCTGAAGGCTGGGTAGTTTGCTGCGGACAATGGTCTGTTTGAGGTTGAGCGGTTGTTTGAAGGCAAGAAGTGGGGGTGTGGGGATGGCCTTGGCGAGATGTTCGTCTTCATCAATGACATGTTGAAGCCTTCAAATTGCTAATACATCTTCCCTCAGAACATCTACCTCCTCCAGCCTGTCAGACTGTATCACACTCTCATCCTCAAAAACATGGCCCCTTTCCTTGGTGAACACTGAAGAAAAGTATTCATTCATCGCCTCTCCTACCTCTTCTGACTCCATGCACAAGTTCCCACTACTATCCTTGACCGGCCCCAGCCTCACCCTGGTCATTCTTTTATTTCTCACATAAGAGTAAAAAGCCTTGGGGTTTTCCTTGATCCGACCCGCCAAGGACTTCTCATGCCCCCTCTTAGCCCTCCTAAGCCCTTTTTTTTAGCTCATTCCTTGCTACCTTGTAACCCTCAAGCGACCCAACTGAACCTTGTTTTCTCATCCTTACATACACTTCCTTCTTCCGCTTGACAAGACATTCAACCTCTTTTGTGAACCATGGTTCCCTCACTCGGCCATTTCCTTCCTGCCTGACAGGGACATACCATAGAACCATAGAAAATTACAGCTCAGAAACAGGCCTTTTGGCCCTTCTTGTCTGTGCCGAACCATTTTATGCCTAGTCCCACTGACCTGCACTTGGACCATATCCCTCCACACCCCTCTCATCCATGAACCCGTCCAAGTTTTTCTTAAATGTTAAAAGTGACCCCGCATTTACCACTTTATCCGGCAGCTCATTCCACACTCCCACCACTCTCTGCGTGAAGAAGCCCCCCCTAATATTCCCTTTAAACTTTTCTCCTTTCACCCTTAACCCATGCCCTCTGATTTTTTTCTCCCCTAGCCTCAGCGGAAAAAGCCTGCTTGCATTCACTCTATCTATACCCATCAAAATCTTATACACCTCTATCAATTCTCCCCTCAATCTTCTACGCTTCAGGGAATAAAGTCCCAACCTATTCAATCTCTCTCTGTAACTCAGCTTCTCAAGTCCCGGCAACATCCTTGTGAACCTTCTCTGCACTCTTTCAATCTTATTTACATCCTTCCTGTAACTAGGTGACCAAAACTGTACACAATACTCCAAATTCGGCCTCACCAATGCCTTATATAACCTTACCATAACACTCCAACTTTTATACTCGATACTCCGATTTATAAAGGCCAATGTACCAAAGGCACTCTTTACGACCCTATCCACCTGTGACGTCACTTTTAGGGAATTCTGTACCTGTATTCCCAGATCCCTCTGTTCAACTGCACTCTTCAGAGTCCTACCATTTACCCTGTACGTTCTTACTGTTTTACAATAACAGCTTGCATTTATATAGTGCCTTTAACAGTAAAAACACTCGAGGCATTTTATTGTGTTCAAGTTGCTATAAAAACTCCAGTTGTTCTCAGATGCAAACACCCTGCTAACAGTACTCTGGGTGCACCTACACCACATGGGCTTCAGGGTTTAAGAAGGCAGCTCACCATGACCTCCTTGGGGATGGGTAATAAATTCCCATACTGCCACCATTTACCCTGTACGTTCTACTTTGATTTGTCCTTCCAAAGTGCAATATCTCACACTTGTCTGCGTTAAATTCCATTTGCCATTTTTCAGCCCATTTTTCTAGTTGGTCCAAATCCCTCTGCAAGCTTTGAAAACCTTCCTCACTGTCCACTACACCTCCAATCTTTGTATCATCAGCAAACTTGCTGATCCAATTAACCACATTATCATCCAGATCATTGATATAGATGACAAACAACAATGGACCCAACACCAATCCCTGCGGCACACCACTAGTCACAGGCCTCCACTCAGAGAAGCAATCCTCCACAACCACTCTCTGGCTTCTTCCATTGAGCCAGTGTGTAATCCAATTTACTACCTCCCCATGTATACCTAGCGACTGAACCTTCCTAACTAACCTCCCATGAGGGACCTTGTCAAAGGCCTTGCTGAAATCCAGGTAGACAACATCCACCGCCTTCCCTTCATCCACTTTCCTGGTAACCTCCTCGAAAAACTCTAATAGATTGGTCAAACATGACCTACCACGCACAAAGCCATGTTGACTCTCCCTAATAAGTCCCTGTCTATCCAAATATTTGTAGATCCTATCCCGTATCACACCTTCCAATAACTTGCCCACCACCGACGTCAAACTTACTGGCCGATAATTTCCCGGATTTCTTTTGGAACCTTTTTTAAACAACGGAACAACATGAGCCACCCTCCAATCATCCGGCACCTCCCCCGTGAATACTGACATTTTAAATATGTCTGCCAGGGCCCCTGCAAGTTCAACACTAGCTTCCCTCAAGGTCCGTGGGAATACCCTGTCCGGTCCTGGGGATTTATCCACTCTGATTTGCCTCAAGACAGCGAGCACCTCCTCCCCTTTAATCTGTAAAGGTTCCATGGCCTCCCTACCAGTTTGCCCTATTTCCGTAGACTCCATGCCCGTTTCCTCAGTAAATACGGATGCAAAATACCTATCAAGGACACGCAGTATTTGTTCCTTGAGCAAGCTCCACTTTTCATTTGTGCCTTTCCCTGACCGTTTCTGTTCCCATCTTATGCCCCCTAATTCTTGCCTAATCGTAGCATAATTTCCCCTCCCCCAATTATAAACCTTGCCCTGCCGTACGGCCCTATCCCTCTCCATTGCAATAATGAAAGACACCGAATTGTGGTCACTATCTCCAAAGTGCTCTCCCACTCACAAATCTAACACTTGGCCCGGTTCATTACCCAGTACCAAGTCCAATGTGGCCCCACCTCTTGTCAGCCTATCCACATATTGTGTCAGGAAACCCTCCTGCACACACTGTACAAAAACTGCCCCATCCGAACCATTCGACCTATAAAGGTTCCAATCAATATTTGGAAAGTTAAAGTCACCCATGACAACTACCCTGTGATCCCCACACCTATCCATAATCTGCTTTGCAATTTCTTCCTCCACATCTCTATTACTATTTGGGGGCCTATAGAAAACTCCTAACAACGTGACCGCTCCTTTCCTATTTCTAACTTCAGCCCATATTACCTCAGTGTGCAGATCCCCCTCGAACTGCCTTTCTGCAGCCGTTAAACTATCCTTGATTAACAATGCTACTCCTCCACCTCTTTTACCACCTTCCCTACTCTGACTGAAACATCTATACGCCGGAACTTCCAACAACCATTCCTGTCCCTGTTCTAACCACATCTCCGTAATGGCCACAACACCGTAGTCCCAAGTACCAATCCACGCTCCAAGTTCACTACCTTATTCCGGATGCTCCTTGCATTGAAGTAGACACACTTCAACCCACCTTCCTGTCTGCCGGTACACTCCTGCGACCTTGATACCCTCCTCAGTACCTCACTACACTCAACACTGGCTTTTGGACTACAGCTCGTTTTCCCATCCCCCTGACAAATTAGTTTAAACCCCCCCGAAGAGCTGTTGCAAATTTCCCTCCCAAGAAATTGGTGCCCCTCTGGTTCAGGTGCAAACCGTCCTGTTTGTACAGGTCCCACCTTCCCCAGAATGTGCTCCAATTATCCATGTAACTGAAACCCTCCCTCCTACACCATCCCTGCAGCCACATGTTTATCTGCACTCTCTCCCTGTTCCTCAACTCGCTATCACGTGGCTCCGTCAACAAACCAGAGATGACAACATGGTTTCTCCTGGCTCTCAGCTTCCACCCTCGCTCCCTAAATTCCTGTTTTAAATCCCCGTCCGTTCTCTTACCTATGTCGTTGGTACCGATGTGAACCACGACTTGTGACTGTTCCCCCTCCCCCTTAAGGATCCTGAAAACATGGTCCGAGACGTCACGGACCCTGGCACCCGGGAGGCAACATACCATCCGTGAGTCTCTTTCGCTCCCACAGAACCTCCTATCTGTCCCTCTAACTATCGAGTCCCCAATAACTATTGCTCTCCTGCTCCCCCCCTTCCCTTCTGACCCACAGGGACGGACTCAGTGCTGGAGATCCGGTCACCGTGGCCCACCACTGGTAGGTCGTCCCCCTCAACAGTATCCAAAGCGGTATACTTGTTGCTGAGGGGAATGACCACAGGGGATCCCCGCACTGAGTGCTTCCTCCCAGCCCCTCTCACCGTCACCCATCTGTCTGGGCAGTCAAGAGTCAACCACCATTGCTGTGGCTCTGGAGTCAAATGTAGGCCAGACCAGGTAAGGTCGGCAGATTTTCTTCCCTACAGGACATCAGTGAACCAGATGGGTTTTTCTGACAATTGACAGTTTCACGGTCAACAGTAGATTCTTAATTCCATATTTTTAAAAATTAAATTCAAATTCCACCGTCTGCCATGGTGGGATTCGATAGTTGCCAGTGAGAGGATGGAGTCACTAAGGAGGGAACAGAGTTTGGAGAGGAGACCAAAGATGATGATTTTAGACTTTTGAATATTTAATTGGGAGAATTTGTTTTCCCACCTGGTACTGGATAAACAACTTGCTAATTTAGACACAATGTTGGGAGTTTGGAGAGGTTGTGATGAGGTAGAATCATCGAATCAAAGAATCATACAGTGCAGAAGAGGCCCTTCGGCCCATTGAGTCTGCACCGACACATGAGAAACACCTGAACTCCCACCGAATCCCATCCGCCAGCACTGGGCCCAAAGTCCTGAATGTTATGAAGTGCCAAGTGCTGATCCAGATACTTTTTAAAGGATGTGAGGCATCCCACCCCCACCACCCTCCCAGGCAGCGCATTCCAGACTGTCACCATCCTCTGGGTAAAAGTCTTTCCTCACATCCCCCCTAAGCCTCCTGCCCCTCACCTTGAACTTCTGTCCCCTCGTGACTGACCCTTCAACTAGTGGGAACAGCTGCTCCTTATCCACTCTGTCCATATCCCTCATAATCTTGTACACCTCGATTAGGTAACCCCTCAGTCTTCTCTGCTCCAATGAAAACAACCCAAGCCTATCCAACCTCTCTTCATAACTTAAATGTTCCATCCCAGGCAGCATCCTGGTGAATCTCCTCTGCACCCCCTCCAGTGCAATCACATCCTTCCTATAATGTGGTGACCAGAACTGCACACAGTGCTCCAGCTGTGGCCTCACCAAAATTTGATACAACTCCAACATGACTTCGCTGCTTTTGTAATCTATGCCTCGATTGATAAAGGCGAGTGTCCATATGCCCTTTTCACCATCCTATGAACATGCCCTTCTGCCTTCAGAGATCTGTGGACAAACACGCCAAGATCCCTTTGTTCCTCAGAACTTCCTAGTGTCGTGCGTTCATTGCATATTCCTTGTCCAATTGCTCCGACCATTCATTGAGTACTTTCTTGTCAAATGACTCCTTCCAAAGTGTATCACCTCTCACTCACCAGGATTAAATTCCATCTGCCACTTATCTGCCCATTTGACCATTCCGTCTATAAATTCTTGTCGCCCAAGACACCGCCTCATTGTTAACTGCCTGGCCAGGGAGAACTGGGTGTCATCAGTGTACGTGTGAAACTCTGTGTTTTCAGATGTTGTCACCAAGGGGCAGCATACAGGTGTGAAGTAGGAGGAGGGACACCAGAGGTGATGGTGTGGGAGCCGGAAGAGGAAACACTCCAGAGATTCTGTAGCTATGAGTGGATAAATAAGAATGGACTCATGCAGGTGTAATCCCACCTAGCTGGATGACGGAGGATAGAGACAAATATCAACTCCTCTCTGTCTCGGCTATAACCTGCAGCAGTCTGACTCGTGCGGTAATTTTATTTTCAATTTCCCTGGGGTCTGGTAATGTTGATTCTGGGACGTAATTGTGAGATTTTATTCTGCAATTGATTCATGATGGTACTTACCAAATGGATGATGGAACAGTGCTGCAGCCTGTGGTAACTTTCAAACTTAAAGCCCTGTCGAGCATCCAGCTCCCAGATGGAGCTTCTGTGCATGTTCTTGACAACAGTTGGATGATGAGGATGGAGTGAAGGTGTGGATCTGTAAAGTGTGGCGTAGGCTTCCAGTGGCCTACTCAGAGAATGCAGCTTATTAAAGTGGGACTTGTTCAGATCCAGTGGGGCTGATTTTGAGCCCAGTCTTTCTGGCTGAGGGAATAGCGGCGTGCGCTCAAAGTCTGGAAAGCACGATTTGCACCCGAGTTCCGATGTTACTGATCCCTCGCTGTTGGAGTGGTGTGAAACACGCTGTGGGACCTCAAAGCTCATTTGAATACATTAGCATGTCATTAGCGAGCACTCTCTCCGCGACTTCCCCCCTCACTGGATATTCACCGAGTGCTGACATGATGCCTGCCCCATTTACAAAAGGTTCACCGAGACCTGTACTTGTTGTGGGGGTCTCCTCAAGGGCATAAAGGTGAGTATAGCCCCAAGGGGAGAGGGACGTAGCCAGGCAGTGACCTGGCAATGCCCTGCACTGCCTCTTGGCATGGGTTGGCACTGCCAGGTTGGCACAATGCCCTATTTAATTGGCCTTGTGCATGTTTTTAATCAGTTGCCCCCCGCTGAAACCTTGTTGGAGCAGAGCAATTGAAAGCAACGTGAAATCAAGACCTGAGGGACACTTGTGAACTATGAACACATTGTCTCCCTTTATAACAACACTTGCGCTTCAGTCTTTTGTAACTCCTTTAACTGCTGCTGTACCTGAACACACTCAGCTCCTGGACTGCATTCATCCCACTTTTACGAACTGCATGGCAGGGGGGTGGGACCCAAAGCAGTAGGGAGACAGAAGAGAAGGTTGAGGACAGCACAGAAGTTAAAGAGAGCACATTAAATAGTAAAGGCAGTGTCAGTTGTCTGAGATCACATACCAACAGGGAAAAAGATGCAAAAGTCTGAGGTCACGTACCAACCGACCCAAGAACAGCTTCTTCCCTGCTGCTGTCAGACTTTTGAGTGGACCTACCTTGCATTAAGTTGATCTTTCTCTACACCCGAGCTATAACTAACTACATTCTGCACTCTCCTTTCCTTCTCTATGAACGGTATGCTTTGTCTGTATAGTGCGCAAGAAACAATTCTTTTCACTGTACGTTAATAATAAATCAAATCAAATCAAATCAGGCAAAAG
This sequence comes from Mustelus asterias, assembly GCF_964213995.1. Lineage (NCBI taxonomy): Eukaryota > Metazoa > Chordata > Chondrichthyes > Carcharhiniformes > Triakidae > Mustelus > Mustelus asterias. The sequence continues at coordinate 1,052,771 of NC_135807.1, read as the reverse complement.
CAAGACAGAGAACAAGGGAAGTCCAGGTTAAACTGCATTTATTTCAATGCAAGGAGTCTAACAGGCAAGGCAGATGAACTCATGGCAGTACTGAGGGGATATATCCGAGGGTTCGTCCACTGAGTCTATATGGGTTGAGCTGAGAAATAAGAAGGGGGAAATCACTTTGATAGGGTTGTACTACAAGCCCCCAAATAGTCAGCAGGAAATTGAGGAGCAAACATGTAAGGAGATTACAGATAGCTCCAAGAAAAATGGAGTGGTAATAGTAGGGGATTTTAACTTTCTCAACATTGACTATTCATTACATGGCAGAACCCTTAAGAGTATTGATCGGCAAAGGGATCTGGGTGTACAGGTACACAGGTCACTGACAGTGGCAATGCAGGTGGAGAAGGTAGTCAAGAAGGCATATGGCATGCTTGCCTTCATCGGCCGGGGTATTGAGTTTAAAAATTGGCAAGTCACGTTGCAGCTTTATAGAATCCTTGTTAGGCCGCACTTGGAATATAGTGTTCAATTCTGGTCGCCACACTACCAGAAGGATGTAGAGGCTTTGGAGAGGGTACAGAAAAGATTTACCAGGATGTTGCCTGGTATAGAGGGCATTAGCTATGAGGAGAGGTTGGAGAAACTTGGTTTGTTCTCACTGGAGCGACGGAGGTTGAGGGGCGACCTGATAGAAGTCTACAAGATTATGAGAGGCATGGACAGAGTGGATAGTCAGAAGCTTTTTCCCCGGGTGGAAGAGTCAATTACTAGGGGGCACAGGTTTAAGGTGCGAGAGGCAAGGTTTAAAGGAGATGTATGAGGCAGATTTTTGTACACAGAGTAGTGGGTGCCTGGAACTCGTTGCCGGGGGAGGTAGTGGAAGCGGATACGATAGTGACTTTTAAAGGGCGTCTTGACAAATACATGAATAGGATGGGAATAGAGGGATATGGTCCCCGGCAGGGTAGGGGGTTTTAATTAAGTCGGGCAGCATGGTTGGTGCAGGCTTGGAGAGCCGAAGGGCCTGTTTCTGTGCTGTAATTTTCTTTGTCCTTTGTTCTTTGACTGGGACAGCCATAGTATTAGAGGGTTGGATGGAGAGAAATTTGTTGAGTGTATTCAGGAGGAATTTCTCATTCAGTATGTGGATGGCCCGACTAGAGAGGGGGCAAAACCTGACCTCCCTTGGGAAATAAGGAAAGGCAGGTGACAGAAGTGTTAAAGAGGGATCACTTTGGGACCAGTGACCATAATTCTATTGGTTTTAAGATAGCTATGGAGAATGATAGGTCTGGCTCAAAACTTCAATTTCGAAATTGGGGCAAGGCCAATTTTGATGGTATCAGCAGGAACTTTCAACAGTTAATTGGGGGAGTTTCTCGGAAGGCAAAGGGACGTTTAGTATATGGGAGGCTTTCAAAATGTGTTAACCAGGGTTCAGGGTAAGCATATTCCTCTTAGAGTGAAGAGCAAGGCTGGCAGAAGTAGGGAACCCTGGATGACTCGGGATATTGAGGTAGATAAGGCAAAGGAGAATCCAAAAACTCCTACAAATACAAAAAGGGCAAAAGAGTAACAAGGGAGAGAGTAGGGCCTCTTAAGGATCAACAATGTCATCTATGTGCAGATCCACAAGAGATGGGTGAGATCCTAAATGAATATTTCTCATCAGTATTTACTGTTGAGGAAAGCATGGATGTTAGGGAACTTGGGGAAATAAATAATGATGTCTTGAGGAGTGTACATATAACAGAGGAGGTGCTGGAAGTCTTAAAGCGCATCAAGGTAGATAAATCCCTGGACCTGATGAAGTATATCCCTGGACATTGTGGGAAGCTAGGGAGGAAATTGCGGGTCCCCTAGCAGAGATGATGAGGGGGATAGATAGAGTGGACGTTCAGAGACTATTTCCTCGGGTGGATGTAGCTGTTACTAGGGGGCATAACTATAAGGTTCATGGTGGGAGATATAGGAGGGATGTCCGAGGTAGGTTCTTTACTCAGAGAGTGGTTGGGGTGTGGAATGGACTGCCTGCTGTGATAGTGGAGTCGGACACTTTAGGAACTTTCAAGCGGTTATTGGATAGGCACATGGAGCACACCAGAATGATAGGGAGTGGGATAGCTTGATCTTGGTTTCGGACAAAACTCGGCACAACATCGAGGGCCGAAGGGCCTGTACTGTGCTGTACTGTTCTATGTTCTAGATATTTGAATCACGGATAGTCACGGGTGAGGTGCCTGAAGATTGGATAGTGGCAAATGTTGTGCCTTTGTTTAAAAAGGGCTGCAGGGAAAAGCCTGGGAACTACAGGCCAGTGAGCCTCACATCTGTGGTGGGTAAATTGTTGGAAGGTATTTTGAGAGACAGGATCGACAGGCATTTAGAGAGTCAAGGACTGATTAGGGACAGTCAGCATGGCTTTGTGAGTGGAAAATCATGTCTCACAAAGTTGATTGAGTTTTTTGAAGGAATAACCAAGAAGGTAGATGAGGACAGTGCAGTTGATGTTGTCTACATGGACTTTAGCAAGGCCTTTGACAAGGTACCACATGGTAGATTGTTGCATAAGGTTAAATCTCACGGGGTCCAGGGTGAGGTATCTAAATGGATACAAAATTGGCTTCTTGACAGAAGCCAGAAGGTGGTTGTAGAGAGTTGTTTTTCAAACTGGAGGCCTGTGATCAGCGGTATACCTCAGGGATCAGTGCTGGGTCCACTGTTATTTGTCATTTATGTTAATGATTTGGATGAGAATTTATGAGGCATGGTTCGTAAGTTTGCAGATGACATCAAGATTGGTGGCATCGTGGAGAGTGAAGAAGAGCGTAGGAGACTGAGGGGTGATCATATAGAGGTCTATAAAATAATGAGGGGCATAGATTAGCTAGATAGTCAATATCTTTTCCCAAAGGTAGGGGAGTCTAAAACTAGAGGGCATCGGCTTAAGGTGAGGGGAGAGATACAAAAGGGTCCAGAGGGGCAATTTTTTCACAGAAGGTGGTGAGTGTCTGGAACAAGCTGCCAGAGGCAGTAGTAGAGGCGGGTACAATGTTGTCTTTTAAAAAGCATTTAGACAGTTACATGGATAAGATGGGTATAGAGGGATATGGGCCAAATGCGGGCAACTGGGATTAGCTTAAGAGTTAAAAAAGAGACGGCATGGATAAGTTGGGCCGAAGGGCCTGTTTCCATGCTGTAAACCTCTCTGACGCTATGCGCTTATTGCTCAATCTTCTCTGTGAAGGTTGGAGACAGCAAAAGGACATTTGAAAGAAAATCACATTTCTAATTAAAGATTGGGGGAATATATGGAACTGGAAACTATTGTAAACAAACCTCTTTCATGATGGGTGGAAACAGATGTCAACACTTGCTGACTTGTCCAGTCTGTTCAGCTTCCATTAAATCAAGCAGAATGCCATTGCACTGGATTGATGGAGTGCCGCTGCTCTGCTAAAGCTTTCTCTGTGCTCTCCTCAGCTTGTGATTGGATAGGAAGAGAGTGCTTTGCACAAGGACTTGTCAGTGGAACATTCTGATCAGGAACACACTGCTCTATTTCATCTGCTGCTGAATGCTAATCCATTTCCCTTTCTGTTAGTTTGTTCTTTAGAATTCGGAGTGGCCACACTGGTGCTTTTGTCATTTATTTAATAGCCTTGGTACGTTTTCATGATAGAATGTTTCTGTGAGAAACTTCCTGTTTGGTCCCTGTACTGATGGGCTGTGTGTGTGTCTGCCGATATATCCTTTTCACAATTCATGCTCTCCCTCTATTTAAAAAACTTCTTATTAATATTCGTTACTTCCAGTGTCAGGCCTTGCAGTCGATTGAACCGTTTGGGACGACTGATTCAGGTGCAGAAACTGAACTCACTCCAGTAATCCATTGTGTTTAAAGCCAAGGAAAGTTGGCTTAAAGTGGAAGATTGGAATGTTTTTTGGTATTAAGAGATACGGCTAAATGGTGTTGTTCTTCAACCCAGGAATGTGTAACAGTTGAATGTGAAATCAAGACAGGAAGTGCAAGTCTAACAAGATTGTGTGGATCATTTCATCCCAATTTGTTTCCCTGGTGAATTTTGGAAAATGAAGTTGATGAATTACCATTTGGTGTTTTGAGTCTGGCCCATCAGGTCAGTCCCAGCTGTGTACAGCAGGCTTGCTTTCCAGTGTCATGGGAGAGACAGCAACTGTGTTCTCCAGGCCCCCCCCCCCCCCCCCTCCTCCCGCCCAATGTGCTGGGCAAAACTGATCTCCAGGTCATTGTTGACTCCTAACCTGAAGCATATGAGAGAAAGATCCTTTCACTAAACATCGGGAAAATTAAGGTCTGCCTCCAACCAGCAGACAAAGCACAACAATGGGCGGCACGATGGCACAGTGGTTACCACTGCTGCTTCACAGCGTCAGGGACCCGGGTTCAATTCTCGGCTTGCATCACTGTCACTGTGGAGTTTGCACATTCTCCCTGTGAATGAGATTAAATGAAATAAATTAAATGGAAATGAGGTGAAGGTGGAGGGGAGAGTTCATCCGCTGAAGTTGTTGAGCTCAATGTTTAGTCCAGAAGGCTGTAAAGTACCCAATCAGAAAATGAGATGCTGTTTCTCCAGTTTGTGTTGGGGTTCACTGGAACATTGCAAAAGGCCAAGGATGGACATGTGGGCGGAGGGCAGGGTGGTGTGTTGAAGTGGCACGCGACAGGAAGGACAGGTGCCTGCGTGTGGACAGACTGAAGGTGTTCAGCAAAGCGGTCACCCAATCTGTGTTTGGTCTCTCTGATGTCGAGTAGACCGCATTGGGAGCAGTGAATGCAACAGACCAGATTGAAGGAGGTGCATGTGAAGCACTGATGGGTGGCACCTGAAAGGGGTGTTTAGGGCCTGGGACGGTGAGCAGGGAGGTGGTAAAGGGGCAGGAGTTGCACCTTCTGTGATTGCATGGGAAGGTGCCGTGGGCAGAGGGTGAGGTGTTGGGTGTGATGGAGGAGTGGACCAGGGTGTCCCGGAGAGAACGGTCCCTGCGGAATGCTGAAAGTGGAGGGTGAGGGAAAGATGTGTTGGGTTGTGGCATCATGCTGGAGTTGGTGGAAATGGCGGAGGATGATCCTTTGAATGTGAAGGCTGGTGGGATGAAAAGTGAGGAAAGGGGGAGCCTATCCTCATTTTAGGAGGGGGGAGGATCAGTGGTCTGGGGGATGGGTTGGACGCAGTTGAGAGCCCTGTCAACCACAGTAGGTGGACATGGGAAGAACGTGCAGACTCCGCACGGATGGTGACCTGAGCCAGGAATTGAACCTGGGTGCCTGGCGCTGTGAGGCAACAGTGCTAACCACTGTGCCACAGTGTCGATGGAGTGTCTCTGACTTGTTATCACACTCTCACCATCTTGTTATTATTTGGCTTCTATACATTAATTGCAAATAAAGATGGTCTCACATACTGAACCCATGCACACTGGTCTTGACCCCAGGACATGTGTGAAGAACAGACAGGGGAATGTGTCAGGTGCCCCACATGATCTTCATCTCTTGCACTACTCCACACACTCGACTGTTATTATCTTCCTCCTCTCGCAGTGTCTGACTCATGTGGGGGTGTATTAGCAGCACTTTGTCCAACTTCATCAGGTGTGAGCCCAGACAGACTGTTGATGCAGAGAGGCCAACGCTCTCAGCCAGACTGGGAAATACGGGGGAAGCAGAGACCGGACATTGATCAATAATCAATGAATGCCATGCCCTTCAGTCACTCAGATCAATCACTGCAGATCCAATCAGTTGGCGGAATGTTTGACCTCTCCAGGGATTCTTTGAGATCATCCCTAAAGTGTTTTGTTTTCCTTGTCCTCCTGAGAGACTCCTGCCACAACCGAGTTCCGGTTAGAACAATTGCTTTGGGAGCCTGGTGTTAACCAGACTGAACCAGCACACACTGGAGGCAATGATAAATTTCATCGTCTATGTCTGCCTTGTCAAGAGGAACTCCCAAGATACGGGAAATGGTTCAAATTATCTAAGATCGAGCCATTGGTCTTAATAAATTGTGGGAGATGTTACAACCATACAGTGCAGAAATAGACCATTCAGCCCATCAGATCTGCACTGACTCTCCAAGCATTCCACCCAGGCTCTCCCCTTTGCTCTATCGCCATAACCCCGTGCATTTAACATGGCCACTCCACCTAACCCGCACATCTTTTGACTGTGGGAGGAAACTGGAACACCCGGAGGAAACCCCGGCAGACACGGAGAGAATGTGCAGACTCCACAGTCACCCATCGGACTCAAACCGGGGTCCTTGGCATTGTGAGGTAGCAGTGTTAACCACTGTGCCATCATGCCACCCCTTTAAAGTTTTAAAGTCTATTTATTAGTGTCACAAGTAGGCTTACATTAACACTGCAATGAAGTTATTGTGAAAATCTCAGGATTAGGTGGGAGTTCAGGTGTTTCTAATGTGTGGGTGCAGACTTGATGGGCTGAAGGGCCTCTTCAGCGCTGTAAGATTCTATGATAACAGTTAAGAATTTTTAAAAACATGGATCTGGCCGTCACTGGCTAGCCCAGCAATTGTTGCCCATCCCTAATTGACCTTGAGAAAATGGTGGTGAGCATCCTTCTTGAACTGCTGCAGTCCATAAATTCTAGGTACACTCAGTGTAGGAAGGGCTTTCTAGGATTTTGACCCAGCAACAGTGAAGGAACGGTGATATATTTGGAATAATGTGTGCAGTTCTGGTCACCTCACTATAAGAAGGATGTGGAAGCACTGGAAAGAGTGCAGAGGAGATTTACCAGGATGCTGCCTGGTTTGGAGGGTAGGTCTTATGAGGAAAGGTTGAGGGAGCTAGGGCTGTTCTCTCTGGAGCGGAGGAGGCTGAGGGGAGACTTAATAGAGGTTTATAAAATGATGAAGGGGATAGATAGAGTGAACGTTCAAAGACTATTTCCTCGGGTGGATGGAGCTATTACAAGGGGGCATAACTATAGGGTTCGTGGTGGGAGATACAGGAAGGATATCAGAGGTAGGTTCTTTACGCAGAGAGTGGTTGGGGTGTGGAATGGACTGCCTGCAGTGATAGTGGAGTCAGACACTTTAGGAACATTTAAGCGGTTATTGGATAGGCACATGGAGCACACCAGGATGATAGGGAGTGGGATAGCTTGATCTTGGTTTCAGCTAAAGCTCGGCACAACATCGTGGGCCGAAGGGCCTGTTCTGTGCTGTACTGTTCTATGTTCTATATATTTCCAACGCGCCTGTTCGGGTAACACTGAGAGAGAATTTAGCACGGCCAATGCACCTAACCAGCACGTCTTTCGGACTGTGGGAGGAAACCGGAGCACTCAGAGGAAACCCACGCAGACACGGGAGAACGTACAGATTCCGCACAGACAGTGACCCAAGCCGGGAATCGAATCCGGGTCCCTGGTGCTGCGATGTAGCAGTGCTAACCACTGTGCCACTCCTTGGGATTTTCACAGTAACTTAATTGCAGTGTTAATGTTATTTGTGACACTAATAAATAAAACAAGGGGGAATAGTTGAATATCGACACTGACCACTTAGCATTCCGTGAGAAATAATTTCTGATCAAAGTCAAATGAGCAATGATCCACTCGAGAGGAAGAGCAAACCAGAAGCTGACAAGTGCACAGTGCGCTTGATGGAAAAATACATCTGCTGAATGCTGCAGCAATGTGTTACTCCCAGTGCAGCACTCTGAACGAAGACAAGCCACAGATATTGTTGCCGGATCAAGACAGGTGTCTGCCATTGACTTGTGCTGTTGCCACTGGCTCATGAACACGTGCCCAGAGGTCCATTGGTTCAAACCATCTGGAAATTCCGTGTTGACAAATGGGTTGATGGCTTAGTGAAGTCCCTGGAAATTGAGAGAAAATGTTATCTTGTAGTTTCTGGGACTCTAACAGAATCCAGAACAAAGCAGCCCCCGCTTGATTGGCACCCCATCCACAACATTCACTCCCTCCACCACTGACACACAGTATCAGCAGTGTGTACTATCTACAAGATGCACTGCAGGGACTCACCAAAGTTTCTTAGGCAGCACCTTCCAAACCCACGACCTCTACCATCTGGAAGGACAAGGGCACCACCACCTGCAAGTTTTCCTTCAAGTCACTCACCATCCTGACTTGGAACTATATCACCGTTCCTTCACTGTCGCTGGGTCAAAATCCTGGAAAGCCCTTCCTACACTGTGAGTGTACCTAGAATTTATGGACTGCAGCAGTTCAAGAAGGATGCTCACCACCATTTTCTAAAGGTCAATTAGGGATGGGCAACAATTGCTGGGCTAGCCAGTGACGGTCAGATCCATGTTTTTAAAAATTCTTAACAGTTATCATAGAATCTTACAGCGCAGAAGAGGCCCTTCAGCCCATCAAGTCTGCACCCACACATTAGAAACACCTGAACTCCCACCTAACCCCATCTGCCAGCACTTGGCCCAAAGCCCTGAATGTTTTGATGTGTCAAGTGCTCATCCAGGTACTTTTTAAAGGATGTGAGGCAACCCGTCCCCACCACCCTCCCAGGCAGCGGATTCCAGACCATCACCACCCTCTGAGTAAAAAGGATTTTCTTCACATCCCCCCACCAAACCTCCTGCCTCTCACCTTGAACCTATGTCCCCTCGTGACTGACCCTCCAACTAAGGGGAACAGCTGCTCCTTATCCACTCTGTTCATGTCCCTCATAATCTTGTACACCTCGATCAGGTCGCCCCCTCAGTCTTCTCTGTTCCAATGAAAACAACCCAAGCCTAACCAACCTCTCGTCATAACTTAAATGCTCCATCCCAGGCAGCATCCTGGTGAATCTCCTCTGCACCCCCTCCAGTGCAATCACATCCTTCCTATAATGTGGTGACCAGAACTGCACACAGTGCTCCAGCTGTGGCCTCACCAAAGTTCTGTCCAACTTCAACACGACTTCCCTGATTTTGTAATCTATACCTCGGTTGATAAAGGCGAGTGTCCCATATGCCTTTTTCACCACCCTACTAACATGCCCTTCCGCTTTCAGAGATTGTATGACTGTGAAAAATATCCTGCAATGCCATGACAAATGTTGACCTGCTGAACCTGGGTCACATCTAAAAGGATAATTTGATCAATCTAACATTTGCTTCCCAAAAGGTGCAGGTCTGTCACTGTATAACACTAGGGTACAGTACTGGCGGTTACGGGTGTGTCACTATAACACTGGGATACAGTACTGGTGGGGATGGGTCTGTCACTGTATAACATGGACACAGTACTGGTGGGGACAGGTCTGTCGCTGTATAAACTGGGGTGCAGTACTAGTGGGGACGGGTCTCTCACTGTATAACACTGGGTACTGGACTGGTGGGGATGGGTCTGTTACTGTATTTTAAACACTGGGGTACAGTACTGGTGGGGATGGGTCTGTCACTGTATAACATTGGGGTACAGTACTAGTGGGGACAGGATTTACTATAATCTCAAGTTACCAATGCCTAGAACAAACATGGACAACATGAGTTGTATTCTTTCTTGGCATGAAGAGTGCAGGGAGTTGTTTTGAAAGTGTGTGTGTGTCTGTGTCACTGCGATTGCTCTTCATGCTTTGACTTGGGGAAGTGTTCTGTAGTCAGCAGCAATCACACAACAGGTAACATGCAGTAACAAGTATATTCCGAGCCAAGCCCTTCGGTGAACCACAGGCTCCAATGAGTCAGTTTGTTCTGAAGTAATTGAGAGAGCAAGAATTTGCAGCTCTCCTTAACTCATCAAAGGTGAACAATTGACAGCTTTTGGACTGAGACACGGTGGAGTGATAATGTGTTTGAAAGTGGACTGAAGCTCTGGCTGGGAAAAGATCTTTCCCCCTTTGAAAGTCACTCTGTATTTCTGGGCTCTCCAGCCACACGGCCCAGGCTGCCACTTGTTCATTTCGCACTCACTGATTTATCCTCTTTGTACTTCATATGCCTGAGGTTTGGAAAGGGTTGGTCTTAGCATTGTTGCCTTATCGGCAAATAACCTCCAACATCGAACACAAGACCAGTTGATAAAGAATATGAGCAGCAATTTCTCCCCTTTCCCTCGGGTGACTCGGTTCAGTGGATCGTTGAGTTCAACCTCAGTCCTGTGTTGTTCTGGATTTTGAACAATGAGGTTGAATTTGGTATTTAGTTATTCAGAGTTACTTCTGGAGGGGTTTAACCCTCATACATTTGCACTCGTCTGGTATGTTGCTGATCTGTATTGATTTATATTAGATCCAAAACAGAAAGTGTGGATGCTGATAATGAGAGCATGCAGCAAGCAGACAGCAACTGTGGGGGGAACTGGACAAAGGGTCAACACTGAAATGGGAACACATCTGTTCACTCCACAGACACTGACTGACCTGAGAAAATGTGATTCCTTCTTCTCTCAGTCCCGTTTCAGATTGGATGGTAACTTCCTCTGGACTATATTTTGAAATATGTTCTTTGGATGTGGTTGTCAGTGACAGAACCACATTTACAAACCACACAGGAACAGTCCATTCAGCCCTTGTGAGATCTGGCACTATTCAATATCTATATCTTAACTCCATCTATCTGGACTGATTCCATAACCTTTAATACTTTTCCCCAACAAAAATCTATTGATCTTAGCTTTGAGATTTCCACTTGATCTCCAGCCTCTTTGTGTAATAAAAGCTTCCTGACAGCATCCCCTGAACAGCCAGCTCAAACTGTGTTGCCCCGCTCTCGATACCCTGAGAAGTGAATCTGCTTGAAGCACTGCAGTCCCTGCAGCTGTTCCACAAGTTTGTCTGTATTGGTTGGGACGGGGTGTGCTCAATATTCGCTTCAGTTAAGAGTAAAGGCTAAATCTTAACAAAAAATGGTAGTGTTGTTTTTGGCGAGAAAATGGGTGTGTTTCTCTCCAGAGAAACCGGTCGGTTTTCTCTCCAGATCTTACCACACTCTGCCAAAATAAATCAAGGGGGCGTGTTTCACACTGTCCTAAAGGGGTCGGGGTGGTGAGGGGGCCGGGGTCCTCAACACGATGGTAAAACCCGGCTGCACAGAGATCGGGGCACCATCTTTAGAAGGTGCACCAGTCACAGCAGCAATCAACAACCCCCCCCCCCCCCCCCCCACCATGGAGGCCTCAGAGGCTTCCCACTTCAGCCTGGTCAGCGCCAGCATTCACTCTAACCCCCCCCCCCCCCCCCCCCCGGATCATTGCCCCCACCAAACATAAGATGGCATGGTGCCAACTTGGCAGTGCCAACCTGTGCCAAGGGGCACTGTCAGGAGGCATTGCTGAGGCACTGCCTGTCCATGTCCCCTGGGGGCTACACTTATATCTTTGTGTCTGTGGGGAGACCCTAACGAGTCAGTGGGGTTTGAAGAGATGGTGAGGGGCGTGTTAAGTATTTTAAAATCCATGGAAACGTATGTCTGACGTTGGGAATATCCGATGTCACTTTCTCTTCAGCGAGAACTGCTACTTCCGGATCTTGAACCCCGCTGCCAATCTTACAGAGCATGAATGCGGGTTCAAACTTGGGGGATTTTGGCATTAGCTCTGTGTACTTCTTGAAGCAGCTCATGAGTTCATCAGCACGTGATACAATCCCGCCTGTCTCCACTCCAGATTTTACTGAGGGCACAGTCACTGCTCGAGACCAGAGCAAACTATTCCAGGAGCACCTAAAGCAAACCACACCCACTGTATAGTTAACACTTCATATCGGGCACTGTCTGCAGATAGCAGCTCACTCCACAGTGCCCCAGCCTGATCCATAGATATGTAAATGGAAGCGGGTTACTGTGTGTGCGTTTCAGAATCTATAACCCCTTGGACATTTACAGCTTCAATCTCTTACAGAGCGATTGTTTATGGTTGTGGGATCTCGCAATGATGGCACCAGTTACTGAACTGGGTGATAACAGTGCTTGAACTGAGAGATCTCCAGCGTGTAGTGTAACACTGGGCTGGAACTAGAAGTATACACAGTCACTGTGTCATATTTGTATTTTAAAATGCTGTGTTTGTCCTGTGTAAGTTCGACAGTTTGCCAACATCTGGCCTAATCACGATTTTGACCCTTTTTGAGGTTTCTGGATAACAGCGGAATGCCGTGACTTCATTCCGCCTGACAGTTTATGTTGTTCTGATGTGGAGATGCCGGCGTTGGAGACTCCATCTGAGGAAGGAGCAGTGCTCCGAAAGCTAATGGCATTTGCTACCAAATAAACCTGTTGGACTTTAACTTGGCGTTGTTAAAACTTTTACTGAGTTTATGTTGTTCACATTCTTCCCATCCTCTCTTGCTAGTTTGCGTCAGTGAAGGAGGTTTGGTTGCAGATGCTGTCAGTATGGGGAGAGGGGAATTCCACAGTGGGTGGCACTGCTGCCTCACAATGCCAGGGACCCGGGTTTCATTCCCGGCTTGGGTCACTATCTGTGTGGGGCTTGCACATTCTCCCTGTGTCTGCATGGGTTTCCTCCGGGTGCTCCGGTTTCCTCCCACAGTCCAAAGATGTGCAGGTTAGGTTGATTGGTCTTGGAAAATTGCCCCTTAGTGTCAGGGGATTGGGAGGGTAAATATGTGGGGTTACGGGGATAGGGCCTGGGCGGGATTGCTGTCGGAACAAACTTGATGAGTCTCATGGCCTCCTTCTGCACTGGAGGGATTCTATGATTCACTGAAAGGTGGAGTGTGAGTGCACAGGTGACAGGATGGACTTAGAATTGTAGAATCCCTACAGTGCAGAAGGAGGCCATTCAGCACATTGAGTCAGCACCGACCACAATCCCACCCAAGCCCTATCCCCTTAACCCCGCATATTTACCCTGCAAATCCGCCTGACACTAATTTAATGTGTCCAATTAACCTAACCTGCACATCTTTGGACTGTGGGAGGAAACCCACGCAGACATGGGGAGAACATGCAAACTCCACACGGACGGTGACCCAAGCCAGGAATCGAACCCAGTCGAACCCTGGCGCTGAGAGACAGCAGTGCTCACCATTGTGCCACTGTGCCGCCCCAATGTAGACTTGTGCCTACCTGATTTTAAAAACAGCAATTATAAATAGATGAACTAGTCAAACTGGATGTTAATTGAGGAATTAATGTTGGCCCAGACATCTGAAGAACTCCTCTGCTGTTCTAGGAATCTTGGTTCGGGGCCTTTAACATTCACCTGAGAGGGCAGACAGGCCCTTGGTTTAATGTCTCATCCAAAAGAGAGCACAGATTGATCCTTCAGAGAGCCAGCACAGACATGAGAGGCCAAACAGCCTCCTTCTGTGAACATAGGAACAGGCCATTCAATTTGATCATGGCAGATCATTTACCTCAGTGCCGCTGTCCACACGATCCTTTCCACACGATCTCCATATCCCTTGATGTCATGAGTATCCAGAAATCTATCCATTTCACATTTTCCCATACTATACTCTATGTGCTCGATTTTTGCCTACTCACTTAATCTATCTGTGTTCTCTTGCATCCTTACATCCTCTTCACTATTTACTTTCCTATCTATCTTTGTGTCGTCAGCGTATTTAGTAACCATATCTTCAGTTCCTTCATACTAGTCATTGATATACATTGTAAAATGTTGAGGCCCCATCACTGATCCCTGTGGCACACCACACATCGGGGTGAATGTTCCCGTTCTGCCTGCCATGGGAATCTTAGCGGGCGATGGGCGGACCGTGGAAAGGTCCGTTGACCTCGGGTGGGATTTTCCAGCTTCGTGGCTGGAAAACCCTGCTCATCATGTCCTTCCTGTTAGCTAGCCGATCTTTAATCCAGGTCAATATGTTCCCCTACACCATCAGCTTTTATTTTATGCAGTAACCTTTGATGTGGTACCTTCTGTAAATCTAATTACAAAACATCCAGCTTTATCCACTGACACTTTCGAAAGAACTTCAATAAATTGGTTAAAAATGATTTCCTTTTCACAAAACCATGTTGACTCTGCCGGATTGCCTTGAATTTTTCCAAGTGTCCCACTAGAACATCTTTAAAAATGGCCTCCAACAATTTCCCTCTGACAGTCAGCGAACTGGCCAGTAGTTTCCTGCTTTCTGTCACCCTCCCTTTGAATAAAGGAGTTACATTTGCTATCTTTCCATCAAATGGAACCTTCCATGCCTCGAGAATTTTTGAAAATTAAGACCAATGCATCAAATATCTCATTCGCCTCTCCGAGACCTGAGGGTAAAGTCCACCCAGACCCAAGGATTTGTCAGCCCACAGACCCAACAATTTGCTCCATACCATTTGTCTGTTGATTGTAATTTTCTCCAGTTCCCCGTCCCTTCTCCCACTTCCTTATTTACTGCGAGTTCTGAGATGTTACTTGTGTTCTCTGTAGTGAAGACAGTTGCAAAATATCCCTTCAATTCATCTGCTATCGTCCCGCTTTCATTATCAATCCCCCAGACGCACTGTCTCTGGGACCAGTGCTCGCTTTGTTAACTCTTTTCTCATTGAAATATCTATGAAACTCTGTGTTTATGTGAATGGCCAGCTTTCTCTTGTGCTCCAGTTGCTCCCTCCTTATCAATCTTGTGTCATTCTTTGACATTCTTTCTATTCTTTCCAATCTTCTGCTCCCCGTCTTTACGCAAGTAAATGCCTTCTCTTTAAGTTTAATACTGGCTGGAATTTTCTAGCCGCTTGCGTCCTGCAGCCACTGCAAGCGAGGATGGAGAATCTGGGGCTCAGCCAAACCTCCGTTCACTGCAGCGGGACTGGAGAATCCTCCCAGCGTGAGCAGCCTGGAAATTCTGCCCACTCTTCTGAAGTTTTTTAGTTAAACATGGTTATGCCCTTGTTGAAGTTTTTCTTTCTCATTGGAATGCGTCTATTCCGTATATTGTGAAAGATCGTTTCAAATGTCAGCCACTAAACATCTCTAGTTTTACCCTGGGGAAAATTGCCAGTTACTCTCGCTAGCACCACTTTCATGCCCTCGTCATTGCCTTTATTTAAGTTTAAAATAGTAGTCTTGGATGCACTCTTCTCTCCCTCAGACAGAATGTAAAATTCAATTATATTATGATTGCTGCTACATCGGGGTATATAAGATTATGAGGGACCTGGATAGTGTCGACAGGGACTCCCTGTTTCCCCTAACGGAGAGGTCAGTTACCAGGAGGCATGGATTTAGGGTGATTGCCAGAGCGGACACGAGGAAAAACTTCATCATCTATGTTAGAATGTAACCGGTGACAACTTTGTATTGGATGTAATGTGACCAATGGTAAGAAGCTGTAAGGGTCAGCTGAGCCAGTAAACCATGGAACCAATTACAGAATGATGGGATCTGACCAGCTTATTCATTATAAATGAGAACCTGTTGCGAATTGTGGGGAGCTTGGAGTGGCCCAGGGCGAGGCTGCAAGTTTGGAGTAATGAAGTTTCTTTATTAAACCCTTTCTTTGATTTATAAGTCGGAGTAAGTTTTGTCATATTTTTATTGTCTGCATTTACAAAGAACAAAGAAAATTACACAAATTACAGCACAGGAACAGGCCCTTTGGCCCTCCAAGCCTTGTGCGATTATGATAATTTGAAGAGTTCCTTCAGAAGAAACAACCTAGAGGGTGGGTGGGGTATTTGGAATTTGCTGCCTGGTTGTGGTGGAATCAGAAAATCTCATCTTGTTGAAAAAAGTACTTGGATCTGCACCTAAAGTGCTGTAAACTGCAAGCCCACAGACCGGGTGCTAGAAGATGGGTTTAGGTAGACACGATGGGCTGAATGGCCTCTTTCTGTGCTGTAACCTTTCTGTGGTTCAATGGATTTATACACAAGTTGTCACGAGGATGCTATTACAGAAAATTACAATACTTGGGATGTGCTTCGTTTGTGAAAGGTGCTATATAAATGCAAATTTGTCTTTCACATCCGAAGAGTAAATATTTAAAAAACAGCTGCAGGATTTCACTTGTTCCTGCGATGTGTGTGTCACTGACAAGCACAGCATTTATTGCCCATTTTAATTGCTCTTGAGAAGGTCTGGTCATCTTGAATTGCAGCCGCCCTTGTGGTAAACCTGTTAGGGGTGGGTTTACAGGATTGTGACCCAGTGACAGTGAATGGACAGTGATATCTTTCCAATTAGGAGGGAGGGGAACTTGCAGGGGCTGGTGTTCCCGTGCATCTGCTGCCCCTTGTCCTTCCAGATCAGTGATAAGCAGCCTTTGGGCCACATTGGGGTATGGAAATGGGGGTCCACCGTAAACATTCAAGAAACAAATAATTACAGCAGAGGCACAAGTGAACACAAAAACCATTGTTATGATAATTGTGCTATCAGAATGATACATTATATGCAATAATAAAATCAAATATGTTGCCTCCTTTGGTTTTCACTCCCTTGGTGTAATTTGGACCATACAATCGGCCCCCTTTCTTTACAATTCCATCAAACTCTGCCATCAGGTGTCGCTCTTTCTCTCCACAGATGCTGTCTGACTGCTGAGTATTTTCAGTTTTTATTTCAGATTTCCAGCACCCACAACATTTTGTTTTTCTGTTGCCGATGTCAATGTTGCTTTGCTGCGTTGTACAATATGCTGGTCTCAGAATAACCAAGGGAGAATCAGTACAGAAAAGGAGAAACTAAATGATTTCCCCTCTGAGGTAGCTAGCATGCCTGGTGAGGAGAACAGTGACCGGTATCCATCATCATCTCCTTCAAGCTTGGATTTAATAACCTCACGGCACATTTTAAAAGAGGTGCTAGCATGTTGTGCGGGTTAGGTTGATTGGCCATGTTAAATTGCCCCTCAGTGTCAGGGTAAGTAGGTGGGGTCACAGGAATAGGGCCGAGCTAGGATTGTGGTCGGTGCAGACTCGATGGGCTGAATGGCCTCCTTCTGCACTGTAGGGATTCTATGATTCTTTTCTCTGATTCTAAGTTCACCTGTTAGGAAACTCAAAACACAAATTCTTAAAATAAAACAACACACTCTTCATTTTCTATAACATTGTGAAACTGGAGTTAATGGGAACCAGGGGGAAACTCTCCGCTGCCTGGAGTCATCCCTGGCACAAAGAAAGATGGTTGTGGTGGTTGGACATCAGTCATCTCAGCTCCAGGACATCACTGCAGGAGTCCCTCTGGGTAGTGTCTGAATGTAATAATTAACCCTGCATTTACCTTCCGCTGCTGTCAATGCTGCTCAGTGTGTACCTGCTGCTTTAGCATGCTTGTCGCACTCCCCAAGAAGCGTCTGCCTCCATCTCCAATCATTGGCCAGCTTCAACTTGTCTGGAAATACTTCTGTTGGCCTTCAGCTGTTTCCCCTGAAGGTCTCGGGGATCTGCAGTTTACTTTCACAGCTCCTGATGCCCATTGGCCAGGTGCCAGAGACAGTTGTACAAGCATGCTGAGCACAAGCTGCATTCCCCCCACCTTTCCTGCTTTCCCTGCGAGCAAGCCGATTGGAAGCTCCCGTACACCGTGCTTTTCCCAGTCCAGGTGATACAGGTTTGGCTGATGCATTCGGCCCCTTGAACCCGCCCGGCCATTCAGGATGATCATGGCTGATCATAGAATCATACAGCGCAGAAGAGGCCTTTCGGCCCATCAAGTCCGCACCGACACATTAGAAACACCTGAACTCCCACCTGATCCCATCCGCCAGCACTGTCCTCCTACTTCTGTGCTCGCTGGCACTGGGAGTAATCCTGAGATTACAACTCATAAGATTTTGCTTTTTGGTCTATTGTCCAATTCCCTGAATTCTTGATGCAAGACCTCATCCCTCTTTCTATCTACCATAACCTCTGCCTTATCATCCTCCCCCTTCAGCTGTTTAGTGACATCACGGACCCTAGCACCAGAGAGACAACATACCATCCTGGAGTCACGTTGATGGCCTTTCTGTTCCCCTGACTATAGAATCCCTATCACTATTGCTCTGCCTCTCTTCCCCCCCCTCCTGTTCAGACAGGCTGCTTGTGGTGCCAGAAACTTGGCTCTGTCTGCACTCCCTGAAGGAACCAGTGCCCTCATCAACCTCCAAAATGGAATACCAATTTGTGAGCAAGACCCCAGGGGACTCCTGAACCACCTGCCTATCTCTCTGGGACTACCTGCTGGTCACCCATTCCTTTCATTCCTCAAGTTCCTTAGCTGCAGTGTGACTACCTCCCTAGATGTGATACCCACAATGCTCCCAGACTCACGGATGCTCCAGTGTTCCCAGCTGCCATTCCGGCTCTGAAACTCAAGCTTCCAGGAGCTGCAGCAGGACACACTTTCTGCAGACATGCTGGCTCTGGGCACTGGAAATTTGCCCGGCCTCCCACGTGGAGCAAGAAGAGCAAACCACAGCTTTGCACTCTCCTGCCATGACTAAATCCTTTAAGTTTGAAAACTTGATAAAGACAAAGAAATAAAGCAAATAATTCCCTACCCTTGCCTAAACAATGAGTTTCAACTTAATATGGTTTGGAAATACCCACCAGGACCTACTCACCAATCAGCTGCATCCGTTGGTCTCACGTCACTTTCTGACCTGTAATGTCTGCCCTTTTTATTGGTCAGAGGAGGAGGGAAGGAGGGATACACTCATGTAGAGTTTCAGGCATCTGTTGCCCTTGTCCTGCGAGGTGACAGAGGTCCCAAATTGGGAAGGTGCTGTCTAAGAAACCCTGGGGGAGTTCCCACGGTGCATCTTGTATTGGGTATACACTGTCACTGTGTGTCGGTGGTTCAGGGAGTGGTAAATGTGGTGCCAATCAGGCAGGTTGCTTTGTCCTGGATGGTGTCGAGCTTCTTGAGTGTTGTTGGAGCTGCACCCATCCAGACAAATGGAGAGTATTCCATCACACTCCTGATGTTTGCTTTGTAGTTGGTGGACAGGGGGAGTCAGGAGGTGGGTTACCCTCCAGAATTCCCAGCCTCGAGCTTGCGTTTGTCGCTACAGTATTGGTATGGCTGGCCCACTTTGATTTCTGGTGGAGGGAGTCCAGTGCAAGGGGCAAGTCTTCAAATTGGAATGAAACTCTGCTTCATACTTCTTCGTATAAAGGCTAGTGGAAATCTAGAACACTCTCCTCAAAGGATGTTGATGCTTTGGGTCAGTTTTCAGTTTGGGAGACCGACTGAATTTTGTCAGGTTATCAAGAGATGTGGAACAGAGGCGGGTAAATGGGTTTGATGCACGAGTCACATGGAATCTAATAACTTGCTGAATGGGCTGATGGGGCAGAATGACTTTTCCTGCTCTTATTTTCCCATGAACGCAGTCAGACATTGCAGTCTGATCTGTTCAGTACAGGCAGGCAGTGTTGGGATGCTGAGGGGCATTTACTGTTAAAGGTGATACATGTCCCAGTTGTTGTTAAATGGAACAATGTGCTAATTCTCCACTGGCAGCTTATGCTAACCTTGGTTCAGTGCCATGACTGCAGTGATGACATTTCACAAGTAACTTCATGGCAGTTGAGTGCTTTGGGATGCTCCAGGAATGTGAAAGATGTTAATATTGAAGATTATTTCTTTCTTGTTTAGCTGTGGGGAGAATCTGTAACTAACATAGTCTGTGGTGTTTCTTCCAGACTCGTTTGTCAACAGTCAAGAATGGACACTGAGCCGGTCTGTCCCAGAACTGAAAGTGGTAAGTGATCTTTGACTTGTCAAAAATTATTCTCCTCCATGTTAAACACCAATTGGAAGAAGCACTGAGGGCACAGAATATACTCTGGCTGGGAGATTTCATTGTCCTTTACCAAGCGTGGCTCAGTTACATCACTATTGACCAAGCTGGTCAGGTCCTAAAGGATCAGGGATCAGTGCCTCAGGGATCGGTGCTGGGCCCACTGTTATTTGTCATTTATATCAATAATTTGGATGAGAATATAGGGGGCATGGTTAATAAGTTTGCAGATGACACCAAGATTGGTGGCATAGTGGACAGTGAAGAAAGTTATCTCCAATTGCAACGGGATCTTGATCAATTGGACCAGTGGGCTGACGAATGGCAGATGGAGTTGAATTTAGACAAATGCGAGGTGAAGCATTTTGGTAGATTGAACCAGGGCAGGACTTAGTTAATGGTAGGGCGTTGGGGAGAGTTACAGAACAAAGAGATCTAGGGGTACATGTTCATAGCTCCTTGAAAATGGTGTCACAGGTGGACAGAGTGGTGAAGAAGGCATTCGACATGCTTGGTTTCATCGGTCAGAACATTGAATACAGGAGTTGGGATGTCTTGTTGAAGTTGTACAAGACATTGGTAAGGCCATACTTGGAAAACTGTGTGCAGTTCTGGTCACCCTATTATAGAAAGGATATTATTAAAGTAGAAAGAGTGCGGAAAAGATTTACTAGGATGCTACCGGGACTTGATGGATTGAGTTATAAGGAGAGGCTGAATAGACTGGGACTTTTTTCTCTGGAGCGTAGGAGGCTGAGTGGTGACCTTGGAGAGGTCTATAAAATAATGAGGGGCATAGATCGGCTAGATAGTCAATATCTTTTCCCAAAGGTAGGGGAGTGTAAAACTAGAGGGCATAGGTTTAAGGTGAGAGGGGAGAGATACAAAAGTGTCCAGAGGGGCAATGTTTTCACACAGAGGGTGGTGAGTGTCTGGAACAAGCTGCCAGAGGTAGCAGTAGAGGCGGGTACAATTTTATCTTTTAAAAAGCATTTAGACAGTTACATGGGTACGATGGGTATAGAGGGATATGGGCCAAATGCGGGCAATTGGGATTAGCTTAGGGGTTTAAAAAAAATAAGGGCGGCATGGACAAGTTGGGCCGAAGGGCCTGTTTCCATGCTGTAGACCTCTGTGACTTAGCTATTTTTGAAATATCTAGCCTTTTCTGCTGTGGAATCTTAGACTTGTACAGTCTGTCCATTCCTGCTACTCTGAATATCAGTTCCCTTATTCCTACCTTGCTGTTTTGACTTGTCTTTCCTATTTAATTTGTCACATTTTCCCAAACCTGGTCCCGTTTTCCCGTGCTGTTGAGCTGAAAGCTCCCTCTGCTGCTGCAGTGTTACAGTTCACCAGCAAAGTGCAGGTGAATGCTATACCAACACTTCAGCTGCCACTTTCCCCAGTCCCAGGGCCAATCAATCAAAACCCATTTCCCCCACACCAGTCTTTGAGCCACACATCTCTTCTGGTTTCCGATCCCAGCATCCGCAGTGATTTGCTTTAATTTTTTGACCCATTTTTGTTGTCCTCCTCCTGAAGATCTCTCCCTTCCCAGCTCTCTCCTTGTTACATGTTTACCAGCCCTGTGAAACTGAGCCCAGTTCATCCTCCCATTGCTCTGTGGGGAGTGAAGTGAACACCATGAAACTGGTGTGAGGTTTCCGGGGTGTGAGGGGCCCAGGTATCCATTACTTTATCCCCCGTGACAGGGAGCCACGGTGTTGTGTGCTCGCCTCCTGATCCTCACAGTTGGTTGTCAGGTGGCATCAAGGGCCGTTTGTTCACTTAATGAAGGGTTGGATCCACACTGAAGATTCTTTGTCTTGTGTGTGTTGATTTTGGGCTGTGCTATGTAATTAGCAGTCTGTGCTGACACAGAACAAAGTGAGCAACCCAAAAAACAGGCCTGATCAGCCCGAGTGCCCAGAAGAGCAGTGTCAGCCTGTTCCAGAAATCACACCAGAAAATCTCAATTACATAATGTTCTGTCACCATGCAAAGTGCATCACACACCATTTGTGAAGTATAATGATTATTGCTCTCTAGATTGTGTGTGTGTGTGTGTGCAGGTGGGTGTGTGTGCACGTGTGTGTGGGTGTGTGTGTGTGCAGGTGGGTGTGTGTGCACGTGTGTGCGTGTGTGCACGTGGGTGTGTGCAAGCGTGTGTGCAGGTGGGTGTGTGTGTGTGTGCAGGTGGGTGTGTGTGTGTGTGTGTGCAGGTGGGTGTGTGTGTGTGTGTGTGCAGGTGGGTGTGTGTGTGTGTGTGTGCAGGTGGGTGTGTGTGTGTGCAGGTGGGTGTATGTGCAGGTGGGTATGTGTGCACATGGGTGTGTATCTGTGCACATGTGAGTATGTGTGCACACGTGTGAGTGTGTGTGTGTCTGGGTGTGAGTGCATGTGTGCACATTGTGTGTGTGCAGGTTTGAACGTGTGTGAGTCTGGGTGTGTGTGTGTGTATGTGAGTGTGTGTGAGTGTGTTTGTGTGCTTGTGTGAGAGTGTGTGTGTGTGTGTGTGAGTGTGTATGTGTGCTTGTGTGAGAGTGTGTGTGTGTCAGGTGCTTGTGCAGAGCGTACGAGGTGTGTGTAAGTACGATGCTCTGATATTAATCCAGACTGATTCCTCTGTGATGTGAGGCAATATTCCATAGAAAGAGCAGTTTGAGTTTGAAATCAGCTCTGACCCGAGATGTTTCAGTGTGCTGTCTGGCATCAGTTTAATATTTCCCTGTCCCCGATTGTCCAGCGACAGGATCACTGCTCTCCCCACGCAGCATTGCAAAACATGGTAACGTAGCTCCTCCTGGTGGCCAAGTGAGAAATGGCACTCTTTGATTACAGTGAGTCAGACACACATATACTCAAAATCGCTCCGGCTGACGTATTACTTTTGAACTTTGCACACTATTATTAATTAGACAAACATGGCAGTTATTTCATGCACAAAAATCCACGTATAAATGATCAGTGCATTTGTTTGCAATGGTTTTGGTTTTGGTTGAGGATAAACATTGGCCAGAATTCTGATCCGAAAGACTTCATCTCCGCCCGTGCCCACATTACTCACCCTCTGACAGTGTGGCACTTCCACAGGACTGAGTGTGCCTGTGTGAGTGCCTGTGTGCCTGCACTCCCTCAGTACTGACCCTCTGACAGTGCGGCACTTCCACAGTAATGACCCTCTGACAGTGCGGCACTTCCACAGGACTGACCCTCTGACAGTGCGGCACTCCCTCAGTACTGACCCTCTGACAGTGCGGCACACCCTCAGTACTGACCCTCTGACAGTGCAGCACTCCCTCAGCACTGACCCTCTGACAGTGCAGCACACCCTCAGTACTGACCCTCTGACAGTGCGGCACTCCCTCAGTACTGACCCTCTGGCAGTGCGGCACTCCCTCAGTACTGACCCTCTGACAGTGCGGCACTCCCTCAGTACTGACCCTCTGACAGTGCAGCACACCCCCAGTACTGACCCTCTGACAGTGCGGCACACCCTCAGTACTGACCCTCTGACAGTACGGCACTCCCTCAGTACTGACCCTCTGACAGTGCAACACTCCCTCAGCACTGAGCCTCTGACAGTGCGGCACTCCCTCAGTACTGACCCTCTGACAGTACGGCACTCCCTCAGTACTGACCCTCTGACAGTGCGGCACTCCCTCAGTACTGACCCTCTGACAGTGCAACACTCCCTCAGCACTGACCCTCTGACAGTACGGCACACCCTCAGTACTGACCCTCTGACAGTGCGGCACTCCCTCAGTACTGACCCTCTGACAGTGCAGCACTCCCTCAGCACTGACCCTCTGACAGTGCGGCACTCCCTCAGTACTGATCCTCTGAAAGTGTGGCACTCTCTCAGCACTGACCCTCTGACAATGCAGCGCTCCCTCTGTACTGACCCTCTGACAGTGCAGCACTCCCTCAGCACTGACCCTCTGACAGTGCGGCACTCCCTCAGTACTGATCCTCTGAAAGTGTGGCACTCTCTCAGCACTGACCCTCTGACAATGCAGCACTCCCTCTGTACTGACCCTCCAACAGTGCGGCACTCCATCAGTACTGACCATCTGACGGTGCAGCACTCAGTACTGACTCTTTGACAGTGCGGCACTCCTTCAGTACTGACCCTCTAACAGTGCGGCACTCCCTCAGTACTGACCCTCTGACAGTGCGGCACTCCCTCAGTACTGACCCTCTGACAGTGCAGCACTTCCTCAGTACTGACCCTCTGACAGTGCGGCACTCCCTCAGTACTGACCCTCTGACAGTGCGGCACTCCCTCAGTACTGACCCTCTGACAGTGCGGCACTCCTCAGCACTGACTCTCTGACAGTGCAGCACTCTCTCAGCACTGACCCTCTGACAGTGCAGCACTCCCTCAGCACTGACCCTCTGACAGTGCGGCACTCCCTCAGTACTGATCCTCTTGACAGTGCAGCACTCCCTCAGTACTGACCCTCTGACAGTGCGGCACTCCCTCAGTACTGACCCTCTGACAGTGCGGCACTCCCTCAGTACTGTCCTTCTGACAGTGCGGCACTCCCTCAGCACTGACTCTCTGACAGTGCGGCACTCCCTCAGTACTGACCCTCTGACAGTGCGGCACTCCCTCAGTACTGTCCTTCTGACAGTGCGGCACTCCCTCAGCACTGACTCTCTGACAGTGCGGCACTCCCTCAGTACTGACTCTCTGACAGTGCAGCACTCTCTCAGCACTGACCCTCTGACAGTGCAGCACTCCCTCAGCACTGACCCTCTGACAGTGTGGCACTCCCTCAGTACTGACCCTCTGACAGTGCGGCACTCCCTCAGTACTGACCCTCTGACAGTGCGGCACTCTCTCAGCACTGACCCTCTGACAGTGCAGTGCTCCCTCAGTACTGACCCTCTGACAATGTGGCATTCCTCAGTACTGACCTTTTGACAGTGAGGCACTCCCTCAGTACTGACCCTCTGACAGTGCGGCACTCCCTCAGTACTGACCCTCTGACAGTGCAGCACTCCCTCAGCACTGACCCTCTGACAGTGCGGCACTCCCTCAGTACTGACCCTCTGACAGTGCGGCACTCAGTACTGACCCTTTGACAGTGCGGCACTCCCTCAGTACTGACCTTCTGACAGTGCGGCACTCCCTCAGTACTGACCTTCTGACAGTGCGGCACTCCCTCAGTACTGACCTTCTGACAGTGCGACACTCCCTCAGTACTGACCCTCTGACAGTGCGGCTCTCCCTCAGTACTGATCCTCTGACAGAGCAGCACTCCCTCAGTGCTGACCCTCTGACAGTGCAGCACTCCCTCAGTCCTGACCCCCTGACAATGTGGCATTCCCTCAGTACTGCCCCTCTGACAGTGCGGCACTCCCTCGGTGCTGGCCCTTTGACAGTGCGGCACTCCCTCAATACTGTACTGGACTGTCCTCTGGATCCTGTGCTCAAGTTCCTGCTGTGATGCTAATCCTAACCCTTACCTGTCTCAGAGACATGAATGCCTGTCCACCTCCTGTCCAGTGGCTGTATTTTCAACAACAACAATTTGCATGTGCCTCCGATTCCCACGGTCTGAGAAATTGAAGTGCTTCCGAGATCTGAGTGACCTTTTCTCATCATTGCTGACCTGGCAGGATGTCACTGGGGTTAACGTATGAACAGAGCAGATAGGAGCGGGATACGACCTTTCAGCTCTTTGAGCCTGCTCTTTGACACCTTTGGAGTCCAGAAATCTATTTCCTTGTTAAATATACTCAGTGACTTGGCCTCCACATCCTTCTGTGAGAGAGAATTCCACAGGTTCACCAGCCTGAGTGAAAATCTCCTCCTTCTCAGTTGTGAGTGGCCTACCCCGTATCCTGAGACTGTGACCCCTCGTTCTAGACTTTCCAGCCAGAGGAAACAATATCCCTGCATCCAGTCTGTCCGGCCCGGTCAGAATTTCATATGTTTCAATTAGATCCCCCTCATAAATTCCAGTGAATACAGGCCCAGTTGACCCAATCTCTCTGCATACGACAATCCTGCCACCCCAGGAATCAGCCTGGTGAACCTCAGCTGCTCTCCCTCGATGGAAGTAAATCCTTTCTTAGATAAGGAGACCCAAACTACTCCAGGTGTGGTCCCACCAAGGCCCTGTACAGCTGCAGTAAGACATCTCTGCTCCTGTACTCAAATCCTCTTGCAATGAAGGCTAACTTACCATTTGTCTTCCTGACCGCTTGCTGTACCTGCATGCTTGCTTTCATTGACTGATGTCCTCGGACACCCAGGTATCTCTGTACATCAACATTTCATGATGACATGACTGACCTCAACGTGCTCTTTTTTCCAGGGAATCGTGGGGAATCTGTCGAGTGGGAAGTCTGCTCTTGTTCACCGGTATTTAACTGGAACCTATGTGCAGGAGGAGTCTCCTGAAGGTATGATGTGTGTTATCCGTGTGTTGTACGACCCGGTCAAGCTGCTGTTGGACACAGTGTGATGGGCTGCATCAATACTTTCCTTCCCAGTCTCCTTGCAATGTGATGAAGCCATTGAGTGATTACATTGATTTAGTGACAGGAGTAGGCCACTCGGCCCCTCGGGTCTGGCCTACCATTCAATAAGATCATGGCCGATCTGATTAGAATCTCTCCTCCACATTCCTGCCAACCCCTGATAACCTTTCACCCCCTTGGTAATCAAGAATCTATCTATCTATCGCTTCCTTAAAAATATTCAAAGACTCTGCTACCACTGCCTATTAGAAACCATAGAAAACCATAGAAAATTACAGCTCAGAAACAGGCCTTTTGGCCCTTCTTGTCTGTGCCAAACCATTTTTTGCCTCGTCCCACTGACCTGCACATCCCTCTCATCCATGAACCCGTCCAAGTTTTTCTTAAATGTTAAAAGTGACCCCGCATTTACCACTTTATCCGGCAGCTCATTCCACACTCCCACCACTCTCTGCGTGAAGAAGCCCCCCTGGTGTGGGATAGAGGGAAAGTTGACCGATTGGATAGGTAACTGGCTGTCTGACCGAAGACAGAGGGTGGTGGTCGATGGAAAATTTTCGGATTGGAGGCAGGTTGCTAGCGGTGTGCCGCAGGGATCAGTGCTTGGTCCTCTGCTCTTTGTGATTTTTATTAATGACTTAGAGGAGGGGGCTGAAGGGTGGATCAGTAAATTTGCTGATGACACCAAGATTGGTGGAGTAGTGGATGAGGTGGAGGGCTGTTGTAGGCTGCAAAGAGACATAGATAGGATGCAAAGCTGGGCTGAAAAATGGCAAATGGAGTTTAACCCTGATAAATGTGAGGTGATTCATTTTGGTAGGACAAATTTAAATGTGGATTACAGGGTCAAAGGTAGGGTTCTGAAGACTGTGGAGGAACAGAGAGATCTTGGGGTCCATATCCACAGATCTCTAAAGGTTGCCAGTCAAGTGGATAGAGCTGTGAAGAAGGCCTATAGTGTGTTAGCTTTTATTAACAGGGGGTTGGAGTTTAAGAGCCGTGGGGTTATGCTGCAACTGTACAGGACCTTGGTGAGACCACATTTGGAATATTGTGTGCAGTTCTGGTCACCTCACTATAAGAAGGATGTGGAAGCGCTGGAAAGAGTGCAGAGGAGATTTACCAGGATGCTGCCTGGTTTGGAGGGTAGGTCATATGAGGAAAGGTTGAGGGAGCTGGGGCTGTTCTCTCTGGAGCGGAGGAGGCTGAGGGGAGACTTAATAGAGGTGTATAAAATGATGAAGGGGATAGATAGAGTGAACGTTCAAAGACTATTTCCTCGGGTGGATGGAGCTATTACAAGGGGGCATAACTATAGGGTTCGTGGTGGGAGATACAGGACGGATATCAGAGGTAGGTTCTTTACGCAGAGAGTGGTTGGGGTGTGGAATGGACTGCCTGCAGTGATAGTGGAGTCAGACACTTTAGAAACATTTAAGCGGTTATTGGATAGGCACATGGAGCACACCAGGATGATAGGGAGTGGGATAGCTTGATCTTGGTTTCAGATAAAGCTCGGCACAACATCGTGGGCCGAAGGGCCTGTTCTGTGCTGTACTGTTCTATGTTCTATGTTCTCTGTTCTAATATTCCCTTTAAACTTTTCTCCTTTCACCCTTAACCCACGCCCTCTGGATTTTTTCTCCCCCAGCCTCAGCGGAAAAAGCCTGCTTGCATTCACTCTATCTATACCCATCAAAATCTTATACACCTCTATCAAATCTCCCCTCAATCTTCTACGCTCCAGGGAATAAAGTCCCAACCTATTCAATCTCTCTCTGTAACTCAGCTTCTCAAGTCCCGGCAACATCCTTGTGAACCTTCTCTGCACTCTTTCAACCTTATTTACATCCTTCCTGTAACTAGGTGACCAAAACTGTACACAATACTCCAAATTCGGCCTCACCAATGCCTTATATAACCTTACTGTAACACTCCAACTTTTATACTCGATACTCCGATTTATAAAGGCCAATGTACCAAAGGCACTCTTTACGACCCTATCCACCTGTGACGTCACTTTTAGGGAATTCTGTACCTGTATTCCCAGATCCCTCTGTTCAACTGCACTCTTCAGAGTCCTACCATTTACCCTGTACGTTCTACTTTGGTTTGTCCTTCCAATGTGCAATATCTCACACTTGTCTGCGTTAAATTCCATTTGCCATTTTTCAGCCCATTTTTCTAGTTGGTCCAAATCCCTCTGCAAGCTTTGAAAACCTTCCTCACTGTCCACTACACCTCCAATCTTTGTATCATCAGCAAACTTGCTGATCCAATGTACCACATTATCATCTAGAACATTGATATAGATGACAAACAACAATGGACCCAACACCGATCCCTGCGGCACACCACTAGTCACAGGCCTCCACTCAGAGAAGCAATCCTCCACAACCACTCTCTGGCTTCTTCCATTGAGCCAGTGTCTAATCCAATTTACTACCTCCCCATGTATACCTAGCAACTGAACCTTCCTAACTAACCTTAGCAGGGAGGTCTTGCTGCAACTGTACAAGGCACTGGTGAGGCCGCAACTGGAGTACTGTGTGCAGTTTTGGTCCCCTTATTTGCGAAAGGATATATTGGCCTTGGAGGGAGTACAGAGAAGGTTCACCAGGTTGATACCGGAGATGAGGGGTGTAGCTTATGAGGAGAGATTAAACAGATTGGGTCTGTACTCGTTGGAGTTTAGAAGGATGAGGGGTGATCTTATAGAGACATATAAGATAATGAAGGGGCTGGATAGGGTAGAGGTGGAGAGATTCTTTCCACTTAGAAGGGAAACCAGAACTAGAGGGCACAGCCTCAAAATAAGGGGGGGCCGGTTCAGAACAGAGTTGAGGGGGAACTTCTTCTCTCAGAGGGTAGTGAATCTCTGGAATTTTCTGCCCATTGAAGTGGTGGAGGCTTCCTCGTTGAATATGTTTAAATCACGGGTAGATAGTTTTCTGATCGATAAGGGAATTAGGGGATATGGGGAGCAGGCGGGTAAGTGGAACTGATTCGCTTCAGATCAGCCATGATCTTGTTGAATGGCGGGGCAGGCTCGAAGGGCCAGATGGCCTACTCCTGCTCCTATTTCTTATGTTCTTATGTTCTTAACCTCCCATGAGGGACCTTGTCAAAGGCCTTGCTGAAATCCAGGTAGACAACATCCACCGCCTTCCCTTCATCCACTTTCCTGGTAACCTCCTCGAAAAACTCTAATAGATTGGTCAAACATGACCTACCACGCACAAAGCCATGTTGACTCTCCCTAATAAGTCCCTGTCTATCCAAATATTTGTAGATCCTATCCCTTATCACACCTTCCAATAACTTGCCCACCACCGACGTCAAACTTACTGGCCTATAATTTCCAGGATTTCTTTTGGAACCTTTTTTAAATAACGTAACAACATGAGCCACCCTCCAATCATCCGGCACCTCCCCCGTGAATACTGACATTTTAAATACGTCTGCCAGGGCCCCTGCAAGTTCAACACTAGCTTCTCTCAAGGTCCATGGGAATACCCTGTCCGGACCTGGGGATTTATCCACTCTGATTTGCCTCAAGCCAGCAAGCACCTCCTCCCCTTTAATCTGTAAAGGTTCCATGACCTCCCTACCTGTTTGCCCTATTTCCGTAGACTCCATGCCCGTTTCCTCAGTAAATATGGATGCAAAAAAACCATTTAGTATCTCCCCCATCTCGTTTGGTTCCATACACAGTCTACCACTCTGGTCTTCAAGAGGACCAATTTTATCCCTCACTATCCTTTTGCTCCTAACATACCTATAGAAGCTCTTTGGATTTTCCTTCACTCTGTCTGCCAAAGCAACCTCATGTCTTCTTTTAGCCCTCCTGATTTCCCTCTTAAGTAGCTTCTTACACTTTTTATACTCCTCGAGCATCTGATGTGTTCCTTGCTGCCTGTACATTTCATACAACTCTCTCTTCCTCTTAATCAGTGTTACAATCTCCCTCGAGAACCAAGGTTCCTTATTCCTATTTACTTTGCCTTTAATCCTGACAGGAACATACAAACTCTGCACTCTCAAAATTTCTCCTTTGAAGGCCTCCCACTTTCCATTTACATCCTTACCAGAGAACAGCCTGTGCCAATCCACACTTCCCAGATCCCTTCTCATTTCATCAAATTTGGCCTTTTTCCAGTTCAGAACTTCAACCCGAGGACCAGATCTATCCTTATCCATGATCAGGTTGAAACTAATGGCATTATGATCACTGGATCCAAAGTGTTCCCTCACACTCACATCCATCACCTGCCCGAACTCATTTCCCAATAGGAGATCCAATATCGCATCATCTCTAGTCGGCACCTCTATATACTGATGTAGAAAATTCTCCTGAACACATTTTACAAACTCTACCCCGTCTAAACCTTTAACAGGATGCGAGTCCCAATCTATATGTGGAAAATTAAAATCCCCGCCTCTCACAACTTTGTGTTTCTTGCAGTTGTCAGCTATCTCTGCTGATTTGCTCCTCCAATTCTCGCTGACTATTGGGTGGTCTATAATACAAGCCCATTAATGTGGTCATACACAGACCCGAGGCCGGAATGGAATCCAGGTCCCTGGCGCTGAGAGGCAGCAGTGCTAACCCACTGTGCCATCTGATGTGATTGGCAGGTGGGCAGAGTGGTGAAGAAGGCATTCGGCGTGCTTGGTTCCATCGGTCAGAACATTGAATACAGGAGATGGGCGGCACGGTGGCACAGTGGTTAGCACTGCTGCTTCACAGCTCCAGGGACCTGGGTTCGATTCCCGGCTCGGTCACTGTCTGTGTGGAGTTTGCACATTCTCCTCGTGTCTGCGTGGGTTTCCTCCGGGTGCTCCGGTTTCCTCCCACAGTCCAAAGATGTGCGGGTTAGGTTGATTGGCCGTGCTAAAATTGCCCCTTAGTTGAGATGGGTAGGTTAGAGGGATTAGCGGGTAAATATGTAGGGATATGGGGGTAGGGCCTGGGTGGGATTGTGGCTGCTGTAGACTCGATGGGCCAAATGGCCTCTTTCTACACTGTAGGGTTTCTATGATTCTAACCTTTCCTGTTTCTCAGCTCCACCCATAGGGCCTCTGTAGACAAGCTCCCTAATCTATCCTGCCTGAGTACCACTGTAACATTTTCCCTGACCAACAATGCCACCCCCCCACCTTTTATTCCTCTGCCTCTATCCCGCCTGAAACATTGGAACCCTGGAACATTGAGCTGCCAGTCCTGCCCCTCCTGTAGCCAAGTTTCACTAATGGCTATAAAGTCATATTTCCACGTGTCTATCCATATTGAGGAAGAGAGTTCCAAAGACCCCTTATTTTTAAACAGTGAACCCTCGTTCATTTAATTTTTTTGGGATAGCTTCTTGGAGCAGTTTGTTCTGGAGCCAACCAGAGAACAAGCGCCACTCGGCATACTGTGGGAAAGAGGGAACTGGGGGAAAGGGGAATTGGGGGAGGGTGGAGCCAGGACTGGGGGAGGGGGGAACTGGGGCAGGGGGAGATGGAAATAGCAGGAGCGGAGAGGGGGAAACGGGAACTGGTATTGTGCAATGAGATGGGCATAATTAATGATCTCATCGTGAAGGTGTCCCTAGGTAGCAGTGACCATAATATGATTGAAATTTACATTCAGTTTGAGGGAGAGTGGAGTGGGTCTGAGACTATTTTTTAAACTTAAATCAGAGTAATTATGAGGTCATGAAAGCTGAGTTACTTAAAGTTAAAGTAAAGTTGAAGTTTATTTATTAATCACAAGTCGGCTTACATTAACACTGCAATGAAGTTACTATGAAAGTGAAGTGGGCTAGCGCAAAGATGTGTAGATTAGGTGGATTGGCCATGCTAAATTGCCTCTTAGTGTAGGTAAGGGGGATTAGTGGGGTAAATACTTGGGGTTATGAGGATAGGGCAGGGGTGGGTCTGAGTAAGATGCTTTGTCAGAGAGTTGGTGCAGATTCGATGGGCCGAATGGCCTCCTTCCACAACATAGGGATCCTATGATTCTATCCTATGATTCTATCCTATGATTCTATCCTATGATTCTATGCAATTCGGTTCAGGGTCAGATAAACAGACATAAGACCATTGAAGGCTCTCCTCACAATCAGCATCGCAGTGAAGTAGTTCTGTTGTTTTTGGGAAAAGGGATTAACTGAGAAACTTAAACGTGTAAGATCAGGGTCATTATAATAAAGTAATATAAGTTAGCAAAGTGGGCTAAGGGAAGTGAAGTTAACGTAAGGGAGGTAAGCAAAATGTTTTGTTTGAAAAGAGAGTAAATATGGGGTTTAAGGGGAGTCGTGACAGGAGAGTTTCCATGATAAACTCCTCCTGGGCTATGTGAAAACTTCAGTTGTCCCTGCGACCACGTGTCCAACTGCAGCTACTGGTGAACCGGATTCTGGAGCTGGAGCTGGATTCACCGTGGAACATCCGCCATGCTGAGCAAGCCATGGACAGCTCAGTGAGGTGGTCACATCGCAGGTGAAGATTGAACAGGCAGAAAGGGCATGGGTGACCACCAGGCAGAGTACAGGAAGGCAGGGAGTGCAGGAGGCTCCTGTGGCCACCCCCCTTCCTCACAGATAGAGCGGTTTGAATGCTGTTGGGAGTGATGACTGTGCCGGGGAAAGCAGTGGCAGCCAACTTCACGGCAACATGGGGGGGTCTGCTGCACAAGACAGGAGGAGGGAGAGTGGCAGGGCTCCAGTGGCCGGGGATTCAATTGTAAGGGGAACAGACAGGTGTTTCTGTGGCTGTAAAAGAGGCTCCAGGAAGGTGAGTTACCTCCCTGGTGCCAGGGTGCGGGATGTCACTGAACGGCTGCAGTGCATTCTGAAGGGGGAAGGCAAACAGACAGAGATCGAGGGACATATTGGTTCCAACAATGTAGAGAGAAGAAGGGATGAGGTTCTGCAAGCAGAATTGAGGGAGCGAGGAAGTAGATTTAAAAACAGAACCCAGAAGGCAGGAATCTCTGGATTACTTCCAGTGCCACCTGCTGGTGAGTTTAGAAACAGGAGGTTAGTCCAGGTGAATGTGTGGCTGGAGAGAGAATTCAGGAGGGAGGATTTCAGATTTCTGGGACACTGGGACTTTGTTTTGGTCTCTGTCTGTACTGTACATCGGTCAGAACATTGAATACAGGAGTTGGGACGTCTTGTTGAAGTTGTACAAGACATTGGTAAGGCCACACTTGGAATACTGTGTACAGGTCTGGTCACCCTATTATAGAAAGGATATTATTAAACTGGAAAGAGTGCAGAAAAGATTTACTAGGATGCTACCGGGACTTGATGGTTTGAGTTATAAGGAGAGGCTGGATAGATTGGGACTTTTTTCTCTGGAGCATAGGAGGCTGAGGGGTGATCTTATAGAGGTCTATAAAATAATGAGGGGCACAGATCAGATAGATAGTCAATATCTTTTCCCAAAGGTAGGGGAGTCTAAAACTAGAGGGCATAGGTTTAAGGTGAGAGGGGAGAGATACAAAAGTGTCCAGAGGGGCAATTTTTTCACACACAGGGTGGTGAGTGTCTGGAACAAGCTGCCAGAGGTAGTAGTAGAGGCGGGTACAACTTTGTCTTTTAAAAAACATTTAGATAGTTACATGGGTACAATGGGTATAGAGGGATATGGGCCAAATGCGGGCAATTGGGGTTAGCTTAGGGGTTTAAAAAAAAAGGGTGGCATGGACAAGTTGGGCCGAAGGGCCTGTTTCCATGCAGTAAACCTCTGACTCTATGTAGGGATTCTGTGGAAGACTGATTGCACAGAATTCCCTCAGAACATAAGAATTAGGAGCAGGAGCCTGCTCCGCCATTTAATACGATCACTGCTGATCTCATTTCACCCTCAACTCCACTTGCCTGTTCTGTGCTGCATTGATGGGACAGCCCGGATGAAACCCCAAGCCTTCTGACTCAGTTCTACCCACTGAGCCACAGCTAACAGCTTTTGTCTTTTTTTCTCTCTTGAAGGTGGTCGCTTTAAGAAAGAGATAGTGGTGGATGGACAGAGCTACCTCCTGCTTATTCGGGATGAGGGGGGACCTCCCGAGGTGCAGGTAAGCAATGACTCTGCAGTTACTGAGCTGCGTGACCTGACCCTGTGGGTCCCAGTCACAGCCGGTGGTATACCCGCTGCTTTCTCCCAGGTCATATCAGCATTCGCATGGTGAGCTGTTTGACGTTGGTGCCCACTGCAAACCCTGCAATAACTTTATATCCTCAGCTTAAAATCTCACCCAAAAGATAGCACCTGATTTTGCCAGAGTAGAAAATGCTTCCCTTTGGAAATTGGGTTAATAACCTGTGGGGTTACAGATGTTAAATAAATAGAAAAACATCTGGAGGGGAGCCGAGGGGAAATCTTTTCAAACGGAGAGTTGTTGGACTCTGGAAGCTGATTCCATCGATCGTTTCAAAAGGGAGTTAGACATGGACTTGAGGACGAGGAATTTAAAGGGTTACGGACCAAGAAACCGGAATATCAAAGAACAAAGAAAATTACAGCGCAGGAACAGGCCCTTCAGCCCTCCAAGCCTGCACCGACCATGCTGCCTGACTTAACTAAAACCCCCTATCCTTCCGGGGACCATATCCCTCTATTCCCATCTCATTCATCTACTTGTCAAGGCGTTCCTTACCGTATCCACTTCCACTACCTCCCCCGGCAACGAGTTCGAGGCACCCACCACTCTCTGTGTAAAAGATCTGCCTTGTACATCTCTTTTAAAACTTGCCCCTCGCACCTTAAACCTATGCGCCCTAGTAATTGACTCTTCCACCCTGGGAAAAAGCTTCTGACTATCCACTCTATCCATGCCCCTCATAATCTTGTAGACTTCTATCAGGTCTCCCCTCAACCTCCGTCACTCCAGTGAGAACAAACCAAGTTTCTCCAACCTCTCCTCATAACTAATGCCCTCCATACCAGGCAACATCCTGGTAAATCTTTTCTGTACCCACTCCAAAGCCTCCACATCCTTCTGGTAGTGTGGCGACCAGAATTGAACACTATATTCCAAGTGTGGCCTTGCTAAGGTTCTATAAAGCGTCAACATGACTTGCCAATTTTTAAACTCAATACCCCAACCGATGAAGGCAAGCATGCCGTATGCCTTCTTCACTACCTTCTCCACCTGCATTGCCACTTTCAGTGACCTGTGTACAAAGAACAAAGAACAATAAGAACATAAGAACATAAGAAATAGGAGCAGGAGTAGGCCGTCTAGCCCCTCGAGTCTGCCCCGCCATTCAATAAGATCATGGCTGATCTGAAGTGGATCAGTTCCACTTACCCGCCTGATCCCTATAACCCCTAATTCCCTTACCGCTCAGGAATGTGATTTAAACATATTCAGCGAGGTAGCCTCCACCACTTCAGTGGGCAGAGAATTCCAGAGATTCACCACCCTCTGAGAGAAGAAGTTCCTCCTCAACTCTGTCCTAAACTGACCCCCCTTTATTTTGAGGCTGTGCCCTCTCGTTCTTGTTTCCTTTTTAAGTGGAAAGAATCTCTCCACCTCTACCCTATCCAGCCCCTTCATTGTCTTATAGGTCTCTATAAGATCCCCCCTCAGCCTTCTAAATTCCAACGAGTACAAACCCAATCTGCTCAGTCTCTCCTCATAACTCAACTGATACCAGAGATGAGGACGAGGAATTTAAAGGGTTACGGACCAAGAAACCGGAATATCAAAGAACTTGGTGAACCTTCTCTGCACTCCCTCCAAAGCCAATATATCCTTCCGCAAATAAGGGGACCAAAACTGCACACAGTATTCCAGCTGCGGCCTCACCAATGCCCTGTACAGATGCAGCAAGACATCCCTGCTTTTATATTCTATCCCTCTTGCGATATAGGCCAACATCCCATTTGCCTTCTTGATCACCTGTTGCACCTGCAGACTGGGCTTTTGCGTCTCATGCACAAGGACCCCTAGGTCCCTTTGCACAGTAGCATGTTGTAATTTCTTTCCATTTAGATAATAATCCAATTTGCTATTATTTCTTCCAAAGTGAATAACCTCGCATTTGTCAACGTTGTACTCCATCTGCCAGATCCTCGCCCACTCACTCAGCCTGTCCAAATCTCTCTGCAGACCTTCTACGCCCTCCACACAATTCACTTTTCCACTTATCTTTGTGTCGTCTGCAAACTTTGTTACCCTACACTCAGTCCCCTCCTCCAGATCAACTATATAAATGGTAAATAGTTGAGGCCCCAGTACCGATCCCTGCGGCACGCCACTAGTTACCATCTGCCAACCAGAAAAGCACCCATTTATTCCGACTCTCTGCTTCCTGTCGGATAGCCAGTCCCCAATCCACTCTAACACCCTACCCCCAACTCCGTGTGACCCAATCTTCTTCAGCAACCTTTTGTGAGGCACCTTATCAAACGCCTTTTGGAAATCCAAAAACACCGCATCCGCCGGTTCCCCTCCGTCAACCGCACCAGTCACATCTTCATAAAAATCCAACAAGTTCATCAAGCACGACTTTCCCCTCATGAATCCATGCTGCGTCTGCTTAATCGAACCATTCTTATCCAGATGACCTGCTATTTCTTCTTTAATGATGGATTCCAGCATTTTCCCAACTACAGACGTTAAGCTAACCGGCCTGTAGTTACCTGCCTTTTGTCTATTTCCTTTTTTAAACAGCGGCAAATTGGTGCAGAGGTGAAGTCGCATGGGATCAGAGGTGAGCTGGCAAGGTGGATACAGAATTAGCTTGATCATAGAAGACAGAGAGTAATAGTGGAAGGGTGTGTTTCTGAATGGAGGGCTGTGACAAGTGGCATTCCTCAGGGATCAGTGCTGGGACCTTTGCTGTTTGTAATATATATAAATGATTTGGAGGAAAATGTAACTGGATTGATTAGTAAGTTTGTGGTTGACACAAAGTTTGGTGGATTTGCGGATAGCAATGAGGACCCTCAGTGGTTACAGCAGAATATAGATCAGTTGGAGACTTGGGCGGAGAGATGGCAGATGGAGTTTAATACGGACAAATGTGAATTATATATTTTGGAAGGTCTAATACAGATAGGAAATATACAGTCACTGTCAGAACCCTTAGAATATTGATAGGCAGAGGGATCTGGGTGTACAGGTACACAGGTCACTGCAAGTGGCAATGCAGGTGGAGAAGGTAGTCA
The DNA here is from genome assembly GCF_964213995.1 of Mustelus asterias. Taxonomy (NCBI): domain Eukaryota; kingdom Metazoa; phylum Chordata; class Chondrichthyes; order Carcharhiniformes; family Triakidae; genus Mustelus; species Mustelus asterias. The sequence goes on along the minus strand of NC_135807.1, from coordinate 1,015,416 downwards.
AGAAAGCATATGGCCGGGGCATTGAATTGAAAAATATTTGCAAGTCATGTTGCAGCTTTATAGAACCTTAGTTAGGCCGCACTTGGAATATAGTGTTCAATTGTGGTCCTCACACTACCAGAAGGGTGTGGAGGCTTTGGAGAGGGTACAGAAAAGATTTACCAGGATGTTGCCTGGTATCGAGGGCATTAGCTCTGAGGAGAGGTTGGAGAAACTTGGTTTGTTCTCACTGGAACGACGGAGGTTGAGGGGAGACCTGATAGAAGTCTATAAGATTATGAGGGGCATGGACAGAGTGGATAATCAGAAGCTTTTTCCCAGTGTGGAAGAGTCAATTAGTAGGGGGCACAGGTTTAAGGTGCGAGGGGCAAGGTTTAAAGGAGATGTACAAGGCAAATTTTTTACACAGAGTGTGGTGGGTGCCTGGAACGCATTGCCGGGGGAGGGAGTGGAAGCGGATACGGTAGTGACTTTTAAGGGGCGTCTTTGTTCTTTGTATTCAAAATCATGAAGGATTGGGACAGAGTAGCTAGTGGAATGATTGAGAATCAGGCACAAGTTTAAGATAATTGACAACAGGAGCAATGGAGACATGAGGAAAACCTTGTGTTGCAGCAGGTAGTTAGGATCTGGAATGTGCTTCCTGAGAGTGTGGTATAGGCAGATTCAATCATGGCTGTCAAAGGGGAACTGGATTATTATCTGAAGAGAAAGTCTGCAGGAATAGAAACATAGAAACTAGAAGCAGGAGTGGGCCATTTGGCCCTTCGAACCTACTCTCCCATTCATTTTAATAATAATTGAATTCAATGTCATGATCCCCTCTTCCCCCCCCCCATATCCCTTGATCCCTCATATTCACCACCCTCTGGGTGAAGAAATTTCTCCTCACCTGAGTTCTAAAAGGTCTTATCCTCAAACTATGACCCCTAGTTCTGGACTCCCCCACCATCGGGAACATTCTTTCTGAATCTACCCTATCTAATCCCTGTTAGAATTTTATCAGTTTCTGTGAGATCCTCTCTCACCCTTCTAAACTGCAGTGAATATAATCCTAACCGACTTGGTCTCTCCTCATATGACAGACCTGCCATCCCAGAAATCAGCCTGGTAAACTTCCACTGTACTGCCTCTATAGCAAGGACATCGTTCCTCAGAGAAGGACACCAGAACTGCACACAATACTCCAGGTGTGGTTATGGGGAAAAGGTGAAAGAGTGGGACAAGCTGAGTTGTTCTTGCAGAGAGCTAGCATTAACATGATGGGCTGAATGGTCTCCTATGCTGTAACCATTCTATGATCAATGAGCAGTTAGAATCAACCACATTGCTGTGTCCTGGAGTTACATATGGATCTTAACGAGGTGAGCTTACCTTCCCTAAAACCACCTTCATGTCACTTGTATTGATGCCAGCTTTTTATTTTTCGAACACTTGAACTGAATTGAAACACTCAAATTGCCTTGTTGGAAATTGAATCCTGTTCTCTGGACTATTATTCGAGGACTTCTGGATTACTGCTGCATCATCAAATCCACTGCATTATTCATTTAGAGAGAAGTACTGAGTACATTGCCCAGGGATTGCCTGGGAGATGTACTGAGTGGGATCTCCCTGGGATCTGGGTTGGATACTGTACTGAGTGGGATCTCCCTGGGATCTGGGTTGGATACTGTACTGAGTGGGATCTCCCTGGGATCTGGGTTGGATACTGTACTGAGTGGGATCTCCCTGGGACCTGGGTTGGATACTGTACTGAGTGGGATCTTCCTGGGACCTGGGTTGGATACTGTACTGAGTGGAGTGTTGCAGAGACCAGAAGGAACAGGAACTAATCACGAATGAAATAGGGAATAAAGTGTGGTGGGGAGCAGGCTTGAGGCTGAAAGGAGCTTGTGTAGAAATTGAAGGAGTTAGGTCACCATTAATGTATATTTGGTAGCACAAGCCACTAGCTTTCGGAGCGCTGCCCCTTCATCAGGTGAGTGGGAGTTCTGTTCACAAACAGGGCATATAAAGACACAAACTTGAAAGAAGAATTCCAAAGAATTTTGTAGTCAGGATTTAAGATAAGGAGCCAAAATTATTAAATAGGATTTTAAATCTAAAGTTTGGTTTTGATGTCTTAAGTTTTACCTGTGATTAATGTAGTTAATAGCCCAATAAATGGAAATGCTGCAAAGCGTATCTGTCCTATGGAAACCACATCCTGTACCATGTGGAAACTCAAGGAAATGTCAAAAACTGAAGGAGCTCATTTCAGGCTCCGAGTTTGACAATTTGACTGGCAGCTGGGATCACTGGATAACATGTTTCCAGAGATGGTCAGCCTGCAGCTTTCTGCTGTGCGGAAAGAGAAAGAATGGGTGCTGGCCAGCCAGTCAGACAGGAATGGACAGGTATATGGGAATGCATCTGGTATTAGATTCTGAATACTGATGAGAATGACTGTTCCTGTGGGGAGTTCCACCAGAGCTAAGCCGATGGCATTATGGCTGTCTGATGGGAACTGAGATTGAGGAAGCAACAGTTTTGGAGGATTCGATAGTTATTCTGAGGATTTCTGCAGTTGCAGATGTGAATCCAGGTTTGTTTGTTGCCTCCCTGGTGCCAGGGTCAAGGATGTCACTGACTGGCTGCAGAACACTCTCTTCATAGAATTCAAAGAACGCCTACAGTGCAGCATCGAGTCTGCACCAACTCTTTGAGTACCTTACAGAGGCCCTCCCCCGACCCTGTCCCTGCAATTCCACATATTGATCATGACTAATCCCACCTGGGTGGGATTGTGGTTGCTGCAGACTCGATAGGCTGAATGGTCTCCTCCTGCACTGTCGGATTCTATGGTTCTCAATTGTATTATCCACCTGACACTTGTCATAAACTCACTTTTTCTTCTTCGTCTCAATCACTATCTCTTTTGCCATCCAGAGAGCTCTGAATTTGTTTATCCCACCTTTCCCCTTTGTGGGAATATACTTTGATTATATCCCAGCTTTATCATCTTAGAAATGCTTCATTGTTCAGTTCCTGTTTTTCCTGCCAACCGTTGATTCCAGTTTATTCAGCACAGATCCATCCTTACCTCGTTCATATTGGCATTCTCCCCAGTTAATTATTCTTCATCTGGATGTTGTCGAAGCTTTTCACCTTGTACTCATCAGGACAAATGAAAGAATGCCAAATTTAGAACAATCACAACAATTTACACTACAGAAGAAAAGGGTGCTGATTGGTTGGCAGATTGGCTCTGATTGGCTGTGGAATTGCTATGGTGACCAATGGGGAACTCTAGCCCCATGCTTCTGGGTAATTCAAAAAAGGCACAAAGCTTAAATATATTCATTTAGTTTGTAGACAAGGGTCCCCGCAATATGAATGTATGTCCAGCAAGTGTAAATGAGCCACTTCACAATCTCAAATAATTATCTTACATTGGTTGTTAGTTCAGCTATTAATACACTCAGAATTGTTCAGAAAGTGCTGCCTAATCCCTGAGTCACATCTAACTGTAGACATTTTGTTTTGGATTTTGCAAGCATGGGTTGGTTGAGTACAATCTGTATCTTGTCTATCACAAACAGCTGGAGGAACATGTTTGATTTGATCAGCCAATCACTTGGATGCCTATGTTCCTGGCTTTACACTGGCTCCGATACACGTACAGAGCAGAACTTTTCACTCTGCCACTCTGCAGTGGCGACGCGAGTGATATTTTCCACTAATAGGATCTGCCGTCAGTCCGAAAAGACTTTCTGCCTATCACATGGAGATGACGGGCAGAATGGTCTCCTACTGAGCTTTGGAATCATTCTCTGATTTTACTGGCTGAAGTGTCCCCTGATATTGGTGTGGGAAAGACATACTGAGGGGTATTAACAGGGTGAGTGTGGAGAAGATGTTTCCTCTTGTGGCAGAATCTAGAACCAGGGTGAACCATAGAACCATAGAAAATTACAGCTCAGAAACAGGCCTTTTGGCCCTTCTTGTCTGTGCCGAACCGGTAGTGCAAACCACGGTGGTACCGTGGTTAGCACTACTGCCTCATAGCACCAGGGACCTGGGTTCAATTCCGGCCTCGGGTGACTGTCTCAGTGGAGTTTGCACGTTCCCCCTGTGGGTTTCCTCCGGGTGCTCCGGTTTCCTCTCACACTCCAAAGATGTGCTGGTTAGGTTGATTGGCCATGCTAAATTGCCCCTTTAGTGTCAGGGGGACTAGCTAGGGGATTATGGGGATAGGGTCTGGATGGGATTGTGGTCGGTGCAGACTCGATGGGTCAAGTGGCCTCTTTCTGCACTGTAGGATTCGATGGGTCACTGATTATAAATAAGGGGTCATCCATTTAAGACTGAGAGGAGGAGAGTTTTTTTCCCTCAGAGGGTGGTGAATGTCTGGAACTCTCTTCCTCACAAGGCAGTGGAAGTTGAATCTTTGAATATTTTTAAGGCAGAGCGAGATAGATTATTGTTTAACAAGGGGTGAAAGGTTATCAGGGGTAGGTAGGAATGTGGAGTTGAGGTGACAATCAGATCAGCCATGATCTTATTGAATGGTGTAGCAGATTCGAGGGGCCGAGTGGCCTATTCCTGCTCTGAACTCATATGTTCATATGACTGTTACAGGGGACTCGATAAGTGGGGATGAGAAATATGGTGCATTAGTTGGGCTTGGAGAAAGTGGGGCGGTAGGCTGGAGGGATGTGGAGAGAAGGTGGGTTTATTGTGTGATATTGGGAGATGGTGGATATAATCCATGGATACGCTCACTAATTGTCTGGTTTATTTGTGTCCTCTGCAGTTTGCAGCCTGGGTGGATGCCGTGATCTTTGTCTTCAGTCTAGAGGACGAGATCAGCTTTCAGACAGTTTACAATTATTACATGAGACTCTCCAGTTACCGTAATACAGCTGAAATCCCGATGGTACTTGTAGGGACACAAGGTAAGTGAGCTGTGCATTGCTTCCTATGACGTCACAGTCTGTGACAGCAGTATTCGAGTCAATGAGAGGGAGCAATTGAAATAGGGTGACATCAGCACAAAGGGAGGAGCTGATTGGTGAATAGCTGGTGAGTGTTTATTTAAGTCTTAAGTTTATTTCAGTGAATTTATTTAACTAATAAATAGAGGCATGGCAGGGCACTTCACACCTGTAGGATGTACTTCTCACATCCTGAGCAACCACATTTGCAGGAAGTGTCATCAGTCAGAGGAGCTTGAACATCAGTGTGGCTGAGAATTTGTGGGTTGTACATTCTGGAGGTAGTCACCTTGCAGTTTGAGGGAGCAGAGAGGGAAAGGCAGACTCCCGGGCAATCCAGAAAGAGCAGGCAGCTAGTGCAGGAGCTAAGGCAGGAGCATCACACTCTCCAACCTGTTCTCCAAATCGACTCTTGACGAATGCATTGGTTCATCAGGGAGTGCAGTCAGAGCCAAGTCCCCGGGACCCTGGCTGCCTCAGTTACACTGTGGGACAGGAGGAACATTGGAACAGAAAAAAGTGATGGGGATTTGATAATTAGAGGAACAGACAGACAGGCTTTCTGCAGATGTGAATCCAGGATGGTATGTTCTGTGCTGGGGGTGGGACCATCAGTTGTGATCCATATCGGTACGGACAATGCCGCTAGGAAGAGGGGTAAAATCCTACAATCAGAGTTTCGGGAGCCACTCTGAGTACCATGCACTTGTAAGAATTGAAATCGGAGGGTGGAGCTGAGGAATGTGTGGCTGGAGAGGTGGTGCAGGAGGGCTTTAGATTCCTGGGACATTGGGACCGTTTTTGGGGAAGTTTGGCCCTGTACAGGCTAAGGTCCTCACAGGGCAGTGTGCTAGTGTTGTTCGGAGGGTTTAATCAAACTTGTAGAGGGTTGGCCCAAGATGTAGCATTAGAAAGAAGAAACAAGGCGCACAAGGGATTGGGAGAGACAGAAATAGTGAGGTAATAAGTAGGATCAGAGTAAGAGAAAATGCAATGATGTCTAAATTAAACAAGCAAAGTACTGCAGATGCTGAAAATCTAAAATAAAAAAAGAAAATGCTGGAAAAGTTCAGCAGGCCAGTCAGCATCTGTGGAGAGAAACAGAGTTAATGTTCTGAGTCAATTATGATTCTTTAACTCTGAAGAAGAGTCATATTCGATCGAAACATTTACAGTTCGCCATGTGAACACACAAAATGTGGTCAAGAAGGTTGATTAACCACAGGCCCATGGGAAATAGCCACATGGGAAAATAATGTTGCAGTGATAATAGAAACCTGGCTCAAAGAAGGGTAGGTATGGCTGCTAAATATTGTTGGATACAAGGTGTTCAGGAAAGAGAGTAGGAGGCGAGCTGATACTATTTCACAAGCTGTGACGGAGAGATTGGATATCTTAGCGGCGTCAACGACAGAACACATTTGGTTGGAGCTAAGAAACATCGAGGGACCATTACACAGCTCGGTGCATTCTGTACGTCACCAACTAGTGGAAAAGATATAAAGGAAGACATTTACCAGGAAATTTCAGACAGATGCAAAAATATTGAGTCATGATAAGGGTGAACTTTAACTATTTTAACAGACTCAGGTAGAGTAACTGTGTAAAGAGTGGGGAGGGAACGACTTTCTGATGTGTGTTTGGGAGAATTCTCACTATCAGAATGTTTTTGTCCCAATGAGGAAGAAGGCATTGCTCCAGCTGGACCTGGTTCTGGTGAATGAAGTGGGTCAAGTAGGGAACTATTTAGAGAATAGTGATCATAACATCATAAGGTTCAGGTTACCTCCAGAAAAGAACAAGGAGCAGTTTAGAGGATTCGACTTAATTAGAGGAGGGTGAGGACAGATCTGGCTCCGGTAAATTGGAATCAGAGGTTAACAGATCAAACTGTAATTGAACAGTGGGCTGCCTTTAAAGAGGAGATGGTTCATGTGTAGACGAGGTACATTCCCACATGAGGGAAATGTAGATCAAGCCAATCCAGACCTTCGTGGGTGATATAAAGGGGAAGTAGATAAAGGGTGCACAGAGTATTTTGGGTGGATAATACAATTAGCAATCAGATGGAAATGAGAAGAAACTGGGAGATAAAGTAACTGGAGCTCAGAAGTCTTCTGCAGACTTATAAATAGTAAAAGGTGTGGGGTTGCTTCGGGACCAAAAAAGGGATTTGAGCATGGGGGGAGGAGCCATGACTAAGGTAATAAATGAGCACTTTGCATCTGTCTTTACCCAGGGAAAGATGCTGCCAAATTTTTGATTTGATTTATTATTGTCACATGGATTGACATACAGTGAAAAGTATTGTTTCTTGCGCACTATACAGACAAAGCATACCGTTCATAGAGAAGGAAAGGAGAGAGTGCAGAATGTAGTGTTACAGTCATAGCTAGGGTGTAGAGAAAGATCAACTTAATGTGAGGTAGGTCCATTCAAAAGACAGCAGCAGCAGGGAAGAAGCTGTTCTCGAGTTGGTTGGTACGTGACCTCAGACTTTTGTATCTTTTTCCTGATGGAAGAAGGTGAAAGAGAGAATGTGCGGGATGTGTGGGGCTGCTTTTCTGAGGCAGCGGGAAGGCTGGCTTGCATGATGGATTGGGCTTCGTTCACGACCCTTTGTAGTTTTTTGCAGAATGGGGAAATCAGGAGCCATGCCAAGCTGTGCTACAACCAGAAAGAATGCTTTCTGTGGGGCATCTGTAAAAGTTGGTGAGAGTCACAGCTGACATGCCAAATTTCCTTAGTCTTCTGAGAAAGTAGAGGCGTTGGTGGGGCTTTCTTAACTATAGTGTCGGCATGGGGGGACCAGGACAGGTTGTTGGTGATCTGGACACATAAAAACCTGAAGCTCTCGACCCTTTCCACTTCGTCCCCATTGATGTAGACAGGGGCATGTTCTCCTTTACGCTTCCTGAAGTCGATGACAATCTCCTTTGTTTTGTTGACATTGAGGGAGAGATTATTGTTGCCGCACCAGTTCACCAGATTCTCTATCTCATTCCTGTACTCTGTCTCGTTGTTGTTTGAGATCCGACCCACTACGGTGGTGTCGTCAGCAAACTTGAAAATGGAGTAGAAATAAATGGAGGTGACAGGGTGTGTTAAGAGATTGGGTAATGAGGGGTACAGAATCCTACACTATATAAATAGAGACAGACTGAGAAAAACTTCATACGATAAACCTGTTTAAAACACTGGTTTAGTTCAACTCGTGTATTGTGTCCAATTCTGGACATCACACTTTAGGAAAGATATGAAGGCTTTAGTGAAGGGTGCACAGAAGATTTCTGAGAATGATTCCAGGGAGGAGGGACTTCAGTCACAGAGATTGGAGAAGCTCAAACTGTTCTCCTGAGGGAAGCGAAGTTGAGAGGAGATTTGATAGAGGTGTTCAGGAGGAGTCTGGACAGAGTGGATAAGGCAAGGCTGCTCCCATTGGTGGAGAGATTGAGAATCAGACACACAAATTTAAGGTGATTGTCAAAAGCTCCAACATGAGGAAAGTCTTTTCCACACAGCGAGTGGTTAGGATCTGGAATGTGCTGCCAGAGAGTGTGGTGAAGCAGCTTCAATTGAGGTTTTCCAAAGGGAATTGGATAATTATCTGAAGAGAAATCGAATTACAGTGTCACTGGGAAAAGGCAAAGGGAGTGGGACCAGCTGGGTTACTCCTGCAGAGAGCAGGCACAGACACAATGGGCCAAATGGCCTCCTCCTGTGCTGTAAGCATTCTATGATTCTATATCTGTATTACTGTATTAATCTGTGACTGTTTATTAACCAGCTGTAGTTGATCCATTTATTAGATGCAATCAGTGCAACGAACCCTCGGGTTATCGATGACGCTCGGGCCCGGAAGCTGTCCAATGACTTGAAGCGATGCACATACTATGAGACGTGTGCGACGTATGGACTGAATGTAGAGCGGGTCTTCCAGGATGGTAATGTCACCTTCTGACCTTTCACAGCACACGTACAGTTCACAGGAGCAGCACTTCAGCCAGCTGCTTCTGCAATCAGGCTGCCTGTCAGGAAACATTGCTTTCTTCTGTCCTTTTGTTCTTTAAATGTTCTTTAAGAAGTTTAAAAATAGCACCTCAAGGAACCTGACTAAATAAAATAAGTGGCAGCCATTTGCTGGTTCATTCCTCAGGGAGGGCTGTATCCCAGGCTGAGTGAAACAAGGGAGGAAATAGCAGGAGCGCTGGCAATCATTTTCGATTCCTCTGTGGCCAATCAGAGTCAAGCTGCATGGTTTAAATTTCAACCAATGCCCAGTCACCATCTGCTGGCCCGTGGCAATGCCTCTACCAATCAGAGTCCATTTGCCAACCAATCAGCACTCTCTTCTCACACAATATAAATTTGTTGTTGTCCCTTATATTGTAGTTCTTGTGAATTGTCCTGATGAGTGCAAGATGAAAAGCTTTGATAGAATATACTTTTTTTTCAGCAATACTCAATTTCTGCAGTTGCTGATTTGCATCCTCAACTCCATCTCCGATGCCCTTGTCCCATTAAAACCTCCCTCTCACCCTGGCTGTTCCTTCTGGCATGGCTTTCACCTCCACTCCTTAAGCTAACTGTAGCCAGATAACCAATTGCAGTGGCTTCTCTCCCTGTTCCTCTTCCTGCTCCTGTACCGTTACCTCTGGCATCAACGTGCTGTCCCTCAGAAACATCATGAAGGCACGGTGTTAATTTTCACAGGAATACTGATGACACCCAAACCCATCACAGTCCCATCTCTCACAACTCATGTCGCCGAATAATCACCTTAAACATTCACTCCCACCACCGACACTCAGTAACAGCAGTGTGCACCCTCGACTAGATACACTGCAGTACCTAAGTTGTCTTACAAGTATATTAAGGGTAAAAATATAACTGGGACAGGGAAATTTGTGTGTGGATTCATTGTGTGGACACTGGTAGGGTTCTAAATGAATACTTTGTGTCAATGTTCACTAGTGAGAGAGACACCGTGGGTCTAGAAATCAGGGGGAAGGACTTATACTATTGAAGAATTGAACACAGACAGAGAGGAGGTTGTGAGTGGTCTGGCAGGCTTAAAGGTAGATAAATCTCCAGGGCCAGATGAAATGTATCCCAGGCTGTTGAGTGAAGCAAGGGAGGAAATAGCAGGGGCACTGGCAATAACTTTCAATTCCTCTCTGGCCACAGGAGAGGTGCCGGAGGACTGGAGGACAGTCAGTGTGGGACCATTACTCAAGAAGAGAGGAAGGGATAAACCAGGAAACTACAGGCCAGTCAGTCTAACCTGAGCGGTGGGGAAACAACTGGAAGCAATTCTGAGACACAGAATTAATCGGCATTTGGAGAGGCAGGAATTAATCAAGAACATGTCAGCATGGATTTGTTCAGGGGAGGTCATAGCAGACCAACTTGATTGAATTTTTAGACGAGGTGACCAGGTGTGTAGATGCGGACAATGCATTTGATGTACAAAGAGAACAAAGAACAAAGAAAAGTACAGCACAGAAACAGGCCGTTCGGCCCTCCAAGCCTGCACCGACCATGCTGCCCTAACTAAAAAAAAACCTTCTGCCCTTACTCAGTCCGTATCCCTCTATTCCCTCCCTATTCATGGACCCATCCAGATGTCTCTTAAATGTTGCTAATGTGCCTGCTTCCACCACCTCCTCTGGCAGCGCGTTCCAGGCACCCACCACTCTCTGTGTGAAAAACTTCCCCCGCACATCTCCCTTAAACTTTCCCCTCTCACCTTGAACCTGTGCCCCCTTGTAATTGACACTTCCACCCTGGGGAAAAGTCTCTGACTATCATCCCTGTCTATGCCTCTCATCATTTTGTAGGCCTCTATCAGGTCTCCCCTCAGTCTCTGTCTTTCCAGTGAAAACAATCCTAGTTTATTCAACCTCTCCTCATAGCCAACACCCTCGAGACCAGGCAACATCCTGGTGAACCTTCTCTGCATTCTCTCCAAAGCTTCCACATCCTTCTGGTAGTGTGGTGACCAGAACTGCACACAGTACTCCAAATGCGGCCTAACCCAGGTTTTATATAGCTGCAACATGATTTCCCAACTCTTGTACTCAATGCCCCGGCTGATGAAGACAAGCATGCCATATGCCTTCTTAATCACCTTGGCCACCTCTGTTGCCACTTTTAGGGAACTGTGGATCTGCACGCCCAGATCCCTCTGTATGTTAATGTTTGTAAGGGTTCTGCCATTTACAGTATAATTCACACCTAAATTTGATCCTCCAAAATGCATCACCTCACATTTGTCCGGATTAAACTCCATCTGCCATTTCTGCACTAAAGTCTCCAATCTATCGAAATCCTGTTGTATCCTGACAATCCCCAGCACTATCAGCAACGCCACCGATCTTCATGTCATCTGCAAACTTACTAATCAGACCGTCTGCATGTCGTGTATATGTAGAGTTGCTGTAAACCTCTACAACCTGACCATGGCTCCTTCGACAGCACCTTCCAAACTTGGAATTCAGCAAGACTTTTGACACGGTCCCACATGAGAGACTGATAGCGAAGCTAAGAGCCCATGGGATCCAAGGAAATTTGTCTAATTGGATCCAGAATTGGCTGAGTGGCCAGAGGTTGAGGAGTGTTTCTTGGCTGTAAACTGTGTCCAGTGGGGTCTCCAGGGATCAGTGTTAGGGCCCTTGCTGTTTGTGGTTTATGTAAATGATTTAGACTTGAATGTAGGATGTTGATCAGTAATTTCGTGGATGATATGAAAATTGGTGGGGTGGTAAATAGTGAGGAGGATAGCCTTAGATTACAGGAGGGTATAGATGGGCTGATCAGATGGGCTGATTAGTGGCAAATGGAATTCAATCCAGTTCAGTGTCAGATGATGCACTTGGGCAGGACAAACACATCAAGGGAATACATGATGAATGGCAGGACCCTGGGAAACCCCGAGGATCAGAGGGACCTTGGTGCGCATGTACACCGGTCCCTTAAAGGACACATGGATGAAGTGGTTAAGAAGGCCTTCTAAGGCCTTCTAAGTCTCACTATTGCCATGAACAATGAGCATCTACAGTTTGACAGTGTTCAGGTAGACTCAAAAATCTCAACGCCTTGCTAAGGCATTGAGTTTAAGAGCAGGGAGGTTATGCTGGAACTTGATAAAACATTGGTTAGGCCACAGCTAGAGTATGGTGTGCAGTTCTGGAATCCACATTCTAGAAAGGATGTGATAACCCTGGAAAGGGTGCAGAGGAGATTTACCAGGACATTGCCTGGGCTGGAGAGTTTTAATTATGAAGAGAGATTGGATAGACAGGGGTTGTTGTCCTTGGAGCAGAGGAGACTGAGGGGGGACATGATTGAGATATATAAAATTATGAGAGGCATTGATAGACAAGGAAGAAACTTTTCTCCTTGGTGGAGGGACCAGTGACCAGGGGGTACAGATTTAAGGTCGGGGCAGGAGGTTTAGAAGAAAAACCTTTTCGCCCAGAGAGTGGTGGGGGTCTGGAACTCACTGTCTGAAAGGGTGGTGGAGGCAGAGACCCTCATAACATTTGAGAAATATTTAGATGTGCCCTTGTGATGTCGAGGCTGTGGGCCAAGTGCTGGAAAATGGGATTAGAATAGTTAGGTGTTTTGTCTTTGACCGACGCAGATGCAATGGGCCGAAGGGCCTTTTCTTTGCTGTAAACCTTTATAATCTGACAAAGGTTCCTTCGACAGCACCTTCCAAACCAACGACATCTACCATCCGGAAGAACAAGAGCAGCAGACACATGGAAACACCACCACCAAGTCACTCACCACCCTGACTTGGAAATACATCACCGTTTCTTCTCTCCTTATCCCCTGAGATATTTCTGCTCCCTTTGTCCCGCTGTCTGGAGTGTGCCTGATTTTAATATTCCCACAATTAGTGACTGTTCTTTTAGTTCCCTCATGAAACCTTTCCAGCTTTGACCTTCCTTTCCTCCTTTCCGACGCTGCTTATAACTGAACTCTTTGACCAATTTTTGGTCATTTAGCCGCATATCTCCTTCTGTCTCAGTGTCATCGCTTTGTTACAATGCTCTTGTGAAGCATTTTTGGAATGTTTTATTACTTTAAAGATGTTATATAAATATATCTTCCTCCTTTCTTAAATTGCAAGGTTACCCTTCCTTTTTCAGTTTAACCATCATTATTCCAGCTCGGTCACTCTGCAACCACGTCTCAGTAATGTTTATTATATCAATCTCATTAGTTTCTGTTTGGATATTATTTCATCGATTCTGTTTTGAGGATTTGCACCATCAGCTAGATGCCTTTTGCTTGAATTTGTTTCTATTTTTACCTGATTTCACTTCAGTTACTCTGCGCTCCAACCTCGACATTTTCCTTTCCTGGCTGAGTATTGATGTTTTTCTGAATCCGCCCCTCTCCAGTGTTAGTTTAAAGCTCTGTCTGTTGTTCTAGTTATTTGATTTGTTGGGAAACTGATCCTCGCTTTCCTAAAGTGAAGCCTGTTCCAGTGGAACAGCTCCCACTTTCTCAGTGTTACTCCTAGTGCCCATTGAATTGAAACCCCCTTTTTTCCCCACATAACTCTTCCAGTCATACATTTCAGCTTTTAACCTGTTTTTCCCAATCTATCAATGGTTCAGGTAACATCCAGAGATTATACCTTTGATGCACTTTAATTTGAACCTGAACTCCTCAAACTCTTTTAACATCACATTAGAAACATAGAAAACTACAGCACAAAACAGGCCCTTCGGCCCCACAAGTTGTGCCGAACCTTTTAGGCCTACCTATAACCCTCCATCCTATTAAGTCCCATGTACTCATCCAAGAGTCTCTTAAAAGACCCTATTGAGTTCGCCTCCACCACCACTGACGGCAGCCGATTCCACTCGCCCACCACCCTCTGTGTGAAAAACTTACCCCTAACATTTCCCCTGTACCTACCCCCCAGCACCTTAAACCTGTGTCCTCTCGTAGCAGCCATTTCCACCCTGGGAAAAAGCCTCTGCGAGTCCACCCGATCTATGTCTCTCAACATCTTATATACCTCTATTAGGTCTCCTCTCATCCTACGTCTCTCCAAGGAGAAAAGACCGAGCTCCCTCAACCTATCCTCATAAGGCATGCCACTCAATCCAGGCAACATCCTTGTAAATCTCCTCTGCACCCTTTCAATCTTTTCCACATCCTTCCTGTAATGAGGCGACCAGAACGTTGTTCTTGTAAGTTTGGGGTCAGTTTAGCACAGTTGGCTGGACGGCTGGTTCATGATGCAGAGTGATGCCAACAGCGCGGGTTCAGTCCCCGTACCGGCTGAGGTTATTCCCTTGCTGTGGTGATTTATTGTCACATGTTGATGTCAGCCTACTTGTGACTAATAAACAAACTTTAGACATGCAACATGCCTGATCGGCAGTTGGGAAAGGAAGAAACTGGAGGCAGTTTATACTTGGAATAGATTTATTTACAAAGTTAGACCGGTTAGACCGGTGAGCCTTACTTCTGTTGTGGGCAAAGTATTGGAAAGGATTATAAGAGATAGGATTTATAATTACCTAGAAAGGAATAATTTGATTAGGGATAGTCAGCACGGTTTTGTGAAGGGTAGGTCGTGCCTCACAAACCTTATTGAGTTCTTTGAGAAGGTGACCAAAGAGGTGGATGAGGGTAAAGCGGTTGATGTGGTGTATATGGATTTCAGCAAAGCGGTTGATAAGGTTCCCCATGGTAAGCTTTTGCAGAAAATACGGACACATGGGATTGAGGGTGATTTAGTGGTTTGGATCAGGAATTGCCTAGCTGTAAGAAAACAGAGGATGGTGGTTGATGGGAAATATTCATCCTGGAGTTCAGTTACTAGTGGTGTACCGCAAGGATCTGTTTTGGGGCCACTGCTGTTTGTCATTTTTATGAATGACCTGGATGAGGGCGTGGAAGGATGGATTAGTAAATTTGCGGATGACACTAAAGTCGGTGGAGTTGTAGACAGTGCGGAGGGAAGTGGCAGGTTACAGAGGGACATAGATGAGCTGCAGAGCTGGGCTGAGAGGTGGCAAATGGAGTTCAATGCGGAAAAGTGTGAGGTGATTCACTTTGGAAGGAGTAACAGGAATACAGAGTACTGGGCTAATGGTAAGATACTCGGTAGTGTGGATGAACAGAGGGATCTGGGTGTCCATGTGCATAGATCCCTGAACGTTGGCACCCAGGTTGATAGGGTTGTTAAGAAGGCGTACGGTGTGTTAGCTTTTATTGGTAGAGGGATTGAGTTTCGGAGCCAGGAGGTCATGCTGCAACTGTACAAAACTCTGGTGCGGCCGCACTTGGAGTATTGCGTGCAGTTCTGGTCTCCGCATTATAGGAAAGATGTGGAAGTGTTGGAAAGGGTGCAGAGGAGATTTACCAGGATGTTGCCTGGTATGGTGGGAAAATCGTATGAGGAAAGGCTGAGGGGCTTGAGGTTGTTTTCATTAGAGAGAAGAAGGTTAAGAGGTGTCTTAATAGAGGCATACAAGATGATCAGAGGATTAGATAGGGTGGATAGTGAGAGCCTTTTTCCTCGGATGGTGATGGCTAGCACGAGGGGACATAGCTTTAAATTGAGGGGTGAGAGATATAGGACAGATGTTAGAGGTAGGTTCTTGACTCAGAGAGTAGTAAGGGCGTGGAATGCCCTGCCTGCAGCAGTAGTGAACTCATCAACATTAAGAGCATTCAAATGGTTATTGGATAAACATATGGATGATATTGGAATAGTGTAGATTAGAGGGGCTTTAGATTGGCTCCACTGGTCGGCGCAACGTTGAGAGCCGAAGGGCCTGTACTGCGCTGTAATGTTCTATGTTATGTATTAGCATACAGTGAAAAATATTGTTTCTTGCATGCTATACAGACAAAGCATTCATAGAGAAGGAAACGAGAGAGTGCAGAATGTAGTGTTACATTCATAGCTAGGGTGTAGAGAAAGATGAACTTAATGCAAAGTAAGTCCATTCAAAAGTCTGACGGCAGCAGGGAAGAAGCTGTTCTTGAGTCGGTTGGTACGTGACCTCAGACTTTGTATCTTTTTCCCGAAGGAAGAAGGTGGAAGAGAGAATGTCCGGGGTGCGTGGGGTCCTTAATTATGCTGGCTGCTTTACCGAGGCAATGGGAAGTGTAGACAGAGTCAATGGATGGGAGGCTGGTTTGAGTGATGGACTGGGCTTCATAACCCTTTGTAGTCTCTTGCGGTCTTGGGCAGAGCAGAAGCCATACCAAGCTGTGACACAACCAGAAAGAATGCTTTCTATTGTGCATCTGTAAAAGTTGGTGATCCTCAGGTTAAATCATCACCAGTCAGCTCTCCCTCTCAAAGGGGAGAGTAGCCTATGGTCACTTGGGACTATGACAACTTTAACTTGTTCCTAGTTCTCCTAATGTCATTGGTTCCCAATGTGAATGACAACAACTGGACCTCCCCCTCCCCCTCCCCCACTCCAAGTTCTTTCCAACTATGAGGAGGTGTCCTTCACCTGACATTGGGCGCGCACACGTAATCTTCAGAACCCCCGAGTTACCCCTGCAGTGAACAGTAGCTGCCTTGTATCACAATCACATTCCTTTTCACTACCTCACTGGAATGGCCTCTTGCAACAAGTTATCATAGAATCACAGAAATAGCATCATAGAATCCCTACAGTACAGAAAGAGGCCATTCGGCCCATCGAGTCTGCACCGACCACAATCCCACCCAGGCCCCACTCCCATATCCCTACATATTTACCCACTAATCCCTCTAACCTACACATCTCAGGACACTAAGGGGCAATTTAGAATGGCCAATCAACCTAACCCGCACATCTTTGGACTGTGGGAGGAAACCCACGCATACACGAGGAGAATGTGCAAACTCCACACAAAGAGCTTTAACAACACCAGGTTAAAGCCCAACAGGTTTATTTGGTAGCAAATGCCAAATAAACCTGTTGGACTTTAACCTGGTGTTGTTAAAAGTCTTACTGTGTTTACCCCAGTCCAACACCGGCATCTCCACATCAAACTCCACACAGACAGTGACCCAAGCCAGGAATCGAACCCAGGTCCATGGAGCTGTGAAGCAGCAGTGCTAACCACTGTGTCACCGTGCCACCCATGGTCAGTTTGTTCATCCACCGTGCAGACTGTGTCCTCATCCACACAGGCAGCAAGAAGCCTCTCCCTGCTCCCTCAGTCATACCTGTTTCCTCTCCATTGACAGAATGCTTTCTGCTGGAGCTCTTTGGGCAGTTGATTGTTCTTTTGAACCTGTTAATGACAATGATAAAATGATACTTGTTAAAATTGATGTGATTGGCCTGGCTGCAGTACCACTGAGCTATCTGCAGGTGGTGGTGTTGATCCAACTGAAGTCACAGGTCTCACTGGCACCCTTTGCTGGTTCACTGTGGTACTGATGTGGAGATGCCGGCGTTGGACTGGGGTAAACACAGTAAGAAGTTTAACAACACCAGGTTAAAGTCCAACAGGTTTATTTGGTAGCAAAAGCCACACAAGCTTTCGAGGCTCTAAGCCCCTTCTTCAGGTGAGTGGGAATTCTGTTCACAAACAGAACTTATAAAGACACAGACTCAATTTACATGAATAATGGTTGGAATGCGAATACTTACAACTAATCCAGTCTTTAAGAAATAAAACAATGGGAGTGGAGAGAGCATCAAGACAGGCTAAAAAGATGTGTATTGTCTCCAGACAAGACAGCCAGTGAAACTCTGCAGGTCCACGCAACTGTGGGAGTTACAAATAGTGTGACATAAACCCAATATCCCGGTTGAGGCCGTCCTTGTGTGTGCGGAACTTGGCTATCAGTTTCTGCTCAGCGACTCTGCTCTGGCGTGTGTCGCGAAGGCCGCCTTGGAGAACGCTTACCCGAATATCAGAGGCCGAATGCCCGTGACCGCTGAAGTGCTCCCCAACAGGAAGAGAACAGTCTTGCCTGGTGATTGTCGAGTGTTCATGTTATCATAGAATCACAGAAATAGCATCATAGAAACCCTACAGTACAGAAAGAGGCCATTCGGCCCATCGAGTCTGCACCGACCACAATCCCACCCAGGCCCCACTCCCATATCCCTACATATTAACCCAATAATCCCTCTAACCTATGCATCTCAGGACACTATGAATGAACACCGCTCGACAATCACCAGGCAAGACTGTTCTCTTCCTGTTGGGGAGCACTTCAGCGGTCACGGGCATTCGGCCTCTGATATTCGGGTAAGCGTTCTCCAAGGCGGCCTTCGCGACACACGCCAGCGCAGAGTCGCTGAGCAGAAACTGATAGCCAAGTTCCGCACACACAAAGACGGCCTCAACCGGGATATTGGGTTTATGTCACACTATTTGTAACGCCCACAGTTGCGTGGACCTGCAGAGTTTCACTGGCTGTCTTGTCTGGAGACAATACACATCTTTTTAGCCTGTCTTGATGCTCTCTCCACTCCCATTGTTTTATTTCTTAAAGACTGGATTAGTTGTAAGTATTCGCATTCCAACCATTATTCATGTAAATTGAGTTTGTGTCTTTATAAGTTCTGTTTGTGAACAGAATTCCCACTCACCTGAAGAAGGGGCTTAGAGCCTCGAAAGCTTGTGTGGCTTTTGCTACCAAATAAACCTGTTGGACTTTAACCTGGTGTTGTTAAACTTCTCACTGTGGTACTGCAGCAATACAGCGTTGACTGAGAAGCTGCAGTCTTTCCTCCTGTTCTGTTTATAGAATCTGGTTTGTGTGCAGCTGCCTCCCCTCTCCTCTACAACTGCCTCTGATTTCATCAAGGCTGCGACTGGAATGGTCTCAGCAGCTGTTGCTGGGAGGGATGAGGAGAATGTTGGACTGGCGGTGATGCCGCTGCAGGTGAATAGCCTGTCTCTGCTCACGAATGGGAAGTGGCCACTCGGGGGGGGAGGGGGGGGAGGGGGAGAGTGCCTGGAAGTGTTGAAGCTTTGCTAAGTGAGAGTCAGTGCCCGAGTGGGAAGGGAGTTGCTGAGTGTGTCTGTGCGGGATTTCTGTAGATGATCATTGAACTTGGTCAGAAAGTCTAACCCTGCCTGCTGTTCACTCACTCAGTGGCTCAGAAGATTGTGGCGTTACGGAAGAAGCAGCAGTTATCGATCGGACCCTGCAAGTCACTGCCTAACTCTCCCAGTCATTCCTCTGTACCTAATGCCTCCATCCCATCTGTGCACATCAACCAGGTGAGGCTTCGCTCTTTGTGTTGGTCAGTCTGTCAGAAACTGGGGGAATTGGTGGCTCAGTGATAGCGTCACTGGCCTCGTTAATCCAGAGAGGCAGACTGGTAGCAGCTTGTAACTGGAACGGTCTCAATATCTGTTGCTGGGGAGGGGAAATTGGCTCAAATCCCAAATCTAAATTAATACATTAAATTAAAAACAATGAAACACATTAATTGAGAGCTAATCTCACTAATAGTGACCATGGAATTATTGTTATAAAAACCCACCTGACTCACTAATATCCTTTAGGGAAGGAAATCTGCCATCCTTACCCGGCCTGGTCTACATGTGGATTTTCACAGTAACTTCATCGCAATGTTAATGCAAGCCTACTTGTGACACTAATAAATACTAATTAAACTTAATGTGACTCCAGACTCACAGCAAAGTGGTTGACTCTCAACTGCCCTCTGAAATAGCCAAAACCACGACAGAGAGGTTGACAGCATTGTAGATGTATATACATTCCAGGGTACTAATGCTGACCTTGCCAGTAATGTCCACATCCCAGGGAAGAACTAAAATAAAAATTGGGTATGTCCATATGTTGAGTGTAAGGTCGCAGAATTATAGAATCACACAGTGCAGAAGAGGCCCTTCAGCCCATCGAGTCGGCACCGACACATTAGAAACACCTGATCTCCCACCTAATCCCATCTCCCAGCACTTGGTCCAAAGCCCTGAATGTTATGATGTGCCAAGTGCTGATCCAGGTACTTTTTAAAGGATGTGAGGCAACCCGTCCCCACCACCCTCCCAGGCAGCGCATTCCAGACCGTCACCCCCCTCTGGGTGAAAAAGTATTTCCTCACATCCCTCCAAAACCTCCTGCCCCTCGTGACTGACCCTCCAACTAAGGGGAACAGCTGCTCCTTATCCACTCTGTCCATGTCCCTCATAATCTTGAACACCTCGATCAGGTCACCCCCTCAGTCTTCTCTGCTCCAATGAAAACAACCCACGCCTCTCCAACCTCTCTTCATAACTGAAACGCTCCATCCCAGGCAGCATCCTGGTGAATCTCCTCTGCACCCCCTCCAGTGCAATCACATCCTTCCGATAATGTGGCGACCAGAACTGCACACAGTGCTCCAGCTGTGGCCTCACCAAAGTTCTATACAACTTCGCCTTCAGAGATCTGTGGTCAAACACTCCGAGGTCCCTTTATTCCTCAGAACTTCCTCGTGTCCTACCTTTCATTGAATACTTCCTTGTCAAATTACTCCTTCCAAAGTGTATCACCTCACAGTTAAATTTCAGGGTTAAATTCCATCTGCCACTTATCCACCCATTTGACCATTCCGTCTATATCTTGTTGTAACCAGCTGGACTCTGATGTTGGAGCTGTTTTGTCCTCTCATACCAGTTGCTACCAGAGAGAGAAAGACAGAAGTGTAGAGACAGATGGACATAAGCACACACTCGTTACCTGTCCTGCTGACTGGAGAACACTGTGAAAGGGAGATGAGAATCTTCTCTCTTGTCTCAGTGGGGACTATTGCATAGCTAAGAAACAATTGGGTTTATACAGCACTTCCTCAACCTCCGGACCTCCCAGAGTGTTAGTGGTTTAGTTTAGAAGTGTTTATCGGTTTGGGTGAATATTGATGGCTTCCTTGATACTGCTGTGTTAAAGTGTGAGTCCTGACAGCGGGTGCTGTGGTATTTTGATTGTTTTAATTTGTTGTGAATCCCACAGGCTGCTAACGGAGGGGTTTTCAGTGACTATTCCTCTTCAGTACCGTCCACACCGAGTATGAGTCAGAAGGAACTGCGAATTGAGACAATCGCTGCATCCAGCACTCCCACTCCTGTCCGCAAACAATCCAAGCGACGCTCCAACATATTCACGGTAAGCACAAAGCTCAGAGCCTGAATCCCAGCCACCTCCTGATCTGATTTGATCTGATCTGATCTGATTTATTATTGTCACATGTATTAACATTCAGTGAAAAGTATTGTTTCTTGCGCGCTATATAGACAAAGCATACTGTTCATAGAGAAGGAAAGGAGAGAATGCAGAATGTAGTGTTACAGTCATAGATGGGGTGTAGAGAAAAATCAACTTAATGCAAGGTAGGTCCATTCAAAAGTCTGACAGCAGCAGGGAAGAAGCTGTTCTTGAGTCAGTTGGTACGTGACCTCAGACTTTTGTATCTTTTTCCCAAAGGAAAAATGTCTGGGGTGTGTGGGCTCCTTAATTATGCAGGAAGTGTAGACAGAGTCAATGGATGGGAGGCTGGTTTGCGTGATGGATTGGGTTGCATTCACGACCTTTTCTGGTTCCTTGTGGTCTTGGGCAGAGCAGGAGCCATACCAAGCTGTGATACAACCAGAAAGGCTTTCTGAAAGGCTCCAGAGCTGATCCCCAGCCACCTCCTGGCTCCAGTGTTTAATGATGATCTGAGCCCTGGAAATTCACCGGGATGTTTTTTGGCATCAAGCGTTTAAACAAGGTAATATTTTTGTGGCAGCATTTTGCCGACAGCAAGATGTGGTAAACAGCAGCGATAAATACTGGAAGAGCCAGTCAGGCCCACTTCCTATCAATGAATTTTAAAAATAGGGCATTGAGGGACAGTGGACAGAGTGAGGGAGAGTGAGGAGAATGGGGCAGAGCGAGGGGGAGTGAGGGGAATGGGGCAGAGCGAGGGGGAGTGAGGGGAATGGGGCAGAGCGAGGGGGAGTGAGGGGAATGGGGCAGTGCGAGGGGGAGTGAGGGAAATGAGGCAGAGCAATGGGGAGTGAGGGGAATGGGCCAGTGAGGGGGAGTGACGGGAATGGGGCAGAGCGAGGGGGAGTGAGGGGAATGAGGCAGAGTGAGGGGAATGGGGGAGTGAGGGGGAGTGAGGGGAATGGGGGAGTGCGATGGGGAGTGCGGAGAATGGGGCAGTGCGAGGGGGAGTGAGGGGAATTGGGGAGTGAGGGGGAGTGAGGAGAATGGGGCAGTGAGAGGAATGGGGCAGAGCGAGGGGGAGTGAGGGGAATGGGGGAGTGAGGGGAATGGGGGAGTGAGGGGAATGGGGGAGTGAGGGGAATGGGGGAGTGAGGGGAATGGGGCAGTGAGGGGGAGGGAGGGGAATGGGGCAGTGCGAGGGGGAGTGAGGGGAATGGGGGGGTGAGGGGGAATGAGGGGAATGGGGGAGTGAGGGGGAGGGAGGGGAATGGGGGAGTGAGGAGAATGGGGCAGAGCGAGGGGGAGTGAGGGGAATGGGGCAGTGTGAGGGGGAGTGAGGCGAATAGGGCAGAGCGAGGGGGAGTGAGGGGAATGGGGCAGTGAGGGGGAGTGAGGAGAATGGGGCAGTGAGAGGAATGGGGCCGTGAGGGGATTGGGGCCGTGAGGGGAATGGGGCCGTTAGGGGGAGTGAGGAGAATGGGGCCGTGAGTGGGAGTGAGGGGAATGGGGCAGTGCGAGGGGGAGTGAGGGGAATGGGGCAGTGCGAGGGGGAGTGAGGGGAATGGGGCAGTGAGGCGGAGTGAGGGGAATGGGGCAGTGAGGGGGAGTGAGGGGAATGGGGCAGTGAGGGGGAGTGAGGGGAATGGGGCAGTGAGGGGAATGGGGCAGTGAGGGGGAGTGAGGGGAATGGGGCAGTGAGGGGGAGTGAGGAGAATGGGGGAGTGAGGAGAATGGGGCCGTGAGGGGGAGTGAGGGGATTGGGGCCGTGAGGGGAATGGGGCCGTGAGGGGGAGTGAGGGGAATGGGGCCGTGAGTGGGAGTGAGGGGAATGGGGCAGTGAGGGGGAGTGAGGGGAATGGGGCAGTGCGAGGGGGAGTGAGGGGAATGGGGCAGTGCGAGGGGGAGTGAGGAGAATGGGGCAGTGCGAGGGGGAGTGAGGGGAATGGGGCAGTGAGGGGGAGTGAGGGGAATGGGGGAGTGAGGGGGAGTGAGGGGAATGGGGCAGTGCGAGGGGGAGTGAGGGGATTGGGGCAGTGCGAGGGGGAGTGAGGGAAATGGGGCAGCGCGAGGGGGAGTGAGGGGAATGGGGCAGCGCGAGGGGGAGTGAGGGGAATGGGGCAGAGCGAGGGGGAGTGAGGGGAATGGGGGAGTGAGGGGGAGTGTGAGGAATGGGGGAGTGCGGAGAATGGGGCAGTGAGGGGGAGTGAGGGGAATGGGGGAGTGAGGAATGGGGGAGTGAGGGGAATGGGGGAGTGAGGGGGAGTGAGGGGAATGGGGGAGTGAGGGGAATGGGGGAGTGAGGGGAATGGGGGAGTGAGGGGAATGGGGCCTTTGTTGCTGATCTCATCGTATTCGATCGGCAAAGCCAGGACATGCTCATCACTCCATCGTCAACTCCGCTTCTGCCCAGCCGCCGGAAAGAATGGGGCAGTGAGGGGGAGTGAGGAGAATAGAACATAGAACATAGAAAGCCACAGCACAAACAGGCCCTTCGGCCCACAAGTTGCGCCGATCATATCCCTACCTCTAGGCCTATCTATAGCCCTCAATCCCATTAAATCCCATGTACTCATCCCGAAGTCTCTTAAAAGACCCCAACGAGTTTGCCTCCACCACCACCGACGTCAGCCGATTCCACTCACCCACCACCCTCTGAGTGAAAAACCTACCCCTGACATCTCCTCTGTGCCTACCCCCCAGCACCTTAAACCTGTGTCCTCTCGTAGCAACCATTTCAGCCCTTGGAAATAGCCTCTGAGAGTCTACCCTATCCAGACCTCTCAACATCTTGTAAACCTCTATCAGGTCACCTCTCATCCTTCGTCTCTCCAGGGAGAAGAGACCAAGCTCCCTCAACCTATCCTCATAAGGCATGCCCCCCAATCCAGGCAACATCCTTGTAAATCTCCTCTGCACCCTTTCAATGGCTTCAACATCTTTCCTGTAATGAGGTGACCAGAACTGCGCGCAGTACTCCAAGTGGGGTCTAACCAGGGTCCTATAAAGCTGCAGCATTATCTCCCGACTCCTAAACTCAATCCCTCGATTAATGAAGGCTAGTACGCCGTACGCCTTCTTGACCGCATCCTCCACCTGCGAGGCCGATTTAAGAGTCCTATGGACCCGGACCCCAAGGTCCTTCTGATCCTCTACACTGCTAAGAATGGTACCCTTCATATTATACTGCTGCTTCATCCCATTGGATCTGCCAAAATGGATCACCACACACTTATCCGGGTTGAAGTCCATCTGCCACTTCTCCGCCCAGTCTTGCATCCTATCTATGTCTCGCTGCAACTTCTGACATCCCTCCAAACTATCCACAACACCACCTACCTTGGTGTCGTCAGCAAACTTACCAACCCATCTCTCCACTTCCTCATCCAGGTCATTTATGAAAATGGGGCGGTGAGGGGGAGTGAGGGGAATGGGGCAGTGAGGGGGAGTCATGAGAATGGGGCAGTGAGGGGGAGTGAGGGGAATGGGACAGTGAGGGGGAGTGAGGGGAATGGGGCAGTGAGGGGGAGTGAGGGGAATGGGGCAGTGAGGGGAATGGGGCAGTGAGGGGGAGTGAGGGGAATTCGGCAGTGAGGGGGAATGAGGGGAATGGGGCAGTGAGGGGGAGTGAGGGGAATGGGGCAGTGAGAAGGAGTGACGGGAATGGGGCAGTGAGGGGGAGTGAGGGGAATGGGGCCGTGAGGGGGAGTGACGGGAATGGGGCAGTGAGGGGGAGTGAGGGGAATGGGGCAGTGAGCGGGTGTGAGGGGAATGGGGCAGTGAGCGGGAGTGAGGGGAATGGGGCAGAGCGAGGGGGAGTGAGGGGAATGGGGGAGTGAGGGGGAGTGAGGGGAATGGGGCAGTGAGGGGGAGTGAGGGGAATGGGGCAGAGCGAGGGGGAGTGAGGGGAATGGGGCAGTGAGGGGGAGTGAGGGGAATGGGGCAGTGAGGGGGGGGTGAGAGGAATGGGGCAGAGCGAGGGGGAGTGAGAGGAATGGGGCAGAGCGAGGGGGAGTGAGGGGAATGGGGCAGTGAGGGGGAGTGAGGAGAATGGGGCAGAGCGAGGGGGAGTGAGGGGAATGGGGCAGTGAGGGGGGGAGTGAGGGGAATGGGGAAGTGCGAGGGGGAGTGAGGGGAATGGGGCCTTTGTTGCTGATCTCATCGTATTCGATCGGCAAAGCCAGGACATGCTCATCACTCCATCGTCAACTCCGCTTCTGCCCAGCCGCCGGAAAGAATGGGGCAGTGAGGGGGAGTGAGGAGAATGGGGCAATGCGAGGGGGAGTGAGGGGAATGAGGGAGTGAGGGGAATGGGGCAGTGAGGGGGAGTGAGGGGAATGGGGCAGTGAGGGGGGGAGTGAGGGGAATGGGGCAGTGCAAGGGGGAGTGAGGGGAATGGGGCAGAGCGAGGGGGAGTGAGAAGAATGGGGGAGTGAGGGGAATGGGGCAGTGTGAGGGGGAGTGTGGGGAATGGGGCAGTGAGGGGGAGTGAGGGGAATGGGGCAGTGAGGGGGAGTGAGGGGAATGGGGCAGTGAGGGGGAGTGAGGGGAATGGGGCAGAGCGAGGGGGAGTGAGTGGAATGGGGCAGTGCGAGGGGGAGTGAGGGGAATGGGGCAGTGCGAGGGGGAGTGAGGGGAATGGGGCAGTGCAAGGGGGAGTGAGGGGAATGGGGCAGTGTGAGGGGGAGTGTGGGGAATGGGGGAGTGAGGGGAATGGGGCAGTGAGGGGCAGTGAGGGGAATGCGGCAGTGAGGGGAATGGGGGAGTGAGGGGAATGGGGCAGTGAGGGGCAGTGAGGGGAATGGGGCAGTGAGGGGCAGTGAGGGGAATGGGGCAGTGTGAGGGGGAGTGAGGGGAATGGGGCAGTGAGGGGGAGTGTGGGGAATGGGGCAGTGCGAGGAATGGGGCCGTGAGGGGATTGGGGCCGTGAGGGGAATGGGGCCGTTAGGGGGAGTGAGGAGAATGGGGCCGTGAGTGGGAGTGAGGGGAATGGGGCAGTGCGAGGGGGAGTGAGGGGAATGGGGCAGTGCGAGGGGGAGTGAGGGGAATGGGGCAGTGAGGGGAATGGGGCAGTGAGGGGGAGTGAGGGGAATGGGGCAGTGAGGGGGAGTGAGGGGAATGGGGCAGTGAGGGGGAGTGAGGGGAATGGGGCAGTGAGGGGAATGGGGCAGTGAGGGGGAGTGAGGGGGATGGGGCAGTGAGGGGGAGTGAGGGGAATGGGGCAGTGAGGGGGAGTGAGGGGAATGGGGCAGTGAGGGGGAGTGAGGGGAATGGGGCAGTGAGGGGGAGTGAGGGGGATGGGGCAGTGAGGGGGAGTGAGGGGAATGGGGCAGTGAGGGGCAGTGAGGGGAATGGGGCAGTGAGGGGGAGTGAGGGGGATGGGGGAGTGAGGGGCAGTGAGGGGGAGTGAGGGGGATGGGGCAGTGAGGGGGAGTGAGGGGAATGGGGCAGTGAGGGGGAGTGAGGAGAATGGGGCAGTGCGAGGGGGAGTGAGGGGAGTGAGGGGAATGGGGCAGTGAGGGGGAGTGAGGGGAGTGAGGGGAATGGGGCAGTGCGAGGGGGAGTGAGAGGAATGGGGCAGTGTGAGGGGGAGTGTGGGGAATGGGGGAGTGAGGGGAATGGGGCAGTGAGGGGGAGTGAGGGGAATGGGGCAGTGAGGGGAATGGGGCAGTGAGGGGGAGTGAGGGGAATGGGGCAGTGAGGGGAATGGGGCAGTGAGGGGGAGTGAGGGGAATGGGGCAGTGAGGGGCAGTGGACATTGGTTGGGATGTTCACTTGTGATAGCGTGGCCTGGCATTCATGTGAATTCTGGGCTGTGGGTTTGTTGCAAGGCCCGAGAGTCTTGAGTAAATTTAACGATTTTGAATCTCTGTTTTTCTTCTTTTATTTTAGTCACGAAAGGGCAGCGACACTGATAAGGAGAAGAAAAGCTTAGATGGTAAAACAGACAATATCGGGAGTGGACGAGCTATCCCCATCAAACAGGTAAGTCACTATTCTGCTGCTTGACCCTGGGTCAGTGGAATCTGTTCCCACAATGTTAGAACGTCCTGTGTCCCTCAGGATCAGCAGGTGCTGTGGAGCAGGGACCTTCCCCTATCTGAATGTAGGGGCAGAGTCAGATCTCACTCAGACACTTTTCATTCGGTAACGGTTCCTGTTGTAGTCGGGGTTTCAAAAGCTTTCGACAACTGAAAGGTGCTGAGTTTAAGATAATGAACGAGAGTCGAGGGGTGAGATGGATTCTGTGCCTTTTGCAGCAGTGGTGCAGTAATGGCAGGGTCACACCATCCATTATCTTCCCCAGTGACAGATACTAACAGCTGTACCCTCGGCAGAGAAGCTGCACCAATGGCCACGGAGGGAGTCACCTTTCTGAAACTGTTTAAATGACGGTGAGAGGTTGTCATGTTCTGGGAGAGTGGCAGGTTTTGCTGTCACGCTGCGAGATGAAAGAGCTGACTGAGATCGGACTTTCAGGTTCATTTCGCCCCAAAGGCACTTGTGCTGTTTCAGACCTGTAAGCAGGAGTTTCATTGTGGTGATGATTTGAAGCAATCTGTTTATACCACATGGTGCAGGCCTGTGTTTTACACCGAGCTCTGGCTATGTCACTGAGGATTGCTGAATGTAGAGCCTGTGAGTGGGGTAATGTAGCTGTGTCAGGCCAGTTCTGTTACGGGGGTTATTCTGAATGATCTGCTGTCACTCTGCATCCTTTAATATTGGGCACATTTGTGCTGCTGCATGGACATGATATCTACCATTTGTAATCTGCCTTGTTTGTAGCTTTTGGAGTGTGCATGTAACAGACTTTCTGGGTGCCTTGTCTATGTTACAGATCTGTTTAAAACAGGTCCGTACATTACAAGGTGGTTTTATATGACAGGGGATCTTCAACCAGGTGGTGCATTTTACGAGTGTCTGTCTGGTATCTGTAGTGTGAATGAGAGCTGTTATACCATGTGCTCTGTATGCATGGTTTTGCTGAGAGCGTGTGTGGTTATGGAGCCATTACAGCAATAAAGGAGGCTGTTTGGCTCATCAAGGACATGCCAACTCTCAGTCCCATTCCCCTATTCTAACCCTGGGGTCCTGCAAGTTTATTTCTCACAACTAACCATCCAATTTTCTTTGGAAATCGCTGATCGTCTCTACCCCCCACCTCTCTCGTAGACAATGAGTTCCAGGTCATTCTCATTTGCTGTGTAAAAATGTTCTTCCTGACATACCCCCAGTATCTCTTGCCTAACGCCTTAAATCTGTGTACTCTACTCCTTGTACTATCATGTAATTGGAAAAGCCTTTCTTTGTCTTGGGGAATAAGTAGCCTGAAGGCTTTTTCGGCAGAGTGCACCTTCGATATAGTACTTAACTTCTAAGCATGAGAGGAGGTACTGTTTACAAGATAAGGAGCAGTCCGAGAGAGGTAGTGGCACACAACAAGACGTGAGAGCTGAGGTGTCCAGGCATTAATGAGGTGGGAGATTGGTTGGTGAGTTTTATGGTGGTTTTCTTACTCTAAGCTGGGGCAATAGTTTAAACCAATACTCTGGAGCTATAAGTGTTGCAGTAAATTTATAGCTTAACTCGTTAAACTGCTTAATATCAATAGAAATAATTGTTGAGTGAAACTTCCAAGCTTCAAATTCTAATTAGTTAAACAAAATGCAATAAAGGAGGCAGGGCAGGTGACGTGTTGCATCTTTAGTGTGTGGGGCTAGAGGACAATGAGTGATCCACATCAATCACATCTCTAATTCAGGAGCTTTGGCTTGGGGTTAATGAGCTGGAGTCTGAGCTTCGAGTACTGCACTGCATTGGAGAGGCAGAAATTGTGTTCCAGAAGGTAGTCACAGCCCTAACTTTAAGCAATACTGGTTCGATCCATTGTCGGGAAGTGGAGGGTGTGACTATGAGTGAGGCAGGTATGGTGATCCCGAAGGTAACACTGGTGGAGCTTCAGCCCCTGTACTTGTCCAGCAGGTTTGAAGTTCTTCCAACAAGAGCAGAGACTGTAGAGAGTAGGAGCAAACTGAGCACGGTTTCATTGTACAGGGGACATTAAAGTGAGGGGGGTTAAAAAAGAAACAGTGGTGGTGGGGGGCAGTATGATCGGTATAGGGGGGGCGGATAGATATTGTTCTCTGCAGCCACAAATATGAGATCCAAAGGCAGTGTTAAGTTCCGTGTGCAGGGTTAAGGAGATCTCCTTCGACCTCGAGATGAACTTGGAGTCGGAAGGGAAGGATCCAGTTGTCATGCTCCACATGGGGGCCAACACAATGGTGAAGCTATCAACCTAAATTAAAAAGCGGAACCACAAAGGTAATCATCTCTGGATTACTACCCAAGTCATGAGCCAAGTCGCATTGAGTAAATAAGATCTCAGAGTTGAGTTTATGGCTCTCGGTTGGTATGGGAGAAATGGGTTCAGTTCATGGAGCACTGACACCAAAACTGGGGAAAGTGGGAGCTGGACCATTGGGGCAATCTTCACCAGAACCATGCTGGGACCAGTAACCTGGTGAATCATATGATTCTGGCTGTCGAGAGGGCTTTAAACTAAATAGTAGCCTGAGGTGGGAGGTACAGTGAGGGAAGGGTTCACATGAGACAAGATCCAGAAAGAAGTCTCACAACACCAGGTTAAAGTCCAACAGGTTTATTTGGAATCACGAGCTTTCGGTGCGCTGCTCCTTCATCAGGTGAGTGGAGGTAGGTTCACAAACACGGCGTATATAGGCAAAGACACAATTACTCCATCGAGCAATTACAGATTGGAATGTGAAGAATGGTTAGAATGTGAGTCTTTACAGGTACAAACAGTGTGCGTGGTGAGAGCGATAATCACAGGTTAAAGGGGTATGAATTGCCTCAAGTCAGGACAGTTTGGAAGATTTTGCAAACCAAGGCAGTATGGTGGGGGTTACAAGTGTGACATGAACCCAAGATCCTAGTTGAGGCCGTCCTCATGGGTGTGGAACTTGGCTATCATCTCCACCTCAAGATTCAGAAAGTTAATGAAGAAAAAAAAGGCAATAGTTCAAGGATAGTAGTGGGAACTTGTGCATGGAGTCAGAAGAGATAGGAGAGGCGATGAATGCATACTTTTCTTCAGTGTTCACCAAGGAGAGGGGCCATGTTTTTCAGGATGAGAGTGTGATACAGGCTGATAGGCTGGAGGAGGCAGATGTTCTGAGGGAAGATGTATTAGCAATTTTGAAAAACCTGAAGGTCGATAAGTCCCCTGGGCCAGATGAGATATATCCTAGGATTCTTTGGGAGACAAGGGATGAGATTGCAGAGCCTTTGGCTTTGATCTTTGGGTCCTCACTGTCCACGGGGATAGTGTCAGAGGACTGGAGAGGGGCGAATGTTGTTCCTCTGTTCAAGAAAGGAAATAGGAATGACCCTGGTAATTATAGGCTGGTTAGTCTTACTTCGGTGGTCGGTAAATTAATGGAAAAGGTCCTGAGGGATAGGATTTAGAAAAGGTCCTGAGGGATAGGGATTTAGAAAGATGCAGCTTAATCCGGGATAGTCAACACGGATTCGTGAAGGGTAAGTCTTGCCTCACAAATTTGATTGAATTTTTTGAGGAGGTAACTAAGTATGTCGATGACGGTAGAGCAGTTGATGTCATATACATGGATTTTAGAAAGGTGTTTGATAAGGTCCCCCATGGTCGGCTCATGAAGAAAGTAAGGAGGTGTGGGATAGAGGGAAATTTGGCCGATTGGATAAGTAACTGGCTATCTCATAGAAAGAGTTTTAACAACACCAGGTTAAAGTCCAATGGGTTTATTTGGTAGCAAATACCATTAGCTTTCGGAGCGCTGCTCCTTCGTCAGATGGAGTGGAAATGTGCTCTCAAACAGGGCACAGAAACACAAAATCAAGTTACAGAATACTGATTAGAATGCGAATCCCTACAGCCAACCAGATCTTAAAGATACAGATAATGTGGGTGGAGGAAGCATTAAGCACAGGTTAAAGAGATGTGTTTTGTCTCCAGACAGAACAGCTAGTGAGATTCTGCAAGTTCAGGAGGCAAGCTGTGGGGGTTACTGATAATGTGACATAAATCCAACATCCCGCTTTAGGTCGTCCTCGTGTGCGGAACTTGGCTATCAGTTTCTGCTCAGCGACTCTGCGCTGTCGTGTGTTGTGAAGGCTGCCTTGGAGAACGCTTACCTGAAGATCAGAGGCTGAATGCACGTGACTGCTGAAGTGTTCCCCCACAGGAAGAGAACAGTCTTGCCTGGTGATTGTCGAGCGGTGTTCATTCATCCGTTGTCGTAGCGTCTGCATGGTTTCCCCAATGTACCATGCCTCGGGACATCCTTTCCTGCAGCGCATCAGGTAGACAACGTTGGCTGAGTTGCAAGAGTATGTACCGTGTACCTGGTGGGTGGTGTTCTCACGTGAGATGATGGCATCCGTGTCGATGATCCGGCACGTCTTGCAGAGGTTGCTGTGGCAGGGTTGTGTGGTGTCGTGGTCACTGTTCTCCTGAAGGCTGGGAGATGCTCCTCCGGAGCCTTCAACATGTCATTGATGAAGACGAACATCTCGCCAAGGCCATCCCCACACCCCCAACACGAATCCGTGTTGACTATCCCGGATTAAGCTGCATCTTTCTAAATCCCTATCCCTCAGGACCTTTTCTAAATCCTATCCCTCAGGACCTTTTCCATTAATTTACCGACCACCGAAGTAAGACTAACCAGCCTATAATTACCAGGGTCACCCCGATGTGCCGGATCATCGACACGGATGCCATCATCTCACGTGAGAACACCACCCACCAGGTACACAGTACATACTCTTGCAACTCGGCCAACGTTGTCTACCTGATACGCTGCAGGAAAGGATGTCCCGAGGCATGGTACATTGGGGAAACCATGCAGACGCTACGACAACGGATGAATGAACACCGCTCGACAATCACCAGGCAAGACTGTTCTCTTCCTGTGGGGGAGCACTTCAGCAGTCACGGGCATTCAGCCTTGGATCTTCAGGTAAGCGTTCTCCAAGGCGGCCTTCACAACACACGACAGCGCAGAGTCGCTGAGCAGAAACTGATAGCCAAGTTCCGCACACATGAGGACGGCCTAAACCGGGATGTTGGATTTATGTCACATTATCAGTAACCCCCACAGCTTGCCTCCTGGACTTGCGGGCTGTTCTGTCTGGAGACAATACACATCTCTTTAACCTGTGCTTAATGCTTCCTCCACCCACATTGTCTGTATCTTTAAGATCTGGTTGGCTGTAGGGATTCGCATTCTAATCAGTATTCTGTAACTTGATTTTGTGTTTCTGTGCCCTGTTTGAGAGCACATTTTCACTCCATCTGACGAAGGAGCAGCGCTCCGAAAGCTAATGGTATTTGCTACCAAATAAATCTGTTGGACTTTAACCTGGTGTTGTTAAAACTCTTACTGTGTTCACCCCAGTCCAACGCCGGCATCTCCACATCATATCTCATAGAAGACAGAGGGTGGTGGTGGATGGAAAATTTTCAGACTGGAGACCAGTTACCAGCGTTGTACCACAAGGATCAGTGCTGGGTCCTCTGATATTTGTGATTTTTATAAATGACTTGGAGGAGGGGGCTGAAGGGTGGATCAGTAAATTTGTGGATGACACTAAGATTGGTGGAGTAGTGGATGAGGTGGAGGGCTGTTGTAGGCTCCAAAGAGACATTGATAAGATGCAGAGCTGGGCCGAAAAATGGCAGATGGAGTTTAACCCTGATAAGTGCGGACAAATTTTGGTAGGACAAATTTGAATGCGGATTACAGGGTCAAAGGTAGGGTTCTGAGGAATGTGGAGGAACAGAGAGATCTTGGGGTTCATATCCACAGATCTCTGAAGGTTGCCACTCAAGTGGATAGAGCCGTGAAGAAGGCCTATAGTGTGTTAGCGTTTATTAACGGGGGATTTGAGTTTAAGAGCCGTGGGGTTATGCTGCAACTGTACAGGACCTTGGTGAGACCACATTTGGAATATTGTGTGCAGTTCTGGTCACCTCACTATAAGAAGGATGTGGAAGCATTGGAAAGAGTGCAAAGGAGATTTACCAGGATGCTGCCTGGTTTGGAGGGTAGGTCTTATGAGGAAAGGTTGAGGGAGCTAGGGCTTTTCTCTTTAGAGCGGAGGAGGTTGAGAGGTGACTTAATAGAGGTTTATAAAATGATGAGGGGGATAGATAGAGTGGACGTTCAGAGACTATTTCCTCGGGTGGATGTAGCTGTTACTAGGGGGCATAACTATAAGGTTTGTGGTGGAAGATATAGGAGGGATGTCCGAGTTAGGTTCTTTACTCAGAGAGTGGTTGGGGTGTGGAATGGACTGCCTGCTGTGATAGTGGAGTCGGACACTTTAGGAACTTTCAAGCAGTTATTGGATAGGCACATGGAGCACACCAGGATGATAGGGAGTGGGATAGCTTGATCTTGGTTTCGGAAAAGGTTCGGCGCAACATCGTGGGCCGAAGGGCCTGTTCTGTGCTGTACTGTTCTATGTTGTATAGCAGACTAATGCCGAAGGTGAAGTCGCATGGGATCAGAGGTGAGCTGGCAAGGTGGATACAAATCTGGCTCAGTCAAAGAAGACAGAGGGTAGCAGTGGAAGGGTGCGTTTCTGAATGGAGGGCGGTGACAAGTGGTGTTCCTCAGGGATCAGTGCTGGGACCTTTGCTGTTTGTAATATATATAAATGATTTGGAGGAAAATGTAACTGGATTGATTAGTAAGTTTACGGACGACACAAAGGTTGGTGGATTTGCGGATAGCGATGAGGACCATCAGAGGATACAGCAGGATATAGATCGGTTGAAGACTTGGGCGGAGAGGTTGCAGATGGGGTTTAATCTGGACAAATGTGAGGTAATGCATTTTGGAAGATCTAATACAGATAGGAAATATACAGTAAATGGCAGAACCCTTGAATATTGATAGGCAAAGGGATCTGGGTGTACAGGTACACAGGTCGCTGAAAGTTGCAACACAGGTGGAGAAGGTAGTCAAGAAGGCATACGGCATGCTTGCCTTCATTGGGTGGTGTTTAAAAATTGGCAAATCATGTTGCAGCTTTATAGAACCTTAGTTAGGCCGCACTTGGAATATAGTGTTCAATTCTGGTCGCTACACTACCAGAAGGATGTGGAGGCTTTGGAGAGGTACAGAAAAGATTTACCAGGATGTTGCCTGGTATGGAGGGCATTAGCTATGAGGAGAGGTTGGAGAAACTTGGTTTGTTCTCACTGGAATGACGGACCCCGCATCTTTACCCCACAAATCACCATAACCTATACAATTTTGGACACTCGGGCAATTTAGTATTGCATACCTAACCTGCACAACTTTGGATTGTGGGAGTTAACCGGAACATCCGGAGGAAACCCATGCAGATATGGGGAGAAGGTGCAAACTCCATACTGCCATCCAAGGCTGGAATTGAACACAAGTCCCTCGCGTTGTGAGGCCGCTGTGCTAATCACCGTGCTGCCCTAGAAGGATGAGTTGAGTGTAAAGTGGAAATAAACATGGTTTGAAAACTATCACAAAGGTGTGGTTGCAAAGTTATCAAAGATGGGAACTGAATTTTCATGGGAATATTCCATTTCAAAGGAAAAGAGAAAAGGAAAAGGAGGTGGAACAGCTCTGTTAGTAGCACAGAAACATAGAAAATAGGAGGAGGCCATTCGGCCCTTTCAGCCTGCACCCATTCAATATGATCATGGCTGACCATGCACTGTCAGTATCCCACTCCCGCTTTCTCTCCATACCCCTTGATCCTTTTAGCTGCAAGGACCATGTCCAGCTCCCTCTTGAACATATCTAATAAACTGGCCCCAACAGCTTTCTGTAGTCGGGAATTCCATAGGTTAACCACTCTCTGAGTAAAGAAGTTCTTCCTTATCTCAGTCCTGAATGGCTTATCCCTTATTCTTAGACTGTGACCCCTAATTCTGCAGTTCGCCAACATCAGGAACATTCTTCCCGCATCTAGCCTGTTCCAGTCCCATCAGGATTTTATATGTTTCCATGAGATCCCTCTCATTCTTCTAAATTCCAGTGAGTCGAAGTCCAGTCGATCCAGTCTCTCTTCATATGTCAGTCGTACCCTTCTGGGAATCAGTCTGGTGAACCTTCGCTGGACTCCCTCTAAACAAGAATGTCCTTCCTCAGACTAGGAGACCAAAACTGCACATAATACTTCAGGTGTGGCCTCACCAAGGCCCTGTATAACTGCAGCAAGACATCCTTACTCCTATACTCAAATCCTCTTGCTATGAAGGCCAGCATGCCATTAGCTTTCCTCACTACCTGCTGTACCTGCATTCCAACCTTCAGCGACTGTTCCACCATATGCTGTATGAGGCATGAATTGGCCATGATGGACTGGGAAACATTACTGAAAGGAAAGACTGTGGACAGGCAATGGCGGGCATTTAAAGAACGAATAGGTGAATTCCAGAAATTGTTTATACCTGTTTGGCACCAGAGTATAATGGAATTGTGGCCAAACCATGGCTTACAAAGGAAATTAGAGATAGTGTCAGATTCAAGGAAGAAGCATTCAAATTGGCAAGAAAAAACAATAAGCCTGAGGATTGGGAGCAGTTTAAAATTCAGCAAAGGAGGACCAAGAAGGGAAAAATAGAGTATGAAAGTAAACTAGCGGGAAAAGTTTCTATCGATATGTAAAGAGAAAAAATTGACAAAAACGAATGTAGGCCCCTTACAGACAGAAACAGGAGAACTCATAACGGGGAATAAAGAAATGGCTGAGGAATTAAATTTGTACTTTGCTTCAGTCTTAACAAAGGAAGACATGAATAATGTACCAGAAATTCTGAGAGAAACATGTTTTAATGAGGAGCTAAAGGAAATCAGCATTAGTAGAGAAATGGTTTTGGGTAAATTGATGGCATTGAAGGTGGATAAATCTCCAGGTCCTGATAATCTTCAGAGTACTTAAGGAAGTGGCCCTGGAAATAGTAGATCCATTGGTGGCTATTTTCCAAAATTCTTTGGACTCCGGAATAGTTCCTACAGATTGGAGGGTAGTTAATGTAAGCCCGCTATTCAGAAAGGGAGGTAGAGAGAAAACGGGGAACTATAGACCAGTCAGCCAAACGTCGGTACTGGGGAAGTTGCTGGAGTCTATTATCAAGGATTTCATAACTCAGCATTTGGAAGGCAGTGGTATATTCAGACAAAGTCAGCATGGATTTACAAAAGGGAAATCAGGCTTGACGAATCTATTGGAATTTTTTGAGGATGTAACTAGTAGAGTTGATTGATGAGAACCAGTGGATGTGGTTTATTTAGACTTTCAGAAGGCTTTTGACAAGGGCTCACATAACAGACTACTATGTAAAGTTAAAACGCTTGTGATTGCAGGTAATGTCTCGAGATGACAGAAAGCTGGTTAGCAGAAAGGAAGCAAAGAGTTTATAGAAACCCTACAGTGCAGAAGGAGGCCATTCGGCCCATCGAGTCTGCACCGACCACAATCCCACCCAGGCTCTACCCCCACATATTTTACCCACTAATCCCTCTAACCTACGCATCCCAGGACTCTAAGGGGCAATTTTTTTAACCTGGCCAATCAACCTAACCCGCACATCTTTGGACTGTGGGAGGAAACCGGAGCACCCGGAGGAAACCCACGCAGACACGAGGAGAATGTGCAAACTCCACACAGACAGTGACCCGAGCCGGGAATCGAACCCGGGTCCCTGGAGCTGTGAAGCAGCAGTGCTAACCACTGTGCTACCGTGCTGCCCCAGGGTTGGTATAAGTGGGTCTTTTTCTGATTGGCAGTTAGTGACTAGTGGGGTTCCGCAGGGATCTGTGCTGGGACCCCAACTGTTCACATTATATATTAATGATTAGGAAGCAGGAACTGAATTTATTATCTCCAAATTTGCAGATGATACAAAGTGGGGTGGGAGGGTGAGCTGTGAGGAGGATGCAGAGATGCTTCAGCATGACTTGGACAGGCTGAGTTCGTGGGCATCAAAAAGTTCCACAAGATTTGTCAAGCACGATTTCCCTTTAGTGAATCCATGCTGACTTGGACTGATCTGTCACCGCTTTGCAAATGCTCAGTTATTACATCCTTGATAATTGACTCCTGCATTTTCCCCACAACCGATGTCAGGCTAACCGGTCTATAATTCCCCGTTTTCTCTCTCCCTCCTGTTTTAAAAAGTGGGGTTACATTAGCTACCCTCCTATCCACCGGAACTCTTCCAGAGTCTATAGAATGCTGGAAAATGATCACCAATGCGTCCACTATTTCTGGGGCCACTTCGTTGAGTACTCTGGGATGCAGAGCATCAGGATTTTAATCCCAGCAATTTCCCCAATACAATTTCCTGACTAATAAGGATTTCCTTTAGTTCCTTCTTCATGCTTTGTCCCCTAGTATTTCTGGAAGATTATTTGTGTCTTCCTTCGTGAAGACAGATCCAAAGTATTTGTTCAGCTGGTCTGCCATCTCTTTGTTGCCCATTATAAATTCACTCCCTGATTCTAACTGTAAGGGACCTACATTTGCCTTCACCAGTCTTTCTCTCTTCACATCTCTATAGAAGCTTTTGCAGTCAGTTTTTATGTTTTCTGCAAGCTTACTCTTGTATTCTATTTTCCCCTTCTGAATTAGACCCTTTGTCCTCCTCTGCTGGATTTTAAATTTCTCCCAGTCCTCAGCTTTGCTGCTTTTTCTGGTCACTTTATCTGCCTCCTCTTTGGCTTTAACACTATCCCTGATTTCCCTTGTTAGCCATGGATGAGCAACCTTCCCCGTTTTACTCTTATGCCAGACAGGGATGTACAGTTAGAACATAGAACATTACAGCGCAGTACAGGCCCTTCGGCCCTTGATGTTGCGCCGACCAGTGAAACCAATCTAAAGCCCCTCTAATCTACACTATTCCAATATCATCCATATGTTTATCCAATGACCATTTAAATCCCCTTAATGTTGGCGAGTCCACTACTGTTGCAGGCAGGGCATTCCACGCCCTTACTACTCTCTGAGTGAGGAACCTACCTCTAACATCTGTCCTATATTTATCACCCCTCAATTTAAAGCTATGTCCCCTCGTGCTAGCCATCACCATCCAAGGAAAAAGGCTCTCACTATCCACCCTATCTAATCCTCTGATCATCTTATATGCCTCTATTAAGTCACCTCTTAACCACCTTCTCTCTAACGAAAACAGCCTCAAGTCCCTCAGCCTTTCCTCATAAGACCTTCCCACCATACCAGGCAACATCCTGGTAAATCTCGTCTGCACCCTTTCCAATGCTTTATATGGATTTTAGCAAGGCGTTTGATAAGGTCCCCCATGCAAGGCTTCTAGAAAAAGTGAGATGGCATGGGATCCAAGGGGCTGCTGCCCTGTGGATCCAAAACTGGCTTGCCCAAAGGAGGCAGAGAGTGTGTATAGATGGGTCCTTTTCTAAATGGAGGTCGGTCACCAGTGGTGTGCCCCAGGGATCTGTTCTGGGACCTTGCTGTTTGTCATTTTCATAAATGACCTGGATGAGGAAGTGGAGGGATGGGTTGGTAAATTTGCCGACGATACGAAGGTTGGTGGGGTTGTGGATAGTCTGGAGGGATGTCAGAAGTTACAGAGGGACATAGATAGGATGCAAGACTGGGTGGAGAAGTGGCAGATGGACTTCAACCCAGATAAATGCGTAGTGGTCCATTTTGGCAGGTCAAATGGGATGAAGGAGTACAATATAAAGGGAAAGACTCTTAGTACCGTGGAGGATCAGAAGGACCTTGGGGTCCGGGTCCATAGGACTCTAATATCAGCCCCGCAGGTGGAGGAGGTGGTTAAGAAGGCGTATGGTGTGCTGGCCTTTATCAATTGAGGGATTGAGTTTAGGAGTCCGGGGATAATGATGCAGCTATATAAGACCCTCGTCAGACCCCACTTGGAGTACTGTGCTCAGTTCTGGTCGCCTCATTACAGGAAGGATGTGGAAAAGATTGAAAGGGTGCAGAGCAGATTTACAAGGATGTTGCCTGGATTGAGTGGCATGCCTTATGAGGATAGGCTGAGGGAGCTCGGTCTTTTCTCCTTGGGGAGACGTAGGATGAGAGGAGACCTAATAGAGGTATATAAGATGTTGAGAGGCATAGATCGGGTGGACTCTCAGAGGCTTTTTCCCAGGGTGGAAATGGCTGCTACGAGAGGACACAGGTTTAAGGTGCTGGGGGGGTAGGTACAGGGGAGATGTTAGGGGGAAGTTTTTCACACAGAGGGTGGTGGGCGAGAGGAATCGGCTGCCGTTAGTGGTGGTGGAGGCAAACTCAATAGGGTCTTTTAAGAGACTCCTGGATGAGTACATGGGACTTAATAGGATGGAGGGTTATAAGTAGGCCTAAAAGGTAGGGATATGTTCGGCACAACTTGTGGGGCCGAAGGGCCTGTTTTGTGTTGTAGTTTTTCTATGTTTCTATGTTTCTATCCTTCCTATAATGCGGCGACCAGAACTGTACGTAATACTCCAAGTGTGGCCGCACCAGAGTTTTGTTTAGCTGCAACATGACCTCCTGGCTCCGAAACTCAATCCCTCTACCAATAAAAGCTAATACACCAACGCCTTCTTAACAACCCTATCAACCTGGGTGCCAACTTTCAGGGATCTATGCACATGGACACCGAGATCTCTCTGTTCATCCACA
Source organism: Mustelus asterias (assembly GCF_964213995.1). Classification (NCBI taxonomy): domain Eukaryota; kingdom Metazoa; phylum Chordata; class Chondrichthyes; order Carcharhiniformes; family Triakidae; genus Mustelus; species Mustelus asterias. The sequence goes on along the minus strand of NC_135807.1, from coordinate 975,552 downwards.
CTACCAAGTATCTTACCATTAGCCCAGTACTCTGTATTCCTGTTACTCCTTCCAAAGTGAATCACCTCTCACTTTTCCGCATTAAACTCCATTTGCCACCTCTCAGCCCAGCTCTGCAGCTGATCTATGTCCCTCTGTAACCTGCAACATCCTTCCGGACTGTCCACAACTCCACCAACTTTAGTGTCATCCGCAAATTTACTAACCCATCTTTCTACGCCCTCTTCCAGGTCATTTATAAAATTGACAAACAGCAGTGGCCCCAAAACAGATCCTTGCGGTACACCGCTAGTAACTGAACTCCAGGATGAATATTTCCCATCAACCACCACTCTCTGTTTTCTTACAGCTAGCCAATTTCTGATCCAAACTGCTAAATCACCCTCAATCCCATGTGTCCGTATTTTCTGCAATAGCTTACCATGGGGAACCTTATCAAACGCTTTACTGAAATCCATATACACCACATCAACTGCTTTACCCTTATCTGCCTCTTTGGCCACCTTCTCAAAGAACTCAATAAGGTTTGTGAGGCACGACCTACCCTTCACAAAACCGTGCTGACTATCCCTAATCAAATTATTCCTTTCTAGATGATTATAAATCCTATCTCTTATAATCCTTTCCAAAACTTTGCCCACAACAGAAGTAAGGCTCACTGGTCTATAATTACCAGGGTTGTCTCTACTTCCCTTCTTGAACAAGGGGACAACATTTGCTATCCTCCAGTCTTCTGGCACTATTCCTGTAGACAATGACGACATAAAGATCAAAGCCAAAGGCTCTGCAATCTCCTCCCTAGCCTCCCAGAGAATCCTCGGATAAATCCCATCCGGCTCAGGGGACTTATCTATTTTCACACTTTCCAGAATTGCTAACACCTCCTCCTTATGAACCTCAATCCCGTCTAGTCCAATAGCCCGCATCTCAGTATTCTCCTCGACAACATTGTCTTTTTCCTGTGTGAATACTGATGAAAAATATTCATTTAGCGCCTCTCCTATCTCTTCAGACTCCACGCACAACTTCCCACTACTGTCCTTGACTGGCCCTAATCTTACCCTCGTCATTCTTTTATTCCTGACATACCTATAGAAAGCTTTAGGATTTTCCTTGATCCTACCTGCCAAAGACTTCTCATGTCCCCTCCTGGCTCTTCTTAGCTCTCTCTTTAGGTCCTTCCTGGCTAACTTGTAACTCTCAAGCGCTCTAACTGAGCCTTCACGTCTCATCTTTACATAAGTCTCCTTCTTCCTCTTCACAAGAGAATCAACTTCTTTAGTAAACCAGTTGTTGAAGTTCATCCAGGTTTTCTTTAAATGTCTGCCATTGGCTATCCACTGTCAACCCCTCAAGTATCCTTTGCCAGCTTATCCTAGCCAGTGCATGTCTCATACCATCAAAGTTAGTTTTCCTCAAGTTCAGCACCCTAGTCTCAGACTTAACTGTGTCACCCTCCATCTTAATGAAGGATTCTCCCATATTATGGTCACTCTTCCCCAAAGAATCTCGCACCATAAGGTTGCTAATTAATCCTCCCTCATTACACAATACCCAGTCTTGGACGGCCTGCTCTCTAGTTGGTTCCTTCACATATTGGTTGAGAAAACCATCCCTTGTACATTCCAGGAAATCCTCCTCCATCGCATTGCTACCAGTTTGGTGAGCCCAATCAATATGCAGATTGAAGTCACCCATAATACCTGCTGTACCCTTACTGCGCACATCCCTAATTTCCTGCTTGATGCCATCCTCAATCCCCAATTGGTGGTCTGTACAAAACTCCCACCAGAGTTTTTTGTCTTTTGTTGTTCCGCAGCTCCACCCACACAGATTCCACATCGTCCAGGCTAATGTCCTTCCTTACTATTGTGTTAATCTCCTCTTTAACCAGCAACGCCGCCCCACCCCTTTTCCTTTCCGTCTATCTTTCCTGGATATTGAATATCCCTGGATGTTGAGTTCCCATCCGTGGTCACCCTGGAGCCAGGTCTCCGTGATCCCAATTACATCATATCCGTTAATGACTGTCTATGCAGTTAATTCATCCACCTTATTACAAACGCCCCTCGCACTGAGACACAGAGCCTTCAGGCTTGTTTCTTTGGCATTTATTGCCCTCTTAGAATTATGATGTAATGTGACCCTTTTTGATTTTTGTCTTTGGTTTCTCTGCCTTCCACTTTTCCCCTTCCTGCCTTTTGTTTCTGTCCCACTTTACTTCCCTCTGGCTTCCTGTATCAGTTCCCATCCCCCTGCCACATTATACATATGCACTATGAGAATGAGTATAGCAGTGAGAAATGATCTTGGCTTAGAAGATCAAGATTTCATAGAAATCATAGAAATCATAGAAACCCTACAGTGCAGAAGGAGGCCATTCGGCCCATCGAGTCTGCACCGACCACAATCCCACCCAGGCCCTACCCCCACATATTTACCCACTAATCCCTCTAACCTACGCATCCCAGGACTCTAAGGGGCAATTTTTTTTAACCTAGCCAATCAACCTAACCCGCACATCTTTGGACTGTGGGAGGAAACCGGAGCACCCGGAGGAAACCCACGCAGACACGAGGAGAATGTGCAAACTCCACACAGACAGTGACCCGAGCCGGGAATCGAACCCAGGACCCTGGAGCTGTGAAGCAGCAGTGCTAACCACTGTGCTACCGTGCCGCCCCCTTTAGAATTAGTTTGGTGGAGATAAGAAAATAGCAAAGGAAATAAGTCACTATTGGGAGTAGTTTATTGTCTTATAATCATGGTTATACTGCAGAGCAGGAAATAAATCGAGGAATAATGGGGATTTGTAAGAGAGGTTCTGCAATAATTGTGCGTGATTTTAATCTTCACGTAAGTTGAACGAGTCACATAGACAAAGGTAGCCTTGAGAATGAATTCATAGTCTGTTCAGGACAATTTCTACAATATGTTGTAGATCCAGCCAGGGCCAGATTCCTTTCGATCTGTTCATATATAATGGGATAGGAATAGTGAAGGACCTCACAGTAAGGGATCCTTTCGGTAAGATTGATCAAAATATGGAATAATTTCACATTCAGTTTGCGGGTGAGGAAGCAGAGTCTGGAACTTAAATAAAGGCGATTTCCAATGGTATGGAGCTAAAGTGGATGTAAAAACATGTTTAAAGGTAAGATAGTCACTGAGCAGCAGCAAACCTTTGAGGAGATACTTCATAGTTCTCAAAAGATATATTCCATCGAGAAAGTAAGATTCTGTGGTGCGCACTGTGGTTAGCACTGTGGTTAGCACTGTGGTTAGCACTGTGGTTAGCACTGTGGTTAGCACTGTGGTTAGCACTGTGGCGCGCACTGTGGTTAGCACTGTGGTTAGCACTGTGGTTAGCACTGCTGCTTCACAGCACCAGGGACCTGGGTTTGACCTCGGGTCACTGTCTGTGTGGAGTCTGCTCATTCTCCCCGTGTCTGCGTGGGTTTCCTCCGGGTGCTCCGGTTTCCTCTCTCAGTCCGAAAGACGTGCTGGTTAGCTGGATTGGCCATGCTAAATTCCCCCTCAGTGCACCGCAGGCACCGCAGTGTGGCGACTCAGGGATTTTCACAGTAACTTCATTGTGGTGTTAATGTAAGCCTACTTGTGACAATAATAAATACACTTTAAACTTTTAACTATGAGAACAATGTGGCTCAATAAGGAGAAGTGGTGGTGGCAGAGTGGGTAATGTCACTTGACTGATCGCCCAGTGGTTGAGGAAAATGCTGAGGGTATATGGGATCAGATCCCACCGTGACAACTGGTGGAATTTTTAAAAATTGCAGAAGGATTTGAGTACAGCTGTGAAGATGTCTTGCTGCAATTGGTGAGACCACAGCTGGAGTATTGTGTAGAGTCCCTTACCTCAGGAAGGATATATTGCCATGGGGGAGTGCAGCAAAGATTCACCGGACTGATTCCTGGCATGGTGGGGTCGTCCAATAAGGAAATAGTGAGGAGGCTGGACCTGTATTCTCTACAGTTCAGAAGAGTGAGAATCGATTTTATTGAAACTTAACAAGATGCTGGTTCCTATCGCAGGGAGGCCGGGGGGGGGGGGGGGGGAGACGGCAGCTCTGATTTCTGGGAGGCAGGGGAGGGGCAGGGGGAGGGGGGAGAGAGAGGGCAGTTCTGACCGCAGTGGGGGAGAGAGATAGATGCCAGCTCTGTTCGCGGGGGTGACTGGTGGCTGGTGGGGGGGGGGGTGGGGGGGGGGGGGTTAGTAGGAGGCCCCGCGACCTCCATGGTGGGGGAGGGTAGGAGAAGTGGGTGGGGTGGGATGAAGGTTGTTACTTTTTTCTCTGAGGCCCCGCCTTCGACATGATGACCCAATTGCTTTTTTTCAACAAAATATCAGAGGATGTGGTGAGAAACACCAGTTTTCAGTTAGACTCTGAGGAGGCAATCTTACAAAAAGAATTTTAAATGCTGAATGGACGTGAAAACGGCAGAGTTTTAGACTTGTTTTTTTGCAGAGTTGAAAACTGAAATCTTATGACAAAAGTAAAGCCACAGTTGATTCCCGCCAGCAGAGGGAGGGTATGGAGCCTAATGTGGGCGTGAAGTCAATTGCTGAACTCTAGGGGTGCCATTGCACCAGTTTCCTGGCAGCTCTCCCGTTACTTCCCCTGCCCATGGACATGGGAACCCACTGGTGATCGCTCCCCGTGACGGGCTCCCCCCACCTCCCCGGACATCGCTCTCCCCCCCCGGACATCGCCCTCCTCCAGCTCACCCCTGTTACCAGACATCGCCCTCCCGCAGTCCACCTCCGTTGCCCCAGATGTCGACACATCCTCCTATTGCCATCGCAATGGCACCCTAAAATAGTCTCTGCCCCACCCCCTACCGGCGAGAATCACATCTGCCCTTTTTTTTACTGAATGCCGTATAATTGTGACTTGGAGCTCGTCCACAAAATCAGCGCAATTCTATCCCATTTGCGTGCTCAGTTGGCACTTGAATTGTTTTGGTAAGGTCACCCCCTCTGCCATTTGTTGGTAAGATTCTGCGGATATTTCCTGGTTCCGTTTTACTCTGGTGAGATACCTTCTCATCCGTTTGAAATTAACCCTCGTCCCATTTAAAAATTCTAGTTGGGATTGTTCCTTGCATTGCCAGCCTAACAGTTATGATACAGTCACTCCCATTCAAATGTTCTCTCTCAGACACTTGCTCCACATCATTCCCCGGCACCAGATCGAACAAGCTCCTCCCCACTGGCCCAGAACGTACTGACAACAACATTATTCTCAACCCATTTCAGAAATTCCTCAGCTTCTCTAACCTTCGCTCTAATGTTATCCCGATTGATATTTGGGTCATTCAAATCCTCCAAAATCACCACTCTATAGTTCTTGCACATTTCTGACTTCCCAGCTGACGTGCCCCTCTCCATCTGTCCCTCCCTCCATCCCCCATTCCCTCCCTCCCCCACTCCCTCCCTCCCTCCATCCCTGTCAATATTTGCAGGCCAGGACGATACCCTTGTAGTATGTTCATATCCTTTCTTGCTTCTCAACTCTAACCACATGAATTCTGAGTTTGCTCACTCAAGGACACACCATCTTCTGACAGTATGGCCAGAATGTTCAGGCCGTTCCTGCTGGCAGGATTTTCCAATCTGCCCGACAACGAATCCCAGCCGTGGTTTTCCCAGCGGTGAGGGGTGCATACCATGGGAAACCCCATTGACAACAAGAGGACCAGAAGGTTCCACCGCCGGCAAATTGCTGGCACCAAACCGGCTACAGGGAGGGCGCGGAAAATTTCATCCCACATCTTCCCAATAGGAGCGTGACCCCACCTTCCCTTGTACCTTTCCTATCTTATCTGAACACTTTGTATCCTTGGTGTGTGCGTGAACATGTTAATAACGTGTGGTGTATGCATCAGTGTGTTTATAGCATGTGTGTATGATAAACATGGTTATAACGCGTATACATGAGTGTATTTATAATTGTGCATGATGCATGCATGAGCATGTTTATGAGCATGTTTATAAGCATGTGGTGTATGTACAGGCCTGTTTATAGCATGTGGAGTATATGTTAGTGGTGTGTCTTGGAGCCATTATTGTGAGCATTGCAGTCGAGTCGGGAATGATTTACTGTGTTGCCTGCTGAAAGCCACATTGTCCTCAGACCTGTTACCTGTGGTATGAAACAAGAGTGATGGGAAGTAAGAGAAGGCAGTAACTGCACCTCTCAGTTAAATGAATATGTGATGTTGTGCTGAAGGAACTAGGCAGCTTCAGAATTGCCTCCACATCTCCTTTCTTTTCATTGATTTTGTATTTTAATTTGATTTGTTGACAATGCAAGTTTTGATTTCTTTTCATGTGAGAGTGTGGTCAGTTTGCCAGCTTGTTGCGGCTGTTCCATCGCTAACTGTCTGTACTTTCCTGAGTGACCATATTTCAACTGACTTGCAGCATTTCTCTCGCTGGGTGGGTGATGAAACGAGAGCTTGAAATCTTCTTGTCTGTCTGTGTATCAACATCTTTCTACATTTGTAAATGTTTTTGTATCTCAAAAAAACCAAGCCCTCCTATCTCAGCCAGACGTGGTGGGATAGAGTCTCTGCACATTCGGGTCTCTCAGCCTGCACGCAATGCTTTCAATGTGTTTGTGTCTTGTTGTTCGCGGTCAGAGGTGTTTGCTGGAAGCAGTGTTTCCATCGTGTTGGTGGCAGAGTGAGAGGTTGATGCTCACACAGGGCATGCTGTTCTGCAACATCCTGAGGGTGAGCGTGGGCAAGCGCCATCGCCATCGCAATCACCTTCACTGCCATCACCATCACCATCAAAGCTGTGCAGAAATCTGAAGCCGTGCGTCTCCTCACCACGATTGGAGGCCCCAAGGCCAGGCTTGTGCCTCCAGTGTGGACAAACAGAATGGAAGAGCTTGGATCACTTCACCCTGTCCTACCAGCTACTGCCAACTCTGTCCTCTGGCATTACACACATATTCTTGCTGCAGTCTCCTCTCCAGATCTTGGGCCAGAACATTTTCATTAATTGCTTCAGCTCCTGGCCCCTGGAAATGAAGAGCTGAGTTTTGATTCAGCTTTCAAGAGTTCAGTCTTTTCAGTAAAACTCCTCAGCCCTGCCATCGGGAACAGAGCCACTTTAGACTGCCATCCATGCTCTGCGCTACTTACAAACCAGAGGCTCAAGTGTTTACCTGCTTCCTGCACCAGTCCCTCTGCTCAAATCTCTCTCCTGCTGACCCCACAGCACCTCTCTGTCACTGCCTGTGGGTTTCCCTGATTTAGGGGTTTTCAGTCCACCTGGCCCACAATGAAACTCAGAAGAAAAGTTGCTCCTGTGACAGCCACCTGTTTTAAGATGGGGGAATTGGGGAGCTCCCAGTGAGGTTGACACTGTGAGCTCGGGGTAGTGCCATCCTGAATTGTAACTTCTCTCATTTGTCGAGAGAAATGTAGAAAGGACGAGGATCGAGTGTAGTTCAGCTGCTAGTGTGTGACATTATGCAGCAACTGTCAGTGGTTCAATGTTTGGTTTTTAAGTTTGCAGCACAGCTATACAGAGTTACTGTTCATTCAGGGTAAGGATCACTCACTGTGTAAAGTTTAAAGTTTAAAAGTTTATTAGTATCACATGTAGGCTTACATTAACACTGCAATGAAGTTACTGTGAAAATCCCCAAGTAGCCACACTCCGGCACCTGTTCGGGTACACTGAGGGAGAATTTAGAATGGCCAATGCACCTAACCAGCACGTCTTTCAGACTGAGGGAGGAAACTGGAGAACCTGGAGGAAACCCACGCAGACACAGGGAGAATGTGCAGACTCCACACAGACAGTGACCCAAGCCGGGAATCGAACCCGGATCCCTGGCGCGGTGAGGCAGCAGTGCTGACCACTGTGCTGCCATGTTGCCCACACTGTACAGAGTCACTGTTTATTCAGGATAAGGGTCACTCACTATGTAACCATACAGAGTCACTGTTTATTCAGCAGGGTAAGGATCACTCACTGTGTAACCATACAGAGTCACTGTTTATTCAGCAGGGTAAGGATCACTCACTGTGTAACTGTACAGAATCACTGTTTATTCAATAGGGTAAGGGTCATTCATTGTGTAACTGTACAGAATCACTGTTTATTCAATAGGGTAAGGGTCATTCATTGTGTAACTGTATAGAGCCACTGTTTATTCAGCAGGGTAAGGATCACTCATTGTGTAAATGTACAAAGTCACTGTTTATTCAGCAGGGTACAAAGAACAAAAAAAATTACAGCACAGGAACAGGCCCTTCGGCCCTCCAAGCCTGCACCGACCATGCTGCCCGACTTAACTAAAACCCCCTACCCTTCTGGGGACCATATCCCTCCATTCCCTCCTATTCATGTATTTGTCAAGATGCCCCTTAAAAGTTACTATCGTATCCGCTTCCACTACCTCCCCCGGCAGCACGTTGCAGGCACCTATCACCCTCTGTAAAAGAATCTGCCTCGTACATCTCCTTTAAACCTTGCCCCTCACACCTTAAACCTGTGCCCCCTAATAATTGACTCCCTCACCCTGGGAAAAAGCTTCTGACTATCCACCTGTCCATGCATCTCATAATCTTGTAGACTTCTATCAGGTCGCTCTTCAACCTCTGTCGTTCCAGTGAGAACAAACCAAGTTTCAAGGGTCACTCACTGTGTAACTGTACAGAGCCACTGTTTATTCAGAGTAAGGATGATTCATAGAAACATGGAAAGTAGAAGCAGGAGGAGGCCATTCAGTCCTTACAACCTGCTCCACCATTCATTTTGATCTTGGCTGATCATCAAATTCAATATCCTAATCCTCCTTACCTCCCATATCCCTCGATCCCTTTAGCCCCAAGAGCTATATCTAATTTCTTCTTGAAATCACACAACGTTTTGGCCTCAACTACATTCTGTGGTAGTGAATTCCACACATTCACCACCCTCTGTTCTAAAAAGTTTACCCCTTATCCTCAAGCTATGACCCCTAGTGGCAGAGAATGTTGTATACATGGACTTCAGTAAAGCCTTTAACAAGGGACCTCATGGTAGACTGGTATGAAAGGTGAAGTCACACGGGATCAGAAGAAAGCTGGCAAGATGGATACAGAACTGGCTTGGCCATAGAAGACGGAGGGTAGCTGTAGAGGGGTGCTTTTCTGAATAGAAGACTGTGACTAGCGGTGTTCATGATGTGGAGATGCGGGCGTTGGACTGGGGTAAACACAGTAAGAAGTTTAACAACACTGGGTTAAAGTCCAACAGGTTTATTTGGTAGCAAAAGCCACATAAGCTTTCGGAGCCTTCAGCCCCTTCTTCAGGTGAGTCACCTGAAGAAGGGGCTTAAGGCTCCGAAAGCTTGTGTGGCTTTTGCTACCAAATAAACCTGTTGGACTTTAACCTGGTGTTGTTAAACTTCTTACTAGCGGTGTTCCACAGGGATCAGTTCTGGGACCTTTGTTGTTCGTAGTATATATAAATGATTTGGAGGGAAATGTAGCTGGTCTGATTAGTAAGTTCGCAGACGACACAAAAATTGGTGGAGTTGCGGATAGTGAAGAGGATTGTCTGAGACTGCAGCAAGATATAGACCGATTGGAGACTTGGGCGGAGAAATGGCAGATGGAGTTTAATCCAGACAAATGTGAGAGAATGCATTTGGAAGGTCCAATGCATGTAGGAATTATACAGTAAATGATAGTACCTTCAGGGGTATTGATAGGCAGAGAGATCTGGGTGTACATGTCCACCAATCACTGAAAGTGGCAACGCAGGTGGATACAGCATGCTTGCCTTCATCAGTTGGGGCATTGAGTATAAAAATTGGCAGCTCATGCTGCAGCTGTACAGAACCTTAGTTAGGCCTCATTTGGAATATAGTGTTCAATTCTGGTTGCCACACCAGCAGAAGGATGTGGATGCTTTGGAGAGGGTACAGAAGAGATTTACCAGGATGTTGCTTGGTCGGGAGGGTATTAGCTATAAGGAGAGGTTGGAGAAACTTGGTTTGTTCTCACTGGAACGATGGGCGTTGAGGGGTGACCTGATAGAAGTCTACAAGATTATGAGTGGCATGGACAGAGTGGATAGTCAGATGCTCTTTCCTAGGGTAGAAAAGTCAAGTACTAGGGGACATTGGTTTAAGATGCGTGGGGAAAAGTTTAGAGGAGATGTGCGAGGAAAGTTTTTTTACACAGAGGGTGATGAATGTCTGGAACGCGCTGTCAGGGGAGATGGTGGAAGTAGGTACAATAGCAGTACTTAAGGGGCAACTAGACGAATACATGAATAGGATGGAAATGGAAAGATATGGACTCCGTAAATGCATACGGTTTTAGTTTAGGCAGGCATCTTGATCGGCTCAGGCTTGGAGGGCCGAAGGGCCTGTTCCTGTGCTGTACTGTTCTATGTTTTCTGTTCTAGCTCTGGACTCCCCCACCATCGGGAACATTCTTCCTGAATCTGCCCAGTCTAACCCTGTTAGAATTTTATAAGTCTCTATGAGATCCCCTCTTACTCTTCTAAACTCCAGTGAATATAATCCTAACCGACTTCGTCTCTCCTCATATGACAGACCTGCCATCCCAGCAATCAGCCTGGTAAACCTTCGCTGGACTCCCTCTATAGCAAGGACATCCTTCCTCAGATAAGGACACCAAAACTGCACACAATACTCCAGGTGTGGCCTCACCAACGCCCTATACAATTGCAGCAAAAGATCCCTATCCCTATACTCAAATCCTCTCGCTATGAAGGCCAACATACCATTTGCCTTCTTTACTGCCTGCTGTACCTGCACGCTTACTTTCAGTGACTGAAAGGACTCTAAGGACTCTGAGAATCCACCTCTCTCAATTTACACCCATTCAAGTAATAATCTGGTTCCTATTATTGCTACCAAAGTGGATAACCTCACCTTTATTCACATTATACTGCATCTGCCATGCAGATGCCCACACACTCAGCCTGTCCAAATCATACTGAAGCATCTCTGCATCCTCCTCACAGCTCATCCTCCCAACTAACTTTTTATCATCTGCAAATTTGGAGATAATTTACATTCAGTTCCCTCTTCCAGATCATTAATATATAATGTGAACAGTTGGGGTTCCAGCACAGATCCCTGCGGAACCCCACTAGTCACTGACTGCCAATCAGAAAAAGACCTATTTATGCCAACTCTTTGCTTCCTATCTGCTAACCAGCTTTCTATCATCTCAAGACATTATCTGCAATCCCACATGCTTTAACTTTACACAGTAGTTTGTTATGTGAGGTCTTGTCGAAAGCCTTCTGAAAGTCTAAATAAACCACATCCACTGGTTCTCCTTGGCCAACTCTACAAGTTACATCCTCAAAAAATTCCACTAGATTCGTCAAGCATGATTTCCCTTTTGTAAATCCATGCTGACTTTGTCTGATTATACCACTGCCTTCCAAATGCTGAGTTATGAAATCCTTGATAAAGGACTCGAGCAACTTCCCCAGTACTGACGTTTGGCTCACTGGTCTATAGTTCTCTGTTTTCTCTCTACCTTCCTTTTTGAATAGTGAGCTTACATTAGCTGCCCTCCAATCTGTAGGAACCAGTCCAGAGTCCAAGGAATTTTCATGGCCACTTCCTTCTGGGATGAAGGCCCAGATTTATCAAAACCATTTCTCTACTGGTTTCTTTTAGGTCCTTGTAGAAACTTGTTTTTATCAGCACTTCTGGCACCTTATTCCTGTCTTCCTTTGTGAAGACTGAAGCAAAGTATGAATTTAATCCCTTGTCAATTTCTTTATTACACATTATAAATTCTCCTGTTTCTGTCTGTAAGGGACCTACATTCATTTTTGTCAATCTTTTTCTCTTTACATGCCTAGCACAGTGGTTAGCACTGCTGCTTCACAGCTCCAGGGGACCTGGGTTCGATTCCCGGCTTGGGTCACTGTCTATGTGGAGTTTGCACATTCTCCTCGTGTCTGCGTGGGTTTCCTCCGGGTGCTCCGGTGTCCTCCCACAGTCCAAAGATGTGCGGGTTAGATTGATTGGCCATGCTAAAATTGCCCTTAGTGTCCTGGGATGCGTAGGTTAGAGGGATTAGCGGGTAAAATATGTCGGGATATGGGGGTAGGTCCTGGGTGGGATTGTGGTCGGTGCAGACTCGATGGGCTGAATGGCCTCTTTCTGTGCTGTAGGGTTTCTAAGATTTCTAAGACACTTTTACAGTCAGTTTTTATGTTCCCGCTAGTTTACTTTCATACTCCATATTTCCCTTCTTAATCAATCCCTTGGTCTTCCTTTGCTGAATTTTAAACCGCTCCCAATCCTCAGGCCTATTGCTTTTTCTTGCCAATTTGTATGCTTCTTCCTTAAATCTGAGACTATCTCTAATTTCCTTTGTAGGCCATGGTTTGGCCATAATTCCCTTACCACTCTTGTGCCAAACAGGAATAAACAACTTCTGGAATTCATCTGTTGTTCCTTAAATGCCTGCCATTGCCTGTCCACTGTCTTTCCTTTCAGTAATGTTTCCCAGTCCATCAAGGACAATTCATGTCTTTATGTCTCATACTGTCATAGTTACCTTTATTGAGATTCAGGATCCTGGTCTCATTGTGTAGCTGGACAGAGTCACATAAGCATAGGCTACTCTGTCTTTTGAGGGGAGAGAGCTGACTGCTGGTGATTTAACCTGAGGATCACCACACCTCAGGCGAGGGGCAAGGTTGAGAAGGCGGGGCCTTCATGAATAACCTCAACTGGGACAGGAATTGAACCCACGCTGTTGGGTTCAATTGCTCTACATCATGAACATGGTAAATGCTGAGAGGATATATTTATTTATCAGAGTCACAAGTAGGCTTACATTAACACTACAATGCAGTTACTGTGAAAATCCCCTAGTCGCCACAGACCCCAATGGGAAATTCTGAACTAGGGATCACAGTTTAAAATAAATGGTCTCCCATTTTAGACCGAGATGAGGAGGAATTTCTTCTGTCGGAGTTGTTAGTGTTTGGGATTCTCTTGTCCAGGAAGCAGTGGAGGCTGGCTCATTGAATATATTTAAGGCCGAGTTACATAGATCTTTGATCTACAAATTGGTGGAGGAACTTGGAGGACAGACAGGCAGGTGTCATTGCAGACGCAATGAGATCATCTTTGATTTTAGTGAACGATGGAGCAGGATTGATGGGCTGAATGGCCTGCTCCATCTCACAGTTCTTATGGTCTTTGAGTTCAAGAATGTAGGAAAGGGAGTTTGGGGATAATTTTCAAGGGCAAAGAGTTTGATGGTTGTATTTTTTGCTGAAGGGAGGTTGCAATATGTGTTCAAAATGGTGTACCTGAGAAGAGAGAATCATCTACAATACTAGCCAACATGGGAGTCAGGAAAAGAAGCTGGTTACTCAACAGGTTAGTGGGAATGGAATTAATGGAGCAAGAAATGTGTCCTATGGACAAGCTGAACTTTTGAAGGGAGAGGCAGATATATAAGAGAGCTCACGATGACCACGGGATCAGTCTAAGGTCAGTATAAACCTTGGCAGAGATTTGGCTTGGGAATCAAGTGGAAAGGAGGGAAGCAGTCCAGGTAGTTGAATGGATGACCTTAATCTTAATGACGGTATTCCATGTATAAGTATTCCGTGAAGTGCTTGCATCTGTTGCTAGGGCTAGACGTGAAGGGAGATAACCACCACCTCTCTCATAGAATCATAGAATCATAGAAACCCTACAGTGCAGAAGGAGGCCATTCGGCCCATCGAGTCTGCACCGACCACAATCCCACCCAGGCCCTACCCCCACATATTTACCCACTAATCCCTCTAACCTACGCATCCCAGGACTCTAAGGGGCAATTTTTTTTTAACCTGGCCAATCAACCTAACCCGCACATCTTTGGACTGTGGGAGGAAACCGGAGCACCCGGAGGAAACCCACGCAGACACAAGGAGAATGTGCAAACTCCACACAGACAGTGACCCGAGCCGGGAATCGAACCCGGGACCCTGGAGCTGTGAAGCAGCAGTGCTAACCACTGTGCTACCGTGCCGCCCTCTCTGTTGTTGCCAAGTTATCAGACTGTTTAATTAACATCTCAGCGCTGGCTGAGGAGAAGTGCCCTCCAATTAAATATTGGAAACACTGAAGCCATTGTTTTTGGGCCCCTCCCTAAACTCAGTCCCCTGGCTATCGACACTGTCCCTCTCCCTGTGGTTAGGGTACTGGACCAGAATCCCAAGTTACATTAGGATGGCACAGTGGCACAGTGGTTAGCACTGCTGCCTCACAGCGCCAGGGTCCTGGGTTCAATTCTGCCCTTGGGTCACTGTCTGTGTGGAGTTTGCACGTTCTCCCTGTGTCTGCATGGGTTTCTCTGGGTGCTCCAGTTTCCTCCCACAGTCTGAAAGATGTGCAGGTGAGGTTGATTGGCCATGCTAAATTGCCCCTTAGTACCAGGGTGATTAGCGGGGTAAATACGTGGGGCTATGGGGATAGGACCTGGGTGGAATTGTGGTCAGTGCAGACTCGATGGGCCAAATGCCTCCTTCTTCATTGTAGGGATTCTGTTCTATGAAACTAGACTAGCCCCCAACAATGTTTCTATTTTGGCGTGTATGTGATGATAGGATGCTTTGTTCCAGGATTAATTCTGCTGACTAATTAGGGATCTCAATTTAAAAACACAGTTTAAATATAACTCTAACAGAATGAAGCAGCTTAACCAGTAACAGTTGAACTATAGTTAAAAAATGAAAGGAAACAACTTTAATTTCTAACTTATCACTGTTTCAGTTCCAAATAAACAACATTGTCTTACAGACCATCTCCAGCAAGAGACAACCTAACCATCTCCCCTTGACATTCAATGGCATTACAATTGCTGAATCTCTCACTACCAACATCCTGGGGGTTACAATTGATCAGAAACTGAACTAGACCCAGCCATATAAATACTGTGGCAACTAAAGCAGATCAGAGGCTGGGAATCCTGCACTGAGTAACTCATCAACTGATTTCACAAAGTCTGTCCGCCATCCATAAGTCTGGAGTGTCATGGAATACTCTCCATTTTGCCTAGACGAATGCAGCTCCAAAACCACTCTAGAATCTCAACACCATCCAGGACAAAACAACCCACTTGATTGGTGCACCATCCACTGCAACCAACATTCATTCCTACCACCACTGATGCACAATGGCAGCAGTCTGTATCATTTACAAGATGCACTGTAGCAACGCAGTAGGTTCCTTAGGCAGCACCTTCCAAACCTGCAACCATTACCATTTAGATGGCCTTGTGATGTGATGGCCGAGTGGTATTATTGCTAGACTATTAATCCAGAAACTCAGCTAACGTTCTGGGGACCCGGGTTTGAATCCCACCATGGCAGATGGCGGAATTTGAATTCAATAAAAAATATCTGGAATTAAGAATCTACTGATGATCTTGAAACCATTGTTGATTGTCAGAAAAACCCATCTGGTTCACTAACGTCTTTTAGGGAAGGAAATCTGCTGTCCTTATCTGGTCTGCCTTACATGTGACTCCAGACCCACAGCAGTGTGGTTGACTCTCAACTGCCCTCAAAGGACAAGTAGGGATGGGCAATAAATGCTGGCCTAGCCAGCGACACCCATATCCCACGAATGAATAAAAAAAAAGGACAAGGGGGGACAGATACCTGGGAACACCACCACTTGCAAGTTCCCTTCCAAGTCACTCACCATCCTGACTTGGAAATATATTGCTGTTCCTTCACTGTGACTGGATCAAAATCCTTGATCCAACTCCCTAACAGTATTATGGGTGTACCTACACCACATGGATTTCAGTGGTTCAAAAAGGTGGCAGACAACCACCACTACCTCGAGGACAATTAGAGTTAGGCAATATTGAATTGAATTGATTTATTATTTCACATGTATTGGGATACAGTGAAAAGTAAATAACAAAATTAGCCGAGCCAATGATGCCCAGATTGTGTGGAAGAATAAAAATAAATGTGGCTTCTTGTCATACCTTGTTTCATAAAGCTCTTTGGGGTGTTTTATTAAATTATGACTACTTTATAACTGTTGTTGTTTAAGGAGACAGCAGATAGTGTAGGAGAGACACCAGTCGTTATCTCTGCATTCCAGCATGATCCTGGGAGAGTCATTGATTTAGTCGAGGGGTGCTCTGAGTCTGTCAGTCGATGGCTAAACCAGTTGTGTGCCGCAGAAACTGCACACTGTGCACCTGCAATTTGAGGAGCTGAAGATTTGGGTGTATCAAAGAACAAAGTAAATTACAGCACAGGAACAGGCCCTTCGGCCCCCAAGCCTGCACCGACCATGCTGCCCACCTGAACTAAAACCCCCTACCCTGCCGGGGACCATATCCCTCTATTCCCATCCTATTCGTGTATTTGTCAAGACGCCCCTTAAAAGTCACTACCGTACCTGCTTCCACTACCTCCCCCGGCAGCGAAATCCAGGAACCCTGCACCTTCTGTGTGAGAGGAGTGACTGGGTGGGAGACTGTAGAAGCCTCACCGGGGGAAAGGGAATAGTTGAGCATATTAACTGCTGCCAAATATTGTGGGAAAATGGAAAAACTCAGCAGCTGGGAGTTTGAAATCACAGTTTGAGTGGTTTGGGGGAGATTTATTTCTCAAAACAGATAATAAAGTAAGTGGGAATGGAAGGGGCAAGCAGATGTAGGTGATGACAGATGCAAGCAAGTGATTAGAAATTGTCTTGTTGGGACATGGGGCAGGGGCGCTGGTGCTTAAAAGCTAACAAGAACCATAGAATCCCTACGGTGCAGAAGAGGCCATTCGGCCCATTGAGTCTGCACCGCTTCAAGAACATTCCAGGCCTTCCCCTTTGCCCTGTCCCTGTGACCCCGCACATTTCCCATGGCCAATCCACCTAACCTGCACATCTTTGAGCTGAGGAGGTGATCATGGAGATGGGTCAGCGAGTGTATATGGAGGGAAAGGCTTAAGGAGAGCTGTTTATAAAAAATTAGCTGAGAGGCCCAGAGTATAGAAATAACTAACTTTTGCTGAACCTCAAAAGAACACTGGTTCACCTCAGCTGAGTATTGTGTCCAGTTCCAGGTGAAAGGATGCCTTGGAGATGGTGCAGACGAGATTTGTGAGAATGGTGTGAGAGACTTCTTTTAATCTGTAGAGACTGGAGGAACTGGAATTGTTTATCTTAGAGTAGGGGAGGTTAAGAGCTGATTGAACAGCAATGTTCAAAATTCAATGGAGTGGATAAGGAGATTCCACTGGGAGAATGCTCAGTGTCCAGTGTGCACCAAGTAACGAAAGGGACATGAGAATTTATTTACATAGTGAGCAGCACAGATGTGGAGAACGATGCCTGAAAGGGCAGCTGTAGCAGATTCAAAAATAACCTTCAGTGAATTGAATAAATATTTGCAATGGTTTTGGTGTGAAGGTTGGGATTGCTAAGTCAGGGTGGAGCAGCTTTTCGTTCTGTTCGTTCAACCTTTCCCCTTCCTAGTCGCGTTCTCTCATTATTCCTGCCTCGTTCCCCATCCACCATTCTCAGGAATATGATTCCTGTTGCTCTCTCGCCAGCTTGTGTACAGTACAAAACAATCACTGCACAGCGTCAGGGATCACCTCTTAATGTTGTTAATCGGAGCCTTGCATTGTGGGCAGGAGCTATGGGGCTGGGTCATTTCAACCATGCACTATCCAGGCATAACACTCCACACGACCCCTTCACAGTAATGTGACAGGCACCCTCTCAGAGGCCAGCGTATAAATGACCAAAAGGAGCCATTCAGAAGCTGGAGGCTGTGCGAAATGATACCAGGGGAGACCTGCAGAGTTTCAGTCTCCTCCAGTCCTCTGGAAAATATTCACTTTCACTTCACCAGTACTGAATAAATCTCACACTAGAATCAATCTTAGAATGATCCTCACAATTGTTGTAACGATGGCAATTTTATTTTCAACAAAGCAGTCCTTCTGCTAGAAGAGATCAGATAATCTGGATGACAACTGGCTTCAATGGCTCTGGCTTGCTGCTCTTCATTCATCCTGTTTCCGTTACATTATCGCACCATTTTCAGTCAGTATGCTGTCTTGATGTTTTTCTGTTGAAAATGGATCATGCCATTGAAAGCTGGAAGTATAAGCATTTTGTTAGCTAGACAGAGTGTGTGACGCTTCCTTTTCATTATCTGTGCTGTGTGATTCTGTTTCCATGTTTAGGGTAACAGAGTCCACGTCAGTCTAACAGTAAACATTACTGTCAGACAGATAACTGGAGCCTGTTACCCAGCCCCTTTGGAGAATTCCAATTCAGTAATTTATGCATTTGGAAAATTGACTTCAATAAGTTATTACTTAAATAATCAAAAATGTTGGATATATGGCTCATGTTCGTCATAGCTCCAGAAGCACAGTTAGTGTAGGCAAGATGAGTAAACACCTGGAGACGGTTGTAGTGAGGAGAGATTTTCCAGTACAGATATAGTGAGTAGAAAACAAAATTCAAATCTGGAAATGAAAATGTATGGTTGAGAGGAGGTTGGAAATGTCTATATACAGCTGGTATGGAGCCGGACTGCCTACCCACAAGATGATCAACGTGACTATCAAAATTTGAAAAGGCAGGTGGTTCAGGGCAAGGGAATGGAAAGGAATTAGTTCTTTATGGGGAGAGCAGAGTTAATGGTGTCAGTTGAATTGGAGCTGAAGAACTAGAAGGGAAATTTGACCATGGAGCAGTATGTAGAATTGGAAGGTCCAGCTGTGGTTTGAAGGTGAAACTTTAGATGGGAATCATGAGGAACAGTTTGGCTTGGAAAGAGGGGTGGGGGGAATCTAGCTGACCAGGGGACGACAAGGGGGTTGTAAGGTTCAAAGGGCAAAGTTAAACTCCAGTGTAGGGTTTACAGATCGTGGGACTGGGAAGAGAGAGTGGAGATCATGGTTGTACAGTTTGGCAATGGAGCGTTGGGAGGTTTTGAGTTGGGAAGGAACTGTGAAGAAAAGAGAATCGCTGGGTTGGGACATTAGAGTCAGGATGCAGTGTGGAGAGTAGAAGTGGTATTATGGTGCCTTGTAACAAGGTGATGAGGTGGGGATACAGCACTAATAGAAAGTCATGACTTCTGTGTAGCTTCTATAATGAAGAGTCCTCTTGTGGACTACAGTGGTGTGATTTTAACTGCTCGACAGGTGACTCCACAATTGGGAATTTTTGTCTGCCTTTCAGTTGAGGACAGGATTGTGTTTGGCTGGATTGTGATGCTCCCCATCAATCCTGCCAACTCGAGCTGTTAAGGATCATGAGTAAATGGTGTACATTTCACTGGGATACTCGGGATGCCTGTTCTCCACAGAACTGTACCCAGCAGGAAAACAGTGTTTCAGGAGTAGGAAAGGAAAAAATTGGAAGCGAGAACTGCATCTTTAGATTTGGGTTAAGTAAATTGAAAGGGGAAGTAGATTTCAAAGTCACTGAACAGCAACAGGGACCAACTTACTGATGGAAGGAGTTGGGTCGGACCCGCAAGTATAGATGCAGCTGTAACAGGATACTTGAGAATTAAGCTGCAAAACAGAAGACAATTAGAAAGAAACACAGAAAAACTACAGCACAAAACAGGCCCTTCGGCCCCACAAGTTGTGCCGAACACATCCCTACCTTCTAGGCCTACCTATAACCCTCCATCCTATTAAGTCCCATGTACTCATCCAGGAGTCTCTTAAAAGACACTATTGAGTTTGCCTCCACCACCACTGACGGCAGCTGATTCCACTCGCCCACCACCCTCTGTGTGAAAAACTTTCCCCTAACATCTCCCCTGTACCTACCCCCCAGCACCTTAAACCTGTGTCCTCTCGTAGCAGCCATTTCCACCCTGGGAAAAAGCCTCTGAGAATCCACCCGATCTATGCCTCTCAACATCTTATATACCTCTATTAGGTCTCCTCTCATCCTACGTCTCTCCAAGGAGAAAAGACTGAGTTCCCTCAGCCTATCCTCATAAGGCATGCCACTCAATCCAGACAACATCCTTGTAAATCTCCTCTGCACCCTTTCAATCTTTTCCACATCCTTCCTGTAATGAGACGACCAGAACTGAGCACAGTATTCCAAGTGGGGTCTGATGAGGGTCTTATATAGCTGCATCATTATCCCTGGACTCCTAAACTCAATCCCTCAATTGATAAAGGCCAGCACACCATATGCCTTCTTAACCACCTCCTCCACCTGCGGGGCCGATTTTAGAGTCCTATGGACCCGGACCCCAAGGTCCTTCTGATCCTCTACAGTACGAAGAGTCTTTCCCTTTATATTGTACTCCTTCATCCCATTGGACCTGCCAAAATGGACCACTACGCATTTATCTGGGTTGAAGTCCATCTGCCACTTCTCCGCCCAGTCTTGCATCCTATCTATATCCCTCTGTAACTTCTGATATTCCTCCAGACTATCCACAACCCCACCAACCTTCGTGTCGTCGGCAAACTTACCAACCCATCCCTCCACTTCCTCATCCAGGTCATTTATGAAAATGACGAACAGCAAGGGTCCCAGAACAGATCCCTGTGGCACACCACTGGTGACCGACCTCCATATAGAAAAAGACCCATCTATAGCCACTCTCTGCCTCCCTTGGGCAAGCCAGTTCTGGATTCACAGGGCAGCAGCCCCTTGGATCCCACGCCCTCTCACTTTTTCTAGAAGCCTTGCATGGGGGACCTTATCGAACGCCTTGCTAAAATCCATATAAACCACATCTACCGCTTTCCCTTCGTCAATGTGTTTAGTCATATTTTCGAAGAACTCCACCAGGCTTGTAAGGCACGATCTGCCTTTGACAAAGCCATGCTGAGTATTCTTGAGCATACTAAACCTCTCTAAATGCTCATAAATCTTGTCCCTCAGGATCTTCTCCATCAGCTTACCAACCACTGAGGTTAGACTCACCGGTCGGTAATTTCCTGGGCTATCCCTATTCCCCTTCTTGAAAATAGGAACCACATCCGCAATCCTCCAATCCTCCGGCACCTCTCCCGTCTCCATCGACGACGCAAAGATCATCGCCAGAGGTTCTGCAATCTCTTCCCTCGCCTCCCACAGTAACAATTGTTTAGAATAGGGGCCAGAATTTTCCGATGTTGGACGCCCCAGTACGACTGCCAGCGAGAACGGAGAATCTGGCGCTCAGCCAAATCTCCATTCACTGCAGCGGGACTGGAGAATCCCAGCCCCAGGTGAGGTCGGAGCATTTGGCCAGGGTGTGTGAAATAAGATGGATTTTAATGAGGAAGGTGAGAAATCGAGTTAACCAACTACAACAATAAATAATTTTCACAGTAACCTCATTGCAGTGTTAATGTAATGCCTACTTGTGACACTAATAAATAAACTTTAAACTTAAACAGACAAACATCATTTGAAAATGGTCCACTGAGGTGAGGTGCAATAGGAAAAATGTCAGTCTTAAGACTTGGATCGGGAGGGAATCTGGACTAAAAAACACTGGGATTTGAGAATAAAGTTCAAGTTTGGATTTTGGAGTAAAAGGGTTTAGCCATTGGTGGGAGTGAGGGAGGAGAGAGATGAGACATTGCACTGCCCAGTGGAAGGTCAAATTGGCTGATGTTCTGCAGAGTTGGAGCTGCTTCAACATAGAGGACGAGTTTGGAGTTGGATAGAAGACTAAGAAAGGGGATGGCAGTAGATTGGGAGTTAAAGAATGCAATCAGGTAGAGTAGGAGCAAGGTGTTGTCGAAGAACAAAGGCGACATACGTGAGTTAAAGACCACGTGGAATAGCGTATACACAAGAACTAGAGACTTGTGGGGTGGGGAAATATTGTCTTGTATCGTAAAAGAAAGGCCAACACTCCCAGGCTGTAATAACACAATTGAAGCTCGAATTCTTCGATCTGATCTGAATGTTTTTAATTCTGTGAAAGATTGTGCACTGCCAGTTCTCCAATGGGCTCCATTTCCGTCACTCAGCTGCATTGCTACAGTCTGGAATGCAAATGTTTAAAGCTCTAAGCTGGAGTCAAAGGTTTTTACAACTCTTATTACTGGAGCAAAATTGGGTGGCTGCCTGTTCTTTAGCAGGAATCGGAAAGTTTCAGGATGAGATCTTTGGGTCAGGTCCTCGATTTGCCGTGTATTGCCTGCTACAATACACATTGCCATCCATTCATTATTACTCTTCGATCATACCTTGTCATTTTTCTCCCCCAGAAATTTATCATGCTTTTTTCTTTTCCCGTTATTTTCCTGTAGGCTTCGTTGGCGATTTGGCGCCATTGCTGAGGCTTGTTGTTTGAGGGTCTCCTCAGTTCTGCCGAGGCATCCTCAATCGTAGTTGAAAGTGCAGCGTTCAGCCAATCAGAACGCTACACTTGGCAGAAGGTATGATCGAAGGAGTGGTTACTGATCACCATAACATGTCTGCATTCTCTTGGCTAGTGATCTTCAACGTGCTGAGCTGGGAGGGGGCAGGGAGACGTTTGAGGGAATATGAAATAAGGCCGATCGTAATGCAGAAAGCAGAAATAATAAAATGTAGTGGCTACTGAGAAGGTGAAGATCGTGTGAGAATAGCTTGCTGAGGTGAAAGTTTCATTCCGTTGTCTCATTTCCTCTGTATAATTGAGATAAATGACTCTTCTCTGCCCCACACCAAAACTTTGCCCTGTCTGTGAGAGATAACCAAGCTTTGCCATGAATACATAGAAGTTACAACACATGCAGGCAATTTGGCCCAACCATAATGCTGATTAATCTCTGTGCAAGCTACTAACTGAATCACCGTTTATCTACCCTGTCCCATTTTCCTTCAACACTTTATTCGTCACCTCTCCAAACTACTTCAAGTTGTTGGCCAAACCTTTGCTTCAAGCACTAACTGTGGAGTAAATTCCACAGCCTCACTACACATTCTGTGTGAGGAGGTTCCTCACATTCTCTGTTCTGAATCTTTCTCCCATGTCCCATTATTTCATTTGTGAAACACTTCCATCGTATCTCTCCGTAATCTGTATTATTCAAATGGAAGGAAAATACTTTCAACTCTCTCCTTTCTCTTTACTTCCCAACTCAGAATCTCAGAATTTTACACTGCAGAAGAGGCCCTTTGGCCCATCGAGTCTGCACCGATGCATGAAAGCCCCTGACCTGCCCACCTAATCCCACTTGTCAGCACTTCGCCCATAGCCTTGAATGTTATGATGTGCCAAGTACTCATCCAGGTACTTTTTAAAGGGTGTGAGGCATCCCACCTCCACCACCCTCCCATGCAGTGCATTCCAGAGCATCAGCATCTTCTGAGTAAAAAAGGTTTTCCTCAAATCCCCCCTAAACCTCCCACCCCTCACTTTTGACTTGTGTCCCCTCGTAACTGACTCTTCAACTAAGGGGAACAGCTGCTCCCTATCCATCCTGTCTGTCCCCCTCATAATCTTGAACACCTCAATCATATCACCCCTCAGTCTTCTCTGCTCTAGAGAAAACAACCCAAAGCTTATCCAACCTCTCCTTATAACTTAAATGCTCCGTTCCAGGCAGCATCCTGGTGAATCTTCTCTGCACCCCTTCCAGTGCGTTCACATCCTTCCTATAATGTGGTGACCAGAACTGCACACAGTGCTCCAGCTGTGGCCTCACCAAAGTTCTATACAACTCCATCATGCTTTTGTAATCTATGTCTCAGTTGATAAAGGCAAGTGTGACATTTGCCTTTATCACCACCCTATTAACCTGTCTTTCCGCCTTCGGAGATCTATGGACAAACACGCCAAGGTCCCTTTGTTCTTTGGAACTTCCCAGTTTCCTATCATTCATTGAGTCCTTCCTTGTCAAATTATTCCTTCCAAAGTGCATCACCTCACACTTTTCAGGGTTAAATTCCATCTGCCACTTATCTGCCCATTTTACCATCTTATCTATATCTTCCTGTAACCCAAGACACTCAACCTCACTGTTAACCACCCGGCCAATCTTTGTGTCATCGGCAAACTTACTGATCCTACCCCTCACACAGTCGTCTATGTCATTTATATAAATGATGAACAACAGGGGGCCCAGCACAGATCCCTGTGGTACGTCACTGGTCACTGGCCTCCAGTCACTAATGATGACTGGTCTCCAGTCACTAATGATGGTGACAGAGGTCACCATCCTCTGTCTCCTGCCGCTAAGCCACCGTGTCAGATCACCCTGTATCCCATGTGCATTTGCCTTCTTAATAAGTCTCCCATGTGGGACTTTGTCAAAGGCTTTGCTGAAACCCATGTAAATTACATCAACCGCACTGCCCTCATCCACGCACTTGGTTACATGTTCAAAAAATTCAATCAAATTTGTGAGGCATGACCTCCCTCTGACAAAACCATGCTGACTATCCCTGATCAAACCTTGCCTCTCCAAATGGAGATACATTCTCCTTCAGAATCTTCTCCAGTAGTTTCCCAACCAGATTTTATCCTCCTCTTTACCCTGTCCTCAATTCTCTCCTTTATCTTTACCTCCTCCCATCTCTCTCCTTCCTCTTTACTCCCTCCCCATATTTCCGCTTTGCTCCAGCCCAACTCTATCCTTTCTCTATATTCCAATCCAAGCTTTGCCTTGCTTTTCACCTCTCATTTATTAGAGTCAGAATCAGTGTTACAGCACAACCAATCTTGTTTATTCTGGTATTTTCTCCAATTGTAGAGAATTCCTAATTTTCCCTAAGGAATTCTTATCACGCAGTGGTATTGTCACTGGACTAGTAATCCAGAGACCCAGGTAATACCCGGGTTTGAATCCCGCCACGTCAGATGGTGAAATTTGAATTCAATGAAAGTCTGGAATTAAGAATCCACTGATGACCATGAAACCATTGTCGATTGTCGTAAAAACCCATCTGGTTCACTAATGTCCTTTAGGGAAGGAAATCTGCCGTCCTTACCCGGTCTGGCCTACATGTGACTCCAGAGCCACAACAACATGGTTGACTCTTAACTGCCCTCAGGGATGGGCAACAAAAGCTGGCCCAGTAAACAAATCCCATGAATGAATAAAAAAAACTTTTCTAAACTGCCCTTTAATTTTTCTAATGATATTAAACGTGTGCCCCGGAACAATGGAGGCAGTTAATCTCTGTTTACCTCATTCTGATATGTGCCCCCTTTAAACTTCTTCATAATTAACCTGTCATTCCTACACAGCTTCTTTCCCATTGCTTTTATGTCTTTTTATTCCTTGTGGTCACAGCTGGCCAGGTTGACAATTGTTGCCCAGCCCTTGTTAGCCTGAGAAACTTTCCTTGGGCTGGGTGTCTTCTTACATCATGTCAGAGGGGAGTTAAGAGTCAACCCTGTTAGTATTTGTCACTATAGTTCCAGGCCCAGTAAGGACAAAAGATTTCCTTCCCGAAAGGTCATTAGGGAATTAGTTGGGTTTTAATGACAATCTGACAACTTCTTGGCCTCTTGTACAAATATTTGCTTTTTATATTCCAGCTCTCCCCTGAATTTAAATTCTCACACGGAGCTAGTGAGAATTGATTCTGGATTATTCATCAATAATACAAAAACTAGACTATTTCTTCCTATAATGGGACATTCACTACAGCACACACAACTATAACTGCATCCTGAATAGGGATTGGCCAAGCAGGGCGATGGAGAACAAAGCTTGGAAAAAGTCTTACTGGACAGCTTTGTAAGAGTTGGTAAAGACGTGGCACGGTGGCACAGTGGTTAGCACTGCTGCCTCACAGCGCCAGGGACCTGGGTTCGATTCCCGGCCTCGGGCCACTGTCTGTGTGGAGTTTGCATGTTCTCCGCGTGATCCTGTTTCTTCCCACAGTCCAAAGATGTGCGGGTTAGGTTGATTGGCCATGCTAAATTGACTCTAGCGTCAGGGAATTAGCAGGGTAATTATGTGGGGTTATGTGAATAGAGCTTGGATGGGGTTGTGGTCGGTGCAGATTTGATGGGCCGAATGGCCTTCTTCTGCACTGTAGGGATTCTGCGATTCTATGACCGAATGATGACCTTTTGCACTTTAGGATTCTGTGATTCTCAGGCTAATATTACTTCCCGCTTTTGCATTTTGCACATTCAGATTTCAAATCAAAGATTCATTTGCCTCTTTTAGACTCTTTCCATGCCACCTTTAATAACCTGTGTACCTGAGCACTCGAGGCCCCTCTACTCAACTCTTATTATTTTGCTATTTAAGGTGTATCTCTTCTCTCTACTCTTGACAAGATATTTGAAAACTCAGACTTTTCCCACACTGAAGTATCTTTCTGCCAGTGAATTTCAATAGTCTCACTCTCCAAACCAAACTCCTTCCTGTAGAACATCGCTCACCTCACCTTTTCAACCCAAAAACCTTCCCTTCAGCTGCTGCTGCCTTTCTTCGCCGATCTCTCTTTCCATGTGGCCTCATCCTCCTCAGTTCCGTTTTATAAGTCTCCTATGTTTCAGACTTCTGCAGTTAGTACTTTAGGGCAGGGGCTAGGGAAGGGACAGGAAAAGGAGAACTGTAGGCAGCTGGGATGTGGGTTTGATTATGCTACAGGTTCCCCATCACGTAATGTGAGCTGCCTTGTAGCGCCAGAGCTTGTGTGGGGAGACGTGACCTGAGGTTATTTGTGTGGTGGTGACCAGATGCCCACTAGGAGAATGAAGACTGTTATGGTGAGAAATCAGCCCTCTCGCATGATGTCCAAAAGCACACTTATTGTATAAAGTAATTTGAAAGGTAAAGCAGCCCCAGAGCAGCTCACGTGGTCACATGTGCTTTTGAATGTGGAAGAGAATGTATTCTGGTGCACCATTCTGAGGAGGGAGTAAGTAAGTCAGTGCTCACTTTCTTAGTACTAGGCAGGACTGCGATACTGGGGTAACAACACCTTTCCCTCGGTGGAAGAATGGACCGCATTATCACTGTGTGTGGCAGCCTGCGAGTACATGTTAAGTCGTGCGCAAGGGAGGTTGGAGTGCTTTTGGAAAGAATTTTGGGATATCTGAGACTCGCACATTTCATCTGACCAAATCCATAGCTGACACCCATGGCGATGGACTCCTGTCGACCATCTTTGCTTTGCCAGAGAAAAAAATTGACTGACTTGAATCCATGGAGTGTTGCCTCTAAGTATATATTAAGAGCAAACTGATTTAATGTACGCTGTATACATCGGATTGTCTTGCAGTGTGTTTGATATCTCGTCTGCATTGTCCACTGTATAAGGAGCTGAATCATTCCTCTGTATTATTCTTGTTGGAAAAACCAATAAAAACATAAATTATAACAAGTTGTGTACAATTATTAAACAGAGTTGTATTGCAACTTTACACTAAATTTGCTTGGATAATTTTTGGATTTGTTTTCAAAGGGAGGTTGCACAGGAACGGTCGTGTTGTATTATAAATGGCAGCTGTGTCAAATAAAAACCGCTGCTGGGTTAAAAGGCACAATGTGGAGATTCTGGCGTTGGACTGGGGTAAACACAGTAAGAAGTTTAACAACACCAGGTTTATTTGGTAGCAAATGCCACACAAGCTTTCGGAGCCCTGCTCCTTCGTCAGGTGGAGTGGAGAAATGCTCACAAACAGTCACGGGCATTCAGCCTCTGATCTTCGGGTAAGCGTTCTCCAAGGCGGCCTTCACGACACACGACAGCGCAGAGTCACTGAGCAGAAACTGATAGCCAAGTTCCACACACATGAGGACGGCCTCAACCGGGACCTTGGGTTCATGTCACACTATCTGTAACCCCCACAGTTTGTCTGGACTTGCAGAATCTCATTGGCTGTCCTGGCTGGAGACAATACACATCTCTTTAACCTGTGCTTAATGCTCCCTCCATTCACATTGTTTGTACCTTTAAGACTTGATTATCTGTAAAGACTGCATTCCAATCATTATTCTGTAAATTGAGTTTGTGTCTCTGTATGCCCTGTTTGTGAACAGAACTCCACTCCACCTGATGAAGGGGCAGCGCTCCGAAAGCTAGTGGCATTTGCTACCAAATAAACCTGTTGGACTTCAACCTGGTGTTGTTAAACTTCTTACTGTGTTCAAAGGCACATCCAGATACTGGTGCTATCAGTAAGTTGCAGCAGTTTAAACCCCTGCCCCTGAAATATGGCCCAAGTTTCAGAACCTGCCCTTCACCTGAGAGGCTCATTCCACAGCTGGAACCTGCGCTGTACCGGAGACAGATTTCAACAATAAACACACAAAGAAGCTGCCTTTCTGAGAATGGCCAGGGTTTGGTGGGTTGTAAAAACCCTGTCTTCTTTATTTATTCAAGTTGGACTCTGTGTCCAGGGTTAGGGGGTGGGAGCTCAGCTAGGATGCCTGATGTAACCTCCATTCGACTTCTGTTCCTGGTCCCTTTTCAACAGGTTTCTGGCCACCGTATCATTGGGCTGCACAAACACGTCACATTCAGAGCTTGCTGCGACAGGCTTGAGGGAAATGAGAATGTTGCAGAACTATTTACAAATGTGTGGAGACTCTTAACTAACCTTCAATGATGGATTGATCATAATTAAACATCATAGCAATGTGATGTTAAATGCTATGATACATGACGTTATGTCTGGGATAGAGTGACTCAGTGATAAGTACAATTTGCTCAATTCTTTGTCTTTTGTTTTAATGGAATGTTATGTTCCCATATCAGTGTTTATTTCCCTCCTTTTCCTCACCTCAGCAGTTTAATTACGTGAGAGCTAGAATTCATTAATCTCGTTGTAGTCTTTGCTGTCCCTTCAAGAATGTTGTGTGTGAAGTGCAGTTGTTCAGTTTTCCATTGGATACCAGTAGGTGGAGCTATTGTACTGTCAGTCACTTGCCTGTCTCATTGCGAAGTCAACACATTCTCACACATAAACAGGTGGATTCCTTTCACAAACCACAATTTATTGCGGTAAGTTTGAATTTTAAATATCTGCTGGTCAGAGTCCAAGCCTTAAAGCTGCCTGTGAATCATCATTTATGAACTCTGCTTTGTATAGCGTGTAAGAAACAATACTTTTCACTGTATCCCAATACATGTGACAATAATAAATTAAATCAAATCAATCATCTCACTGATTGCTTCACCTTAGTTCTCCAACTCAGTAAGCTGCATGGTACAGACACAGTTTGGGAATGGTTTATAATCAGTACAGCTAATAGTGAAGGGAATACTGGGATACAGTCTGTGAGGGATGATATTGGGCGGGATTTTACCGACTCCCTCATCCCGAAACCGTAAAATCCTACCCGAGGTAAACGGATCTTTCTGTGGTCCGCTCCTCACCCGCTCCGATTCCCGTGGCGGGCGGGATGGTAAAATTCTGGCCATTGTCTCTGAAACCTAATCTTCCCATTACACGTTCACTCAAGATACAGGTTGAGATTTCTAAAACGAGGAAAGTCTTGCACTCATTACTCCTTTCACAGCCTCAGAACATCCCAAAGTGCTTCACAACCAGTGAAGTATTTTTGAAGTCACTGTTATAATGTAGCACTCCCTCAGTACTGCACTGTGGTGTCGGCCTGGACTATGGACTGAGGTCTCTGAACAGGGTCTTGAATGTACAATAGGCAAGAGTCCTACACATTGAACCAGATCCGTTTCCCTTCAATAATTGTTCAACTACCTGGTGAATTGGTATCTATTTCTGCTGTGGATTTCTGAAACAAACTCCAGCCTGCAACCCTGCGAGAACTCTGCAGAACCCCAATTCTGGCCATTAATAATTTCCTTCATCCCACCATGGGAATCCAGGCTGTGGCAGTCTCTCCCTCAACCCCTCTTCTCCTTTACCACAGGCTTTAAATCCATCTCTTAGGTCAACCCTTTCATCACCTGTCTTAATATCTCTTTATGTGGCTGAGTCAAAGTTGGTCTAATAACTGTTCCTGTCGTACTGTTTCACTGTGTTAAAAGCACAATATGATTGCAGGTTGTTGTTCAGTGCTGTAGGGAAAGGTGATGTGTGATGGGATACATTTGAAAGTTAATGCTGTCCCCTGCACAGGAACAGTCACTGGGATGTGGGTGTATTGGTATTTAATGTAGGTTTTCATGTTATACCGTCTTTCTGCTCATCAGTTACCTTGGGTAATTAGCAAATATTAATGGGCTATTAGTTTAACAAGAATGACCAAGCTGTGCTTATGGTATATAATTTAGTATAATTTAGTATGCAATTCGAACCAAATATTAGACAGTTTAACATGCTAAAGCCCAGAATTTTCCAATTGGCAAACTGGGTGGTACAACTTGTATTTCCAAGGAACTTACCTGTACACAGCACCGTTCACATCTCCTGCAATGTCCCACGGTGCTTCACATACAGTGAATTGTAGTCATTGTTATACAATACTGCGATATGTCTGCTCACTTAATCTGAGTTTGGTGGTTTAATAAAGGGATGAACCTCTGGGAGAATTGCCCACCTTCATCTTTGAAGTTTGACATTCGCCGGAACGGGAGATGGTTTCAGGTTGCTGCAACGGGAAAGCAGCTTCGATTGTCGACTGGTCTCTGTGGTGATGCAGGGTGTGTCTCTGGCAATGCAGAGCAGTCCTGTGTTAGCAATGATTGGGAGGGAATCTGAGGGCTTCTGTGGAACACATGGTTCTGTTTGCATCAAAGTTTAAGATAGGAGTGGTTCCTGTTAAACAGGAAGACATTTTGGGAATAGAAGAAGCTGATTAGACCCAGTTCCTTGTCTCTATAGATCAGTGAACAGGATATAGCGCTCTATAGATCATAAGAACAGGATATAGCGCTCGACTCATTGATCAACAGTTCCAACGCGCCACAGCGAAAAACCTCACCGACCTCCTCAGAAGACAAACACGGGACACAGTGGACAGAGTACCCTTCGTTGTCCAGTACTTCCCCGGAGCGGAGAAGCTATGGCATCTCCTCCGGAGCCTTCAACATGTCATTGATGAAGACGAACATCTCGCCAAGGCCATCCCCACACCCCCACTTCTTGCCTTCAAACAACCACGCAACCTCAAACAGACCATTGTCCACAGCAAACTAGTAAGAAGTTTAACAACACCAGGTTAAAGTCCAACAGGTTTATTTTGCTACAGGTAGCTTTTGCTACCAAATAAACCTGTTGGACTTTAACCTGGTGTTGTTAAACTTCTCACTGTGTTTACCCCAGTCCAACGCCGGCATCTCCACATCATCACAGCAAACTACCCAGCCTTCAGGAGAACAGTGACCACGACACCACACAACCTGCCACAGCAACCTCTGCAAGACGTGCCGGATCATCGACACGGATGCCATCATCTCACGTGAGAACACCATCTACCAGGTACACGGTACCTACTCTTGCAACTAGGCCAACGTTGTCTACCTGATACGCTGCAAGAAAGGATGTCCCGAGGCATGGTACATTGGGGAGACCATGCAGACGCTGCGACAACGGGTGAATGAACACCGCTTGACAATCACCAGGCAAGACTGTTCTCTTCCTGTTGGGGAGCACTTCAGCGGTCACGGGCATTCGGCCTCTGATATTCGGGTAAGCGTTCTCCAAGGCGGCCTTCGCGACACACGACAGCGCAGTCGCTGAGCAGAAACTGATAGCCAAGTTCCGCACACACGAGGACGGCCTCAACCGGGATATTGGGTTCATGTCACACTATTTGTAACCCCCACAGTTGCGTGGACCTGCAGAGTTTCACTGGCTGTCTTGTCTGGAGACAATACACATCTTTTTAGCCTGTCTTGATGCTCTCTCCACTCCCATTGTTTTGTTTCTTAAAGACTTGATTAGTTGTAAGTATTCGCATTCCAACCATTATTCATGTAAATTGAGTTTGTGTCTTTATATGCCCTGTTTGTGAACAGAATTCCCACTCACCCGAAGAAGGGGCTTGGAGCTCCGAAAGCTTGTGTGGCTTTTGCTACCAAATAAACCTGTTGGACTTTAACCTGGTGTTGTTAAACTTCTTTCTATAGATCAGTCCCACCTACCGACACCACAGTAAATCCCACAGTCCCACTGTCCTAATGTTAGTCAATCCCTCAGCCCCACTACTCACCCCTCTCCTCGTATCCTTCAACCTGACCTTTTCTTCAATCCGTCAATCCCGTTTTCCCACCTTCTCCCAAGATTCCTGAACCCCAACTGCCCGCCTTCTCCCCATGTCTTTCAATCCCACCTTCTGCCCATATACCACAACAACAGCTTAGATTTATGTAGCAGTATATGTGAAAGCTAACACTGTGCCTTAGGATAATGTCACCGAGAGGCAGAATGTGGATGAGAAATAGAAGAGGACCAAGGAGAGACGCAAGGATTTACACAAACACACTTGCCTATTAAGATATCTTTCAATTTTTCTTTTTCTCCAGAAACATGTTAATTGAATCTGAATGAATAACGAAGGCAATGTTTATCCCAGGAGAATTATTCCGTTGATTATCTTTGGAATTCTCTGCCCCAGAGGGCTGTGGAAGCTCAGTCATTGAGTGGGTTCCAGATTGAGATCAATAGATTTCGACATCTATTGATCTCAATCGGGATCTCATCGGGAACGAGCTATTTTGGATCTGGTATTGTGTAACGAGGTAGGTAGAATTAAGGATCTTATTGTGAAGGACCCTCTTGGGTCTAGTGACCACAATATGGTCGAATTTCTGATTCAGATTGAAGAGGAGAAAGCTTGGTCCCAAACCAGTGTCCTCTGTTTGAACAGAGGGAAATATGATAGGATGAGGGATGAATTGGCTAAGGTAGACTGGGAGAGCAGGCTGGCAGGTAGGATAGCTGAGGAACAGTGGAGGATTTTTAAGGAGATCCTTTTCAGTTCTCAGCAAAAATATATTCCAGCAAAAAACAAGGATTGTAAGAAAAGGGAGAACCAGCCGTGGATAACGAAGGAAATAAAGGAGAGTATTAAAATAAAAACAGCTGCGTACAGAGTGGCCAAAAATAGTGGAGAAACAAGTGATTGGGAAAAATTTAAGAAACAACAAAGAGAGACTAAGAAAGCGATAAAGAAAGGAAGGATAGACTATGAAGCTAGGCTAGCAATTAATATAAAAAATGATAGTAAAAGTTTTTATAAATATATAAAAAGGAATAGAGTGGCTAGAGTGAATGTTGGATCCTTGGAGGACGAGAGGGGGGAGTTAATAGTGGGAAATGAGGATATGGCTGAGTCTTTAAATAAGTTTTTTGTGTCGGTCTTCACGGTGGAGGACACAAATAGTTTGCCAAATATTAACGATAGAAGGTTGGCAGCAGGAGAAATACTTAATACAATTAATGTTACCAGAGAGGCAGTGCTGGGTAGACTAATGGGACTGAAGGTGGACAAGTCCCCGGGTCCGGATGGAATGCATCCCAGGGTATTGAAAGAAATGTCAGAGGTAATAGTGGATGCGTTAGTGATTATTTATCAAAACTCGTTGCATTCTGGGGTAGTGCCGGTTGATTGGAAAACGGCTAATGTTACGCCGCTGTTTAAACAAGGAAGGAGACAAAAGGCGGGTAACTATAGGCCGGTCAGCTTAACGTCTGTAGTAGGGAAAATGCTGGAATCCATTATTAAAGAGGAGATAGCAGGGCATCTGGATAGAAATGGTTCGATCAATCAGACGCAGCATGGATTCATGAGGGGAAAGTCGTGCTTGACGAACATGTTGGATTTTTATGAAGATGTGACTAGGGCGGTTGATGGAGGAGAACCGGTGGATGCGGTGTTTTTGGATTTCCAAAAGGCGTTTGATAAGGTGCCCCATAAAAGGCTGCTGAAGAAGATTAGGGCACACGGAGTTGGGGGTAGTGTGTTAAAGTGGATTGGGGACTGGCTATCCGACAGGAAGCAAAGAGTCGGAATAAATG
This sequence comes from Mustelus asterias, assembly GCF_964213995.1. Taxonomy (NCBI): domain Eukaryota; kingdom Metazoa; phylum Chordata; class Chondrichthyes; order Carcharhiniformes; family Triakidae; genus Mustelus; species Mustelus asterias. The sequence continues at coordinate 941,661 of NC_135807.1, read as the reverse complement.
GGTGTTTTTCCGGTTGGAGGAAGGTAACTAGTGGCGTGCCGCAGGGATCGGTACTCGGGCCGCAACTGTTTACCATTTATATAGATGATCTGGAGGAGGGGACGGAGTGTAGGGTAACGAAGTTTGCAGACGACACAAAGATAAGTGGAAAAGTGAATCGTGTGGAGGACGGAGAAGATCTGCAGAGAGATTTGGACAGGCTGAGTGAGTGGGCGAGGATATGGCAAATGGAGTATAACGTTGATAAATGCGAGGTTATACACTTTGGAGGAAATAATAACAAATGGGATTACTATCTCAATGGAAACAAATTAAAACATGCTACCGTGCAAAGGGACCTGGGGGTCCTTGTGCATGAGACGCAAAAGCCCAGTCTGCAGGTACAACAGGTGATCAAGAAGGCAAATGGGACGTTGGCCTATATTGCGAGGGGGATAGAATATAAAAGCAGGGATGTCTTGATGCACCTGTACAGGGCATTGGTGAGGCCGCAGCTGGAATACTGTGTGCAGTATTGGTCCCCTTATATGAGGAAGGATATATTGGCATTGGAGGGAGTGCAGAGAAGGTTCACCAGGTTGATACCGGAGATGAGGGGTTTGGATTATGAGGAGAGGCTGAGGAGATTGGGTTTGTACTCGTTGGAGTTTAGAAGGATGAGGGGGGATCTTATGGAGACCTATAAGATAATGCGGGGGCTGGATAGGGTGGAGGCGGAGAGATTCTTTCCACTGAGTAAGGAAGTTAAAACTAGAGGACACAGCCTCAAAATAAAGGGGGGTCGGTTTAAGACAGAGTTGAGGAGGAACTTCTTCTCCCAGAGGGTGGTGAATCTCTGGAATTCTCTGCCCACTGAGGTGGTGGAGGCTACCTCGCTGAATATGTTTAAAGCGCGGATGGATGGATTCCTGAGCGGTAAGGGAATTAAGGGTTATGGGGATCAGGCGGGTAAGTGGTACTGATCCACGTCAGATCAGCCATGATCTTATTGAATGGCGGGGCAGGCTCGAGGGGCTAGATGGCCTACTCCTCCTTCTATTTCTTATGTTCTTATGACATATTAAAAACTTCAAGTGATGCGGAGTTAATGCAGGAAAATGATGTTAAAGAGTAAAACAGTGGCATGGGTGCAACCTTTCAGAATGATGTGAAGGCATTAGAGTGTAGAAAAGATTCACCAGAATGGTTCCAAGGTTAGGGATTTAGTTACGGAGATAGATTAGAGAAGTTGAGGCTGTTCTTCTTGGGGAAGATTGAAATGAGGTTTGATTATCTGGAGAGGGCAGAAACTGTTTCCATTGGCAGAAGGGTTAAGAAGGAGGACACTGCCAGTGGTGACATGAGGAAAACATTTCTCCACACTGAGTGGTTAGGATCTGGAATGCACGGTCTGATACTGCGGTGGAAACAGATTCAATCATGGCATTCAAAAGGGAATTGGATCATTATCTGAAGACAAATACATGCATAGGCAAGTGTGTTTGTGTAAATCCTTGCGTCTCTCCTTGGTCCTCTTCTATTTCTCATCCACATTCTGCCTCTCGGTGACATTATCCTAAGGCACAGTGTTAGTTTTCACATGTACTGCTACATAAATCTAAGCTGTTGTTGTGGTATATGGGCAGAAGGTGGGATTGAAAGATATGGGGAGAAGGCGGGCAGTTGGGGTTCAGGAATATAGGGAGAGGGTGGGAAAATGGGATTGTTGGATTGAAGAAAAGGTCAGGTTGAAGGATACGAGGAGAGGGTGAGTAGTGGGGCTGAGGGATTGACTAACATTAGGACAGTGGGACTGAGGGATTGACTATGGTGTCGGAAGGTGGGACTGATCTACAAACAGAGACAGGGCAATGGAAGTAGCTCAGCTAATCTTACAGTGAGCTGGCACAAAAACAAAGGGCTGAATGTCCTCCCTCAGTGCAGTAATTATTGTGCGATTATTGCATTCTCTCTGACTCTGATCCCACCTAATAACTTCTTATTTCTCACTCCAGTTTTATCTCTCTCCTACAATCCTTTATACATCTTGTTTCTGCTTTCTAATGTCAGATTCTGGTTCCCATACATGTGCTGGGTAGGTTTAACTTCCAACTGAATAGCTCGAGTAAACGAATTCAATATCCCGATTCATCTTGCCCCAGATCCCTCCGTGCCCCAGATCCCTCCGTGCCCCAGATCCCTCCGTGTCCCAGATCCCTCCGTGCCCCAGATTCCTCTGTGCCCGCAGATCCCTCCGTGCCCCCAGATCCCTCCATGCCCCAGATCCCTCCGTGTCCCAGATCCCTCCTTGCCCCAGATCCCTCCACGCCCCAGATCCCTCCGTGTCCCAGATCCCTCCTTGCCCCATATCCTTCCATGCCCCCAGATCCCTCCATGCCCCAGATCCCTCCGTGTCCCAGATCCCTCCATGCCCCAGATCCCTCCGTGCCCCAGATCCCTCCTTGCCCCAGATCCCTCCACGCCCCAGATCCCTCCGTGTCCCAGATCCCTCCTTGCCCCATATCCTTCCATGCCCCCAGATCCCTCCATGCCCCAGATCCCTCCGTGCCCCAGATCCCTCCGTGTCCCAGATCCCTCCGTGCCCCAGATTCCTCTGTGCCCGCAGATCCCTCCGTGCCCCCAGATCCCTCCATGCCCCAGATCCCTCCGTGTCCCAGATCCCTCCTTGCCCCAGATCCCTCCACGCCCCAGATCCCTCCGTGTCCCAGATCCCTCCTTGCCCCATATCCTTCCATGCCCCCAGATCCCTCCATGCCCCAGATCCCTCCGTGTCCCAGATCCCTCCATGCCCCAGATCCCTCCGTGCCCCAGATCCCTCCTTGCCCCAGATCCCTCCATGCCCCAGATCCCTCCGTGTCCCAGATCCCTCCGTGTCCCAGATCCCTCCGTGTCCCAGATCCCTCCGTGCCCCAGATTCCTCCGTGCCCCAGATCCCTCCGTGTCCCAGATCCCTCCGTGTCCCAGATCCCTCCGTGCCCCAGATCCCTCCTTGCCCCAGATCCCTCCTTGCCCCAGATCGCTGCTCCCTTTAGCCGCAGCCTTCTGCTTTATCCTTCCATTCAGCACCGGCACTGGGACCAATCTCGAGTTTATCACATTTGAGGCCCACTTGCAAGTTTCTCTCCTAATTCCCTAAACTGAGATTGCCGGACCTCATTCCCCTTCCTGCCTAGATTGTTGGTGTTAAAATGGACAATAACCACTGTGACTGACGTGTCCCTCCAGTACTGTACCCCAGTGTTATACAGCACAGACCCGTCCCCACCAGTACTGTACCCCAGTGTTATACAGCAACAGACCCATCCCCACCAGTACTGTACCCCAGTGTTATACAGCACAGACCCGTCCCCCCCAGTACTGTACCCCAGTGTTATACAGTGACAGACCCATCCCCACCAGTACTGTACCCCACTGTTACACAGTGACAGACCCGCCCCCACCAGTACTGTACCCCAGTGTTATACAGCACAGACCCGTCCCCACCAGTACTGTACCCCAGTGTTATACAGTGACAGACCCGTCCCCACCAGTACTGTACCCCAGTGTTACACAGTGACAGAACCGTCCCCAGCAGTACTGTACCCCAGTGTTATACAGTGACAGACCCATCCCCACCAGTACTGTACCCCACTGTTACACAGTGACAGACCCGCCCCCACCAGTAATGTACCTCACTGTTACACAGTGACAGACCCGCCCCCACCAGTACTGTACCTCACTGTTACACAGTGACAGACCCGCCCCCACCAGTACTGTACCTTAATGTTAGACAGTGACAGACCCACGCCCACCAGTACTGTACCCCAGTGTTACACAGTGACAGACCCGTCCCCACCAGTACTGTACCCCAGTGTTACACAGTGACAGAACCGTCCCCACCAGTACTGTACCCCAGTGTTATACAGTGACAGACCCATCCCCACCAGTACTGTACCCCACTGTTACACAGTGACAGACCCGCCCCCACCAGTACTGTACCCCAGTGTTATACAGCGACAGACCCGTCCCCACCAGTACTGTACTCCAGTGTTATACAGTGACAGACCCGCCCCCACCAGTACTGTACCCCAGTGTTATACAGTGACAGACCCGTCCCCACCAGTACTGTACCCCAGTGTTATACAGTGACAGACCCATCCCCACCAGTACTGTACCCCAGTGTTATACAGCGACAGACCCGTCCCCACCAGTACTGTACCCCAGTGTTATACAGCGACAGACCCGTCCCCACCAGTACTGTACCCCACTGTTATACAGCGACAGACCCGTCCCCACCAGTACTGTACTCCAGTGTTATACAGCGACAGACCCGTCCCCACCAGTACGGTACCCCAGTGTTATACAGTGACAGACCCGTCCCCACCAGTACTGTACCCCAGTGTTATACAGTGACAGACCCATCCCCACCAGTACTGTACCCCACTGTTACACAGTGACAGACCCGCCCCCACCAGTACTGTACCCTAATGTTAGACAGTGACAGACCCACGCCCACCAGTACTGTACCCCACTGTTACACAGTGACAGACCCGCCCCCACCAGTACTGTACCCCAGTGTTATACAGCGACAGACCCGTCCCCACCACTACTGTACCCCAGTGTTATACAGTGACAGACCCGTCCCCACCAGTACTGTACCCCAGTGTTATACAGCGACAGACCCGTCCCCACCAGTACTGTACCCCACTGTTATACAGTGACAGACCCGTCCCCACCAGTACTGTACCCAGTGTTATACAGTGACAGACCCGTCCCCACCAGTACTGTACCCCAGTGTTATACAGTGACAGACCCGTCCCCACCAGTACTGTACCCCAGTGTTATACAGCGACAGACCCGTCCCCACCAGTACTGTACCCCACTGTTATACAGTGACAGACCCGTCCCCACCAGTACTGTACCCCACTGTTATACAGTGACAGACCCGTCCCCACCAGTACTGTACCCAGTGTTATACAGTGACAGACCCGTCCCCACCAGTACTGTACCCCAGTGTTATACAGCGACAGACCCGTCCCCACCAGTACTGTACCCCACTGTTATACAGTGACAGACCCGTCCCCACCAGTACTGTACTCCAGTGTTATACAGTGACAGACCCGTCCCCACCAGTACTGTACCCCAGTGTTATACAGTGACAGACCCGTCCCCACCAGTACTGTACCCAGTGTTATACAGTGACAGACCCGTCCCCACCAGTACTGTACCCCAGTGTTATACAGCGACAGACCCGTCCCCACCAGTACTGTACCCCACTGTTATACAGTGACAGACCCGTCCCCACCAGTACTGTACTCCAGTGTTATACAGTGACAGACCCGTCCCCACCAGTACTGTACCCCACTGTTATACAGTGACAGACCCGCCCCCACCAGTACTGTACCCTAATGTTAGACAGTGACAGACCCACGCCCACCAGTACTGTACCCCACTGTTACACAGTGACAGACCCGCCCCCACCAGTACTGTACCCCAGTGTTATACAGTGACAGACCCGCCCCCACCAGTACTGTACCCCAGTGTTATACAGTGACAGACCCGTCCCCACCAGTACTGTACCCCAGTGTTATACAGTGACAGACCCGTCCCCACCAGTACTGTACCCCAGTGTTATACAGCGACAGACCCGTCCCCACCAGTACTGTACTCCAGTGTTATACAGTGACAGACCCGCCCCCACCAGTACTGTACCCCAGTGTTATACAGCGACAGACCCATCCCCACCAGTACTGTACCCCACTGTTATACAGTGACAGACCCGACCCCACCAGTACTGTACCCCACTGTTATACAGTGAAAGACCAGTCCCCACCAGTACTGTACCCCACTGTTACACAGTGACAAACCCGTCCCCACCTGTACTGTACCCTAATGTTAGACAGTGACAGACCCGTCCCCACCAGTACTGTACCCCAGTGTTACACAGTGACAGAACCGTCCCCACCAGTACGGTACCCCAGTGTTATACAGTGACAGACCCGTCCCCACCAGTACTGTACCCCAGTGTTATACAGTGACAGACCCGTCCCCACCAGTACTGTACCCCAGTGTTATACAGTGTCAGACCCGTCCCCACCAGTACTGTACCCCAATGTTATACAGTGACAGGCCCATCCCCACCAGTACTGTACTCCAGTGTTATACAGCGACAGACCCGTCCCCACCAGTACTGTACTCCAGTGTTATACAGTAACAGGCCCGTCCCCACCAGTACTGTACACCAGTGTTATACAGTGACAGACCCGTCCTCACCAGTACTGTACCCCAATGTTATACAGTGACAGACCCATCCCCACCAGTACTGTACCCCACTGTTATACAGTGACAGACCCGTCCCCACCAGTATTGTACCCCAGTGTTACACAGTGACAGAACTGTTCCCACCAGTACGGTACCCCGCTGTTATACAGTGACAAACCTGTCCCCACCAGTACTGTACCCTAATGTTAGACAGTGACAGACCCGTCCCCACCAGTACTGTACCCCAGTGTTACACAGCGACAGACCCGTCCCCACCAGTACTGTACCCCAGTGTTATACAGTGACAGACCCGTCCCCACCAGTACTGTACCCCAGTGTTATACAGCGACAGACCCGTCCTCACCAGTACAGTACCCCACTGTTATACAGTGACAAACCCGTCCCCACCAGTACTGTACCCCAGTGTTATACAGTGACAGACCCGTCCCCACCAGTACTGTACCCCAGTGTTATACAGCGACAGACCTGTCCTCACCAGTACAGTACCCCACTGTTATACAGTGACAGACCCGTCCCCACCAGTACTGTACCCCAGTGTTATACAGTGACAGACCCGTCCCCACCAGTACTGTACCCCAGTGTTATACAGCGACAGACCTGTCCTCACCAGTACAGTACCCCACTGTTATACAGTGACAAACCCGTCCCCACCAGTACTGTACCCCAGTGTTATACAGTGACAGACCCGTCCCCACCAGTACTGTACCCCAGTGTTATACAGCGACAGACCTGTCCTCACCAGTACAGTACCCCACTGTTATACAGTGACAGACCCGTCCCCACCAGTACTGTACCCCAGTGTTATACAGTGACAGACCCGTCCCCACCAGTACTGTACCCCAGTGTTATACAGCGACAGACCCGTCCTCACCAGTACAGTACCCCACTGTTATACAGTGACAAACCCGTCCCCACCAGTACTGTACCCCAGTGTTATACAGTGACAGACCCGTCCCCACCAGTACTGTACCCCAGTGTTATACAGCGACAGACCTGTCCTCACCAGTACAGTACCCCACTGTTATACAGTGACAGACCCGTCCCCACCAGTACTGTACTCCAGTGTTATACAGTGACAGGCCCGTCCCCACCAGTTCTATAAACCAGTGTTACACAGTGACAGACCCGTCCCCACCAGTACTGTACCCAAATGTTATACAGTGACAGACCCATCCCCACCAGTACTGTACCCCACTGTTATACAGTGACAGACCCGTCCCCACCAGTACTGTACCCCAGTGTAATACAGTGACAGACCCGTCCCCACCAGTATTGTACCCCAGTGTTACACAGTGACAGAACCGTCCCCACCAGTACTGTACCCTAGTGTTATACAGTGACAAACCCGTCTCCACCAGTACTGTACCCCACTGTTATACAGTGACAGACCCGTCCCCACCAGTACTGTACCCCAGTGTAATACAGTGACAGACCCGTCCCCACCAGTACTGCACCCCAGTGTTATACAGTGACAAACCCGTCCCCGCCAGTACTGTACCCCATTGTTATACAGTGGCAGACCCGTCCCCACCAGTACTGTACCCCACTGTTATACAGTGGCAGACCCGTCCCCACCAGTATTGTACCCCAGTGTTACACAGTGACAGAACCATCCCCACCAGTACTGTACCCCACTGTTACACAGTGACAAACCCGTCCCCACCAGTACTGTACCCCACTGTTACACAGTGACAGACCCGTCCCCACCAGTATTGTACCCCAGTGTTACGCAGTGACAGAACCATCCCCACCAGTACTGTACCCCAGTGTTACACAGTGACAAACCCGTCCCCACCAGTACTGTACCCCACTGTTACACAGTGACAAACCCGTCCCCACCAGTACTGTACCCCACTGTTACACAGTGACAAACCCGTCCCCCCAGTACTGTACCCCAGTGTTATACAGGGACTGACCCATCCCCACCAGTACAGTACCCCAGTGTTATACAGTGACAAACCTGTCCCCACCAGTACTGTACCCCAGTGTTATACAGTGACAGACCTGTCCCCACCAGTACTGTACCCCACTGTTACACAGTGACAGACCAGTCCCCACCAGTACTGTACTCCAGTGTTATACAGCGACAGACCCGTCCCCGCCAATACTGTATCCAGTGTTGCACAGTGACATACTAGTACACCTTAGTACTGTACCCCACTGTTATACAGTGACAAACCTGTGCACCACAGTATTTACCCCAGAGTTACACAGTGACAGACCTGTACACCCTAGTACTGTACCCCAGCAATATAAACAACCTTGATAACTGTGTGGGGGGTAGGACTAGTAAGTTTGCGGATGACACAAAGATTGGTTAACTGTGAGGCAGAGTGTCTTGGGCTATGAGAAGATACAGACGGAATGCTCAAATAGGCAGATAAGTGGCAGATGGAATTTAACCCTGAAAAGTATGAGGTGATACACTTGGAAGGCGTATGTTGGACAAGGAAGTACTCAAAGAACGAGTACTTGGTCTGTCCACAGATCTCTGAAGACAGAAGGGCATGTTAGGGTAGCAAAAAAGACATATGGGAAACCTGCCTTTATCAACCGGGGAATAGATTACAAAAGCAGGGAAGTCATGTTGGAGTTGTATAGAACTTTGACAGACATCGCTGCCCCCCGCCCCCCCCCCCCCCCCCACACAGACATCGCTGCCCCCCCTCCCCCCGCCCCCCCTCCCCCCGCCCCCCCCCACACAGACATCACTGCCCCCCCTCCCCCCCTCCCCCCGCCCCCACACAGACATCGCTGCCCCCCCCGCCCCCCTCCCCCCGCCCCCACACAGACATCGCTGCCCCCCCCGCCCCCCCTCCCCCCGCCCCCACACAGACATCGCTGCCCCCCCTCCCCCCCTCCCCCCCCCCCCCACACAGACATCGCTGCCCCCCCGCCCCCCCTCCCCCACACAGACATCGCTGCCCCCCCGCCCCCCTCCCCCACACAGACATCGCTGCCCCCCCGCCCCCCTCCCCCACACAGACATCACTGCCCCCCCGCCCCCCTCCCCCACACAGACATCACTGCCCCCCCGCCCCCCCTCCCCCCGCCCCCACACAGACATCGCTGCCCCCCCGCCCCCCCTCCCCCACACAGACATCGCTGCCCCCCCGCCCCCCCTCCCCCACACAGACATCGCTGCCCCCCCGCCCCCCCTCCCCCCGCCCCCACACAGACATCGCTGCCCCCCCGCCCCCCCTCCCCCCGCCCCCCCCCCCCCCCACACAGACATCGCCGCCCCCCCTCCCCCACACAGACATCGCTGCCCCCCCCGCCCCCCCTCCCCCCCCCCCACACAGACATCGCTGCCCCCCCTCCCCCACACAGACATCGCTGCCCCCCCCCCCCACACAGACATCGCTGCCCCCCCTCCCCCACACAGACATCGCTGCCCCCCCCCCCCACACAGACATCGCTGCCCCCCCTCCCCCACACAGACATCGCTGCCCCCCCTCCCCCACACAGACATCGCTGCCCCCCCCGCCCCCCCTCCCCCCGCCCCCACACAGACATCGCTGCCCCCCCCGCCCCCCCTCCCCCCGCCCCCACACAGACATCGCTGCCCCCCCGCCCCCCCCTCCCCCCGCCCCCACACAGACATCGCTGCCCCCCCCGCCCCCCCGCCCCCCCTCCCCCACACAGACATCGCTGCCCCCCCCGCCCCCCCTCCCCCCGCCCCCACACAGACATCGCTGCCCCCCCGCCCCCCCTCCCCCACACAGACATCGCTGCCCCCCCGCCCCCCCTCCCCCACACAGACATCGCTGCCCCCCCGCCCCCCTCCCCCCGCCCCCACACAGACATCGCTGCCCCCCCGCCCCCCCTCCCCCCGCCCCCACACAGACATCGCTGCCCCCCCGCCCCCCCTCCCCCCGCCCCCACACAGACATCGCTGCCCCCCCGCCCCCCCTCCCCCCGCCCCCCCCCCCCCCACACAGACATCGCCGCCCCCCCTCCCCCACACAGACATCGCTGCCCCCCCCGCCCCCCCTCCCCCCTCCCCCACACAGACATTGCTGCCCCCCCTCCCCCACACAGACATCGCTGCCCCCCCCCCCACACAGACATCGCTGCCCCCCCTCCCCCACACAGACATCGCTGCCCCCCCCCCCCCACACAGACATCGCTGCCCCCCCTCCCCCACACAGACATCGCTGCCCCCCCTCCCCCACACAGACATCGCTGCCCCCCTCCCCCACACAGACATCGCCCCCCCCCTCCCCCACACAGACATCGCCCCCCCCCTCCCCCACACAGACATCGCTGCCCCCCCTCCCCCACACAGACATCGCTGCCCCCCCCGCCCCCCCCCCGCCCCCCCACCGCCCCCCCCACACAGACATCGCTGCCCCCCCTCCCCCACACAGACATCGCTGCCCCCCCTCCCCCACACAGACATCGCTGCCCCCCCCGCCCCCCCTCCCCCCCCCCCCCCACACAGACATCGCTGCCCCCCCCGCCCCCCCTCCCCCCCCCCCCCAAAACAGACATCGCTGCCCCCCCTCCCCCCGCCCCCCTCCCCCACACAGACATCGCTGCCCCCCCGCCCCCCCCCCACACAGACATCACTGCCCCCCCCGCCCCCCTCCCCCACACAGACATCACTGCCCCCTCCCCCCCCCCCACACAGACATCACTGCCCCCTCCCCCCCCCCCCACACAGACATCGCTGCCCCCCTCCCCCACACAGACATCGCCCCCCCTCCCCCACACAGACATCGCTGCCCCCCTCCCCCACACAGACATCGCCCCCCCTCCCCCACACAGACATCGCCCCCCCTCCCCCCCCCCCCCCAAAACAGACATCGCTGCCCCCCCTCCCCCACACAGACATCGCCCCCCCTCCCCCACACAGACATCGCCCCCCCTCCCCCACACAGACATCGCCCCCCCTCCCCCACACAGACATCGCCCCCCCCTCCTCCCACACAGACATCGCTCGCCCCCCCCACACAGACATTGCCCCCTCCTCCCCCACACAGACATCGCCCCCCCCACACACAGTCATCGCCCCCCCCTCCTCCCCCACACAGACATCGCCCCCCCTCCCCCACACAGACATCGCCCCGCCTCCCCCACACAGACATCGCCCCCCCCTCCCCCACACAGACATTGCCCCCCCCTCCCCCACACAGACATCGCTGCCCCCCCTCCCCCACACAGACATTGCTCCGCCCCCCCCACACACAGTCATCGCCCCCCCCTCCTCCCCCACACAGACATCGCTGCCCCTCCCCCACACAGACATCGCCCCCCCCTCCTCCCCCACACAGACATCGCCCCCCCCTCCTCCCCCACACAGACATCGCCCCCCCCCTCCTCCCCCACACAGACATCGCCCCCCCCTCCTCCCCCACACAGACATCGCCCCCCCCTCCCCCACACAGACATCGCCCCCCCCTCCTCCCCCACACAGACATCGCCCCCCCCCCCACCATACAGACATCGCCCCCCCTCCCCCACACAGACATCGCCCCCCCTCCCCCACACAGACATCGCCCCCCCCTCCTCCCCCACACAGACATCGCCCCCCCTCCCCCACACAGACATTGCCCCCCCCTCCCCCACACAGACATTGCTGCCCCCCCGCCCCCACCATACACAGACATGGCTGCCTGCTCACCCTATGCACCCACAGATCTAGCACTGCTGCCTCACAGCGCCAGGGACCCGGGTTCGTTTCCCGGTCTGGGTCAGTGTCTGTGCAGAGTCTGCACGTTCTCCCCGTGTCTGCGTGGGTTTCCTCCGGGTGCTCCGGTTTCCTCCCACAGCCTGAAAGATGTGCTGGTTAGGGTGCATTGGCCATGCTAAATTCTCCCTCAGTGTACCCGAACAGGCGCCGGAGTGTGGCGACTCACGGAATTTCACAGTAACTTCATTGCAGTGTTAATGTAAGCCTTACTTGTGCCTAATAAATAAACTTAACTTTTAGCATCTGTGGGGGGAGAATCGAGTCAATGTTTCGAGTCTAAATGACCCTTCATCAGAGCCAGTCTGAAAGTCCAGATATACCACATCGACTGGCCCCCCCTTATCAACTCTACTAGTTACATCTTCTAAGAATTCCAACAGATTTGTCAAGCATGATTTCCCCTTCATAAATCCATGCTGACTCTGTCTGATCCTGCCACTGCTTTCTAAATGCTCTGCTATAAACTCCTTGATAATGGATTTGAGAATTTACCCCACTACCGACGTTAGGCTTACTGGTCTATAATTCCCTGTTTTCTCTCTACCTCCCTTTTAGAATATTGAGTGACATTCGCTACCCCCCAATCTGTACGGACTGTTCTAGAGTCTATAGAATCCTGGAAGATGACCACCAATGCATCCACTATTTGGGCCGAAACCTCTATGACTCTATTTCTAGAGCCATTTCCTTAAATACTCTGGGATGTCGATTATCAGGCCCTGGGCATTTATCCACCTTCAATCCCATCAATTTTCCCAGCACCATTTCTCTACTAATATTGATCTCCCTCTGTTCTTCCCTCGAACTCTTGCAATCTCCAATATTTCTGGCTTTTGATTTGTGTCCTCTTTTGTGAAGACAGAACCAGAATCACAGAATCCTACGGTGCAGAAGAGGCCCTTTGGCCCTTCGAGTCTGCACCGACGCATGAAAAGTCCTGACCTGTCCACTTAATCCCCCTTGCCAGCACTTGGCCCATAGCCTTGTATGTTACGGTGTGCCAAGTACTCATCCAGGTACTTTTTAAAGGATGTGAGGCATCCCGCCTCCACCACCCTCCCAGGCAGCGCATTCCAGACCGTCACCACCCTTTGAGTAAAAACGTTTTTCCTCAAATCCCCCCTAAACCTCCCACCCCTCACTTTTGATTTGTGCCCCATATAACTGACCCTTCAACTAAGAGGAACAGCTGCTTTCTGTCCACCCTGTCCATGCCCCTCATAATCTTGAACAGGTTGCCCCTCAGTCTTCTCTGCTCCAATGAAAGCAACCCAAGCCTATCCAACCTCTCTTCATAACTTAAATGTTCCATCCCAGGCAGCATCCTGGTAAACCTCCTCTGCACCCCCTCCAATGCGTTCATGTCCTTCCTATAATGTGGCAACCAGATTCCATCATGACCCCTCTGCTTTGTAATCTATACCCCGATTAATAAAGGCGAATGTCCTATATGCCTTTTTCACCACCATATTAACCTGCCTTTCCAACTCCAGAGATCTGAGGACAAACACGCCAAGATCCCTTTGGCCTTCGGAACTTCCAAAGTATGTATTCAATTGCTCGGCCATTTCTTTGTCCCCTAATATACATTCCCCTGTTTCTGTCTGGAGGGGACCTACATTTGTCTTCACCAACCTCTTTCTCTTCACATATCTATAGAAACTCTGAGTGTCAGTCTTTATGTTCCCTGCAAGCTTACTTTCGTACTGTGTTTTCCCCTTCTTAATCAATCCCTTGGTCCTTCTTTGCTGAATTCTAAACTGCTCCCAATCCTCAGACCTATTATTTTTCTTGGCCAATCTGTGTGCTTCTTCCTTGGATCGGATCCTCTCTCTAATTTCCTTTGTAAGCCATGGATTGGCCCTCTTACCCATTTTGCTTTTGTGCCAGACAGGAATAAACAGTTGCTGCAGTTCCCCCATGCATTCCATGAATGTTTTCCATTGTCTACCCACTGTCATCCCTTTAAGTAACTCTCCCCAATCGATCAAGGCCACCTCACGCCTCATATCCTCATAGTTTCCTTTATTAAGATTCAGCACCCTAGTCATAGAGGTTTACAGCATGGAAACAGGCCCTTCGGCCCAACTTTTCCATGCCACCCTTTTTTTTAAAACCCCTAAGCTAATCCCAATTGCCCGCATTTGGCCCATATCCCTCTATACCCATCGTACCCATGTAACTATCTAAATGCTTTTTAAAAGACAAAATTGTATCTGCCTCTTCTACTACCTCTGGCAACTTGTTCCAGACACTCACCACCCTCTGTGTGAAAAAATTGCCCCTCTGGACGCTTTTGTATCTCTCCCCTCTCACCTTAAACCTATGCCCTCTAGTTTTAGACTCTTCTACCTTTGGGAAAAGATATTGACTATCTAGCTGATCTATGCCCCTCATTATTTTATAGACCTCTATCTGATCACCCCTCAGCCTCCTACGTTCCGGAGAAAAAAGTCCCAGTCTATGCAGCCTCTCCTTATAACTCAATCCATCAAGTCCCGGTAGCATCCCAGTTAATCTTTTCTGCACTCTTTCTAGTTTAATCATAGCCTCTCTATAATAGGGTGACCAGAACTGCACATAGCATTCCAAGTGTGGCTTCACCAATGTCTTGTACAACTTCAACAAGATGTCCCAACTCCTGTATTCAATGTTCTGACCGATGAAACCAAGCATGCCGAATGCCTTCTTCACCACTCTGTCCACCTGTGACTCCACTTTCAAGGAGCTATTAATATGTACCCCATGATCTCTTTGTTCTGTAAATCTCCCCAACGCACTACCATTAACTAAGTCCTGTACTGGTTCAATCTACCAAAATGCATCACCTCACATTTGTCTAAATTAAACTCCATCTGCCATTCATCAGACCACTGGCCCAATTGATCAAGATCCCATTGCAATTGGAGATAACATTCTTCACTCTCCACTATGCCACCAATCTTGGTGTCATCTGCAAACTTACTAACCATGCATCTTATATTCTCATCCAAATCATTAATATAAATGACAAATAACAGTGGACCCAGCACCGATCCCTGAGGCACACCGCTGGTCACAGGCCTCCAGTTTGAAAAACAACTCTACAACCACCCTCTGGCTTCTGTCAAGAAGCCAATTTTGTATCCATTTAGATACCTCACCCTGGATCCCGTGAGATTTAATCTGATGCAACAACCTACCATGCGGTACCTTGTCAAAGGCCTTGCTAAAGTCCATGTAGACAACATCAACTGCACTGCCCTCATCTACCTTATTGGCTACACCTTCAAACACTCAATCAAATTTGAGAGACATGATTTTCCACTGACAAAGCCACGCTGACTGTCCCTAATCAGTCCTTGTGTCTCTAAATGCCTGTAGATCCTGTCCTTCAAAATACCTTCCGACAATTTACCCATCACAGATGTGAGGCTCACTGGCCTGTAGTTACAAAGAACAAAGAACAATACAGCACAGGAACAGGCCCTTCGGCCCTCCAAGCCCACGCTGGTCCAAACTAGTTCCCAGGCTTTTCCCTGCAGCCCTTTTTAAACAAAGGCACAACATTTGCCACTCTCCAATCTTCAAGCACCTGACCCGAGTCTCCGAATCAACTACTTCACTCTCCATCTTGATAAAAATAATTCTATCATGTTATGGTCACTCATCCCCAAGGGGTACAACTAGATTGGCGTGATTCCCTTCTCATTCCACAGTACCCAGTGCAAGATTAACATTGTTGGTTCCTTGTTGGCTTTTGTCCCATTCCTATTATTTCGTACTCTTATCTGACTCTGGCCCTTGATTTCTCTGCCTATCATTTTTAAATTCAAGTTTATTTATTAGTTTCACAAGTCGGCTTACATTAACACTGCAATGAAGTTACTGTGAAAATCCCCAAGTCACTACACTCCGGCATCTTTCGGGTACACGGAGGGAGAATTTGGCATGGCCGATGCACCCGAACCAGCACATCTTTCAGAATGTGAGAGGAAACTGGAGCACCCGGAGGAAACCCACGCAGACATGGGGAGAACGTGCAGACTCTGCACAGACAGTGACCCAAGCTGGGAATTGAACCTTTGTCTCTGGCGCTGTGAGTCAACACTGCTAAACCACTGTGCCACCGTGCCGCCCTTATTCTCCTTACTGTCTTTTTCTGTAGTTCTTAATTTCCCCAGATCTGAATCCTTGCCAAGGTTCCCATCCCCCTGCCACATTAATTTAAGGTACACAAGATTATGAGGGGCATGGACAGAGTGGATAGAACATAGAACAGTACAGCACAGAACAGGCCCTTCGGCCCACGATGTTGTGCCGAGCTTTATCTGAAACCAAGATCAAGCTATCCCACTCCCTATCATCCTGGTGTGCTCCATGTGCCTATCCAATAACCTTGGCTTAAATGTTCCTAAAGTGTCTGATTCCACTATCACTGCAGGCAGTCCATTCCACACCCCAACCACTCTCTGCGTAAAGAACCTACCTCTGATATCCTTCCTATATCTCCCACCACGAACCCTATAGTTATGCCCCCTTGTAATAGCTCCATCCACCCGAGGAAATAGTCTTTGAACGTTCACTCTATCTATCCCCTTCATCATTTTATAAACCTCTATTAAGTCTCCCCTCAGCCTCCTCCGCTCCAGAGAGAACAGCCCAAGCTCCCTCAACCTTTCCTCATAAGACCTACCCTCCAAACCAGGCAGCATCCTGGTAAATCTCCTCTGCACTCTTTCCAGCGCTTCCACATCCTTCTTATAGTGAGGTGACCAGAAGTGCACACAATATTCCAAATGTGGTCTCACCAAGGTCCTGTACAGTTGCAGCATAACCCCACGGCTCTTAAACTCCAACCCCCGTTAATAAAAGCTAACACACTATAGGCCTTCTTCACAGCTCTATCCACTTGAGTGGCAACCTTTAGAGACCTGTGGATATGGACCCCAAGATCTCTCTGTTCCTCCACAGTCTTCAGAACCCTACCTTTGACTCTGTAATCCACATTTAAATTAGTCCTACCAAAATGAATCACCTCACATTTATCAGGGTTAAACTCCATTTGCCATTTTTCAGCCCAGCTTTGCATCCTATCTATGTCTCTTTGCAGCCTACAACAGCCCTCCACCTCATCCACTACTCCACCAATCTTGGTGTCATCGGCAAATTTACTGATCCACCCTTCAGCCCCCTCCTCTAAGTCATTAATAAAAATCACAAAGAGCAGAGGACCAAACACTGATCCCTGTGGCACTCCGCTAGCAACCTGCCTCCAGTCTGAAAATTTTCCATCCACCGCCACCCTCTGTCTTCGATCAGATAGCCAGTTACCTATCCAATCGGCCAACTTTCCCTCTATCCCACACCTCCTCACTTTCATCATAAGCCGACCATGGGGGACCTTATCAAACGCCTTACTAAAATCCATGTATATGACATCAACTGCCCTACCTTCATCAACACACTTAGTTAACTCCTCAAAAAATTCAATCAAATTTGTGCTGACTATCCCGGATTAATCCGCATTTTTCTAAATGGTCGTAAATGCCATCCCTAAGGACCTTTTTCATCAATTTACCAACCACCGAAGTAAGACTAACCGGTCTATAATTTCCAGGGTCATTTCTATTCCCTTTCTTAAACAGAGGAACAACATTCGCCACTCTCCAGTCCTCTGGCACCATCCCCGTGGACAGTGAGGACCCAAAGATCAAAGCCAAAGGCTCTACAATCTCATCCCTTGCCTCCCAAAGAATCCTAGGATATATTTAATCAGGCCCAGGGGACTTATCGACCTTCAATAGGGAGCAGCTGTTCCCCTTAGTTGAAGGGCGAGTCACGATGGGGACATACGTTGAAGGTGAGGGACAGGTTTAGAGGTGATGTGAGGAAAATATTTTTACCCCAGAGGATGGTGACGCTCTGGAATGCGCTGCCTGGGAGGGTGAACAAAGAACAAAGAAAATTACAGCACAGGAACAGGCCCTTCGGCCCTCCAAGCCTGCACCGACCATGCTGCCCGACTGAACTAAAACCCCCTACGCTTCCGCGGAACATATCCCTCTATTCCCGTCCTATTCATGTATTTGTCAAGACGCCCCTTAAAATTCACTATCGTATCTGCTTCCTCGACCTCCCCTGGCAGCGAGTTCCTGGTACCCACCACTCTCTGTGTAAAAAAACTTTAAACCTTGCCCCTTGCACCTTAAACCTATGTCCCCTAGTAATTGACTCTTCCACCCTGGGAAAAAGCTTCTGACTATCCACTCTGTCCATGCCCCTTATAATCTTGTAGACTTCTGTCACGTCGCCCCTCAACCTCCATCGTTCCAGTGAGAACAAACCAAGTTTCTCCAACCTCTCCTCATAGCGAATGCCCTCCATACCAGGCAACATCCTGGTGAATCTTTTCTGTACCCTCTCCAAAGCCTCCACATCCTTCTGGTAGTGTGGCGACCAGAATTGAACACTATATTCCAAGTGCGGCCCAACTAAGGTTCTATAAAGCTGCAACATGACTTGTCAATTTTTAAACTCAATGCCCCGGCCGATGAAGGCAAGCATGCCGTATGCCTTCTTGACTACCTTCTCCACCTGTATTGCCACTTTCAGTGACCCGTGCACCTGTACAGCCAGATCCCTCTGCCTATCAATACTCTTAAGGGTTCTGCCATTTACTGTATATTTCCTTTCTGTATTAGACCTTCCAAAATGCATTACCTCACATTTGTCCGGATTAAACTCCATCTGCCACCTCTCCGCCCAAGTCTCCAACCGTTCTATATCCTGTTGTATCCTCTGATGGTCCTTATCGCTATCCGCAAATCCACCAACCTTTGTGTCGTTCGCAAACTTACTAATCAAACCAGTTACATTTTCCTCCAAATCATTTATATATATATTACAAACAGCAAAGGTCCCAGCACTGATCCCTGAGGAACACCACTTGTCATAGCCCTCCATTCAGAAATACACCCTTCCACTGCTACCCTCTGTCTTCTATGACCCAGCCAGTTCTGATTCCACCTTGGCAGTTCACCTCTGATCCCATGCGACTTCACCTACTGCACCAGTCTGCCATGAGGGACCTTGTCAAAGGCCTTACTGAAGTCCATGTAGACAACATCCACTGCCCTACGCTCATCAATCATCTTTGTCACTTCCTCGAAAAACTCGATCAAGTTAGTGAGGCACGACCTCCCCTTCACAAAGTCATAATGCCTCTCACTAATATGCCCACTTATTTCCAAATGGGAATAAATCCTGTCTCAAAGTATCCTCTCCAATAATTATCCCTACCACGGACGTAAGGCTCACCGGCCTGTAATTACCTGGATTATCCTTGCTACCCTTTTTAAACAAAGGAACAACATTGGCTATCCTCCAATCCTCTGGGACCTCTCCTGTACAGTAAGAAGTCTCACAACACCAGGTTAAAGTCCAACAGGTTTATTTGGCAGCACGAGCTTTCGGAGCCCCAAGCCCCTTCTTCAGGTGAGTGAGGACTCGTGTTCACAAACAGGGCATATAAAGACACAAACTCAATTTACAAGATAATGGGTGGAATGCTCGTCTTTACAGGTAATCAAGTCTTAAAGGTACAGATAATGTGAGTGGAGAGAGGGTTAAGCACAGGCTAAAGAGATGTGTATTGTCTCCAGACAGGACAGTTAGTGAGATTTTGCAAGCCCAGGCAAGTCGTGTGGGTTACAGAAAGTGTGACATGAACCCAAGATCCCGATTGAGGCCGTCCTCATGTGTGTGGAACTTGGCTATCAGTCTCTGCTCAGCGATTCTGCGCTGTCGTGTCGTAAAGGCCGCCCTGGAGAACGCTTACCCGAAGATCAGAGGCTGAATGCACGTGACTGCTGAAGTGTTCCCCGATTGGAAGGGAACACTCCTGCCTAGTGATTGTTGAACGGTATTCATTCATTCATTGTCGTAGCGTCTGCATGGTCTCCCCAATGTACCTTTCCTGCAGCGTATCAGGTAGACAACGTTGGCCGAGTTGCAAGAGTATGTACTGTGTACCTGGTGGATGGTGTTCTCACGTGAGATGATGGCATCCATGTCGATGATCCGGCACGTCTTGCAGAGGTTGCTGTGGCAGGGTTGTGTGGTGTCGTGGTCACTGTTCTCCTGAAGGCTGGGTAGTTTGCTGCGGACAATGGTCTGTTTGAGGTTGTGCGGTTGTTTGAAGGCAAGAAGTGGAGGTGTGGGGATGGCCTTGGCAAGATGTTCGTCTACATCGATGACATGTTGAAGGCTCCGGAGAAGACGCTGTAGTTTCTCCACTCCGGGGAAGTACTGGACGACGAAGGGTACTCTGTCCGCCGTGTCTCGTGTTTGTTGTCTGAGGAGGTCGGTGCGGTTTATCGCTGTGGCACGTCGGAACTGTCGATCGATGAGTCAAATGCCATATCTTGTTCTTATGAGGGCATCTTTCAGCGTCTGGAGGTGTCTGTTGCGATCCTCCTCATCCGAGCAGATCCTGTGTATACGGAGGGCTTGTCCGTAGGGGATGGCTTCTTTAACGTGTTTAGGGTGGAAGTTGGAGAAGTGGAGGATCGTGAGGTTATCCGTGGGCTTGCGGTACAGTGAGGTGCTGAGGTGACCGTCCTTGATGGAGATGCGTGTGTCCAAGAATGCAACTGATTCCGGAGAGTAGTCCATGGTGTGTCTGATGGTGGGATGGGACTTGTTGATGTCATCATATGGTCATTTCAATGATTGTTCGCCATGAGTCCAAATGAAGAAAATGTCATTGATGTATCTAGTGTATAGCATCAGTTGAAGGTCCTGTGCGGTGAAGAGGTCTTGTTCGAACCTCTGCATAAAGATGTTGGCATATTAAGGTGCGAATTTTGTCCCCATGGCTGTTTCGTGTGTCTGGATGAAGAACTGGTTGTTGAAGGTGAAGATGTTTATGGTCCAGGATGAAGGACTTCTTACTGTGCTCACCCCAGTCCAACGTCGGCATCTCCACATCACCTCTCCTGTAACCAGTGAGGATACAAAGATTTCTCTCAAGGCCCCAGCAACTTCCTCCCTTGCCTCTCTCAGTATTCTGGGGTATATCCCATCAGGCCCTGGGGACTTGTCTACTTTAATGTTTCTCAAGAACCCCAATACTTCTTTTTGATCTCAACATGACTCAAATTATCTACACACCCTTTCCCAGGCTCATCATCCAGCAAGTCCTTCTCTTTGGTGAATACTGAAACAAAGTACTCATTTAATACCTCACCCATTTCCTCTGGCTCCACGCATAGATTCCCTCCCTTGTCCTTGAATGGGCCAACCCTCTCCCTGGCTACCCTCTTGCTTTTTATATATGTATAAAAAGCCTTGGGATTTTCCTCAATCCTGCTGGCCAATGTTTTTCGTGACCCCTTTTAGCCCTCCTTACTCCTTGCTTAAGTTTCTTTCTACTTTCCTTGTATTCCACACTTGCTTCGTGTGTTCCCAGCCTGCTAGCTTTGACAAATGCTTCCTTTTTCTCTTTGACTAGGCTCACAATATCTCTCATTATCCAACGTTCCCAAAACTTGGCCACACACTTGTGTGTGTGCGACCCCTACCCCAGTGAGAGTCAGTGTGTATGAACAAAAGAACAAAGAACAGTACAGCACAGGAAACAGGCCCTTCGGCCCTCCAAGCCTGTGCCACTCCTTGGTCCAACTAGACCAATCGTTTGTATCCCTCCATTCCCAGGCTGCTCATGTGACTATCCAGGTAAGTCTTAAACGATGTCAGCGTGCCTGCCTCCACCACCCTACTTGGCAGCGCATTCCAGGCCCCCACCACCCTCTGTGTAAAAAACATCCCTCTAATATCTGAGTTATACTTCGCCCCTCTCACCTTGAGCCCGTGACCCCTCGTGAACGTCACTTCTGATCTGGGAAAAAGCTTCCCACCGTTCACTCTATCTATCCCCTTCATAATCTTGTACACCTCTATTAGATCTCCCCTCATTCTCCGTCTTTCCAGGGAGAACAACCCCAGTTTACCCAATCTCTCCTCATAGCTAAGACCTTCCATACCAGGCAACATCCTGGTAAACCTTCTCTGCACTCTCTCTAACGCCTCCACGTCCTTCTGGTAGTGCGGCGACCAGAACTGGACGCAGTACTCCAAATGTGGCCTAACCAGCGTTCTATACAGCTGCATCATCAGATTCCAGCTTTTATACTCTATACCCCGTCCTATAAAGGCAAGCATACCATATGCCTTCTTCACCACCTTCTCCACCTGTGTTGCCACCTTCAAGGATTTGTGGACTTGCACACCTAGGTCCCTCTGTGTTTCTATACTCCTGATGACTCTGCCATTTATTGTATAACTCTTCCCTACATTATTTCTTCCAAAATGCATCACTTCGCATTTATCCGGATTAAACTCCATCTGTCACCTCTCCGCCCAATTTTCCAGCCTATCTATATCCTGCTGTATTGCCCGACAATGCTCTTCGCTATCCGCAAGTCCAGCCATCTTCGTGTCATCCGCAAACTTGCTGATTACACCAGTTACACCTTCTTCCAAATCATTTATATATATCACAAAATGTAACTGGATTGATTAGTAAGTTTGCGGACGACACAAAGGTTGGTGGATTTGCGGATAGCGATGAGGACCATCAGAGGATATAACAGGATGTAGATCAGTTGGAGACTTGGGCGGAGGGATGGCAGATGGAGTTTAATCCGGACAAATGTGAGGTAATGCATTTTGGAAGGTCTAATACAGATAGGAAATATACAGTAAATGGCAGAACCCTTAAGAATATTGATAGGCAGAGGGATCTGGGTGTACAGGTACACAGATCACTGAAAGTGGCAATGCAGATGGAGAAGGTAGTCAAGAAGGCATACGGCATGCTTGCCTTCATCAGCCGGGGTATTGAGTTTAAAAATTGGCAAGTCATGTTAACGCTTTATAGAACCTTAGTTAGGCCGCACTTGGAATATAGTGTTCAATTCTGGTCGCCACACTACCAGAAAGATGTGGAGGCTTTGGAGAGGGTACAGAAAAGATTTACCAGGATGTTGCCTGGTATGAAGGGCATTAGCTATGAGGAGAGGTTGGAGAAACGTGGTTTGTTCTCACTGGACCGACGGAGGTTGAGGGGCGACCTGATAGAAGTCTACAAGATTATGAGGGGCATAGACAGAGTGGATAGTCAGAAGCTTTTTCCCAGGGTGGAAGAGTCAATTACTAGGGGGCACAGGTTTAAGGTGTGAGGGGCAAGTTTTAAAAGAGATGTACAAGGCAGATGTTTTACACAGAGAGTGGTGGGTGCCTGGAACTCGTTGCCGGGGGAGATAGTGGAAGCGGATACGGTAGTGATTTTTAAGGGGCGTCTTGACAAGTAGATGAATGAGATGGGAATAGAGGGATATGGCCCCCGGAAGCGTAGGGGGTTTTAGTTAAGTCGGGCAGCATAGTCAGTGCAGGCTTGGAGGGCTGAAGGGCCTGTCCCTGTGCTGTAATTTTCTTTGTTCTATTACCATGCAGGTACAGCAAATTATTCACAAAGTTAATAGAACATTATTGTTTATTGCGTGGGAAATTGAACACAAGAGTAGGGAGGTTGTGCTTCAGTTTATACAGGGCATTGGTGAGACCGCATCTAGAGTGTTCAATACTGGCCTCCTTATTTCAGAAAAAGATATAAATGTCCTGGAAACAGTTCAAGAGGTTTACTAGATTAATGCATGGAATAAGTGGGTTGTCTTCATAGAATCATAGAATCCCTATAGTGCAGAAGAAGGCCATTCAGCCCATTGAGTCTGTACCAACCACAATCCCACCCAGGCCCTATCCTTGTTACCCCACATACTTACCCTGCGCGTCCCCCTGGCACTAAGGGGCAATTTAGCATGGCTAATCCGCCTAACCTGCACATCTTTGGAGTGTGGGAGGAATCCATAGCATCCAGAGGAAACCCACGCAGACACAGGGAGAACATGCAGACTCCGCACAGACAGTGACCCAAGGCGAGAATCGAACCCGGGTCCCTGGCGCTGTGAGGTAGCAGTGCTAAGCTATGAAGAATGAGTCGACCTTTGCAAGGTTACAGGGAAAAGGCAGGCGAGTGGGACTGGGTAGAATACTCTTTCAGAGATCAGTGCAGACTTGATGGACCGAATGATCTCGTGCACTGTAAAGATTCTGTGATTCTACTAAACCACTGTATTGTCACAAATGCAGCACACAGTTCAAGGACGACACACTTTTTCTCCAAACGGATTCCAGTTCCTCACAAGTTCATCAACCCCATACTCTGAATATCCTGATCATATTGTGGCAACTCAATTTTTCAGGAATGACAAGATTCCAATCTAGAATCTGAAACAAAAACAGAAAATGCTGGAAAATCTCAGCAGGTCTGACAACATCTGTGGGGAGAGAATAGAGCCAATGATTCAAGTCTCGATGATCCTTTGTCAGAGCTCTTGTAAATGACAGTGTTACTAGTGATTCCTCCATACCTTGCCTGGTATGGAAGGGCTTAGTTATGAGGAGAGATTGGGTAAAGTGGGGTTGTTCTCACTGGAAAGACGGAGGATGAGGGGTGACCTAATAGAGGTGTATAAAATTATGAAAGGCATAGATAGGGTGAATGGTGGGAAGCTTTTTCTCAGGTCGGTGGTGACGTTCACGAGGGGTCATAGATTCAAGGTGAGGGGGGGGAGGTTTAACACGGATATTAGAAGGATGTATTTTACACAGAGGGTGGTGGGGGCCTGGAATGCACTGCTGGGCAAGGCGGTGGAGGCGGACACACTGGGAACGTTTAAGGCTTATCTATCTAGCCACATGAACGGAGTGGGAATGGAGGGATACAAAAAAATGGTCTAGTTTGGTCCAGGGAGCGGCGCGGGCTTGGAGGGCCGAAGGGCCTGTTCCTGTGCTGTATTGTTCTTTGTTCTACATCCTCAGACTGTGACTGAATTATTGCATCAGAACTTTTCAATTTGATCTGTGCTGACTGAAACCAAGATTGGTGGCATAGTGGACAGTGCAGAGTGTTATCTCGGATTGCAATGGGATCTTTTGATCAATTGGACCAGTGGACCGATGAATAGTAGATGGAGTTTAATTTAGATAAATGCGAGGTGATGCATTTTGGTAGATCGAACAGGTCAGAACTTACTCAGTTAATGGTAGGGCATTGGGGAGAGTTACAGAACAAAGAGATCTAGGGGTACATGTTCATAGCTCCTTGAAAGTGGAGTCACAGGTGGACAGAGTGGTGAAGAAGGCATTCGGCATGCTTGGTTTCATTGGTCAGAACATTGAATACGGGAGTTGGAATGTCTTGTTGAAGTTGTACAAGACATTGGTAAAGCCACACTTGGAATACTGTGTACAGTTCTGGTCACCCTATTATAGAAAGGATATTATTAAACTAGAAAGAGTGCAGAAAAGATTAACTGGGATGCTACCGGGACTTGATGGATTGAGTTATAAGGAGAGGCTGGATAGACTGGGACTTTTTTCTCTGGAGCGTAGGAGGCTGAGGGGTGACCTTATAGAGGCCTATAAAATAATAATAGATCAGCTAGATGTCAATATCTTTTCCCAAAGGTAGGGGAGTCTAAAACTAAAGGGCATAGGTTTAAGGTGAGAGGGGAGAGGTTAAAAAGGGTCCAGAGGGGCAATTATTTCATACAGAAGGCAGTGAGTATCTGCAACAAGCTGCCAGAGATAGTAGTAGAGGCAGGTACAATTTTTCTTTTAAAAAGCATTTAGACAGTTACATGGGTAAGATGGGTATCGAGGGATATGGGCCAAACGCGGGCAACTGGGATTAGCTTAGGGGTTAAAACTGGGTGGAATGGACATGTTAGGCCGAAGGGCCTGTTTCCATGCTGTAAACCTCTACGACTATGGCTGCACAATGTTCAGCACCTTTCGCAGCTCCTCAGGTATTGAAGCAGTCCCTGTCCAAATGCAGTCAGGATACGGGGTAGGCCACTCACAACTGAGAGGAGGAGATTTTCACTCAGGCTGGTGAACCTGTGAAATTCTCTCCCACAGAAGGATGTGGAGGCCAAGCCACTGAATATATTTAACAAGGAAATGGATAGATTTCTCAATTCTGAAGGCATCAAGAGATACAGGAAGAGCACGGAAGAATGGTGTTGAGTTTAGGATCAGCCATGATCATACTGAATGGCTCGAAGGGCTGAATGGCCTATTCCTGCTCCTATCTGGACAGTATCTAGGCTTGGACGGAAATGTGGCAAATACTATTTGCAGCACACAAGTGCCAGGCAATGACCGTCTCCAACAAGAGAGAATCTAACCATCTTCCCATGACATTCAATGACATTAGCATCGCTGAATCCCCCACTATCAACCGGGGTTACCATTGACCAGAAACTGAACTGGACCAACCGTATAAACATTGTGGTTAGAAGAACAGATCAAAGACTAGGAATCCTGCGGCAAGTAACTCACCTCCTGACCCCCACAAAGCCTGTTCACCATCTACAAGGCACAAGTCAGGAGTGTGATGGAATACTCCCCACTTGCCTGGATGGGTGCAGCTCCAACAACACTCAAGAAGCTCGACACCATCCAGGACAAAGCAGCCCCGCTTGATTGGCACCCCATCCATAACATTCACTCCCAGCACCACCGATGTCCAGTGACAGCCATGTGTACCATCTACAGGATGATCTGCAGGAACTCACCAAGGTTGCTTGGGCAGCACTTTCCAAACCCACGACCATTACCATCTAGAAAGACAAGAATAGCAGATACATGGGAACACCCCCACCTGGAGGTTCCCCTTCAAGTCACTCACCATCCTGACTTGGGTCACTGGTCAGAATCCTGGAACTCCCTCCCTAACAGCATTGTGGGTGTACCTACACCACATTAACTGTCGTGATTCAAGAAGACAGTAAGAAGCCTCACAACACCAGGTTAAAGTCCAACAGGTTTATTTGGTATCAAATACCATAAGCTTTCGGAGCGCTGCTCCTTCGTCAGATGGAGTGGAAATGTACATTGTCTGCTCCATCTGACGAAGGAGCAGCGCTCCGAAAGCTTATGGTATTTGCTACCAAATCAACCTGTTGGACTTTAACCTGGTGTTGTGAGACTTCTTACTGTGTTCACCCCAGTCCAACGCCGGCATTTCCACATCATGATTCAAGAAGACAGCTCACCACCACTTCTCAAGGGCAATGAGCAATTAGCAATGGGCCATAAACGTGACACCTACATTCCATCAATTCATTTGAAAATATAGGAGCAGGAGTAGGCCATTCAGCCCTTCGAGCCATTCTGTATGATCATGGCTGATCCTAAACTCAGCACCATTCTTCCGTGCTCTTCCTGTTTCTCTTGATGCCTTCAGAATTGAGAAATCTATCTATTTCCTTGTTAAATATATTCAGTGGCTTGGCCTCCACATCCTTCTGTGGGAGAGAATTCCACAGGTTCACCAGCCTGAGTGAAAATCTCCTCCTCTCAGTTGTGAGTGGCCTACCCCGTATCCTGAGACTGTGACCCCTCGTTCTAGACTTTCCAGCCAGAGGAAACAACACCCCTGTATCCAGTCTGTCCGGCCCTGTCAGAATTTCATATGTTTTAATTCGATCCCTTCTCATATTTATAAATTCCAGTGAATACAGGTCCAGTTGACCCAATCTCTCTGCATACGACAATCCTGCCACCCCAGGAATCAGCCTGGTGAACCTCAGCTGCTCTCCCTCGATGGAAGTAAATCCTTTCTTAGATAAGGAGACCCAAACTGCACAAACTACTCCAGGTGTGGTTCCACCAAGACCCTGTACAGCTGCAGTAAGACATCTCTGCTCCTGTACCCAAGTCTTCTTGCAATGAAGGCCAATCTACCATTTGCCTTTCTAGCTGCTTGTTGTATCTGCATGTTTGCTTTTAGTGACTGATGTACTCCGACACCCAGGTCCCTCTGTACATGAACATTTCACAATCCATCACCATTTAAATAATACTCTACCATTCTGTTTTTTCTACTGAAGTAGTTAACTTCACATTGGTCCCCGGAGGCGGCACGGTGGCACAGCGGTTAGCACTGCTGCCTCACAGCACCAGGGACCCGGGTTCAATTTGTGGCTGGGTCTCTGTGTGTGCGGAATCTGTACATTCTCCCCACGTCTGCGTGGGTTTCCTCCGGGTGCTCCGGTTTCCTCCCACAGTCCAAAAGACGTGTGGGTCAGGTGCATTGGCCATGCTAAATTCTCCCTCAGTGTACCCGAACAGGCGCCGGAGTGTGGCGACTAGGGAATTTTCACAGTAACTTCATT
Organism: Mustelus asterias; assembly: GCF_964213995.1. Taxonomy (NCBI): domain Eukaryota; kingdom Metazoa; phylum Chordata; class Chondrichthyes; order Carcharhiniformes; family Triakidae; genus Mustelus; species Mustelus asterias. The sequence goes on along the minus strand of NC_135807.1, from coordinate 913,419 downwards.
GTGGTGTTCGTGTAAGCCTACTTGTGACACTAACAAATAAACTTTAAAACTTAAACATGTTACGCTGCATCTGCCATGTATCTGCTCATTGACTCAACTTGTCTAAATCACCTTGAAGCCTCTTTCCATCTTTGCAAACCTGGTGACTTGCCAGATTTTGATGTCAGGCAGACAACTGGAGAACGAGGAGAAAAAGTCCAAAGTTCTGCTTTCCTGTAAAATCCTTTAAATTTGCTCAGGATGTGAGCTTTGCCGGGTAAATCTGTATTTATTGTCTTGAGGAGATAGTGGACGACTGAGTATTTTGCTCATCCATTTCAGACAGCAGTTATGAGTTTAAAGTTTATTTATTAGTGTCACAAGTAGGCTTACATTAACACTGCAATGAAGTTTCTGTGAAAATCCCCTAGTCGCCACACTCCGGCGCCTGTTCGGGTACACTGAGGGAGAATTTAGCATGGCCAATGCACCCTAACCAGCACGCCTTTCGGACTGTGGGAGGAAACTGGAGCGCCCGGAGGAAACCCACGCAGACACGGGGGGAATGTGCAGATTCTGCACAGTGACCCAAGCGGGAATCAAACCCACGTCCCTGGCGCTGTGAGGCAGCAGTGCTAACCACTGTGCCACCGTGCCGCTCCCTGTCAGATTGGTTTGGAACTTGGAATCCCCACAGTGCAGAAGAAGGCCATTTGGCCCATCGAGCTTACACTGACAACAATCCCACCCAGGCCCTACCCATCACCTCATGCATTTACCCCGCTAGTCCCCCCGAATCTAATTGACAATTTAGCATGGCCAATCCACCTAACCCGCACATCTTTGGACTGTGGGAGGAAACCGGAGCACCCGGAGAAAACCCACGCAGACACTGGGAGAACGTGCAAACTCCACACAGACAATGTCTCAAGGCCGGAATTGAACCCGGGTCCCTGGTGCTGTGAGGCAGCAGTGCTAATCACTGTGCCACTGTGCCGTCCCGTGTCACATTGGTTTGGAACTTGTCATGTACACGGCTGGAACAAGTCAGGTCGGCAGATTTCTTTCCATCAAGGATATTGGAATCTGTCTTTCTGATCAATTCTATCAAGGAGCAGTGTGTTTTATTTATTCCGTCATGGGATGTAGGCATCACTGACCAGGCCAATATTCATTGCCCATTCCTAATTGCTCTTGAAAAGCTGATGATGAGTTGCCTTTTTGAATTGCAGCAGTCCATGTGGTGTAGGTACACCCAGTGGTGTTAGGGAGGGAGTTCTAGGAGTTTGACCCAGCAACAGTGAAGGAACGGCGATATATTTCCACGTCAGGATGGTGAGTGGCTGGGAGGGGAACTGGCAGTGGTGTTCCCATTTTCTGCCCCTGTCCTTCTAGGTGGTAGTGGTTATAGGTTCAGTTCTGTCAAAGGAGCCTTGGTGATTTGCTGCACCTTGTAGATGGTATGCACTGTTGCCACTGTGTACCATCTCAAAGGAAGATGTTCAAATTCTCTCTTGTTGGAGCTGGTCATTGCTTGGTTTTAATGTGATGAATGTTAGGGACTGTGGACAGTGGGGAGAGAGGAGGCAAAGGATCGAGGGAGAGGAGGTGTTGCACCTCCTGCAATTGCATGGGAAGGGGATGAGGTATTGGCAATGAGGGCCAGGAAACTGTTGAAATGAGGAGTACTTGTGATATCACCCCGTGCTTGCTATCAGTTCACAGAATCATAGAATCCTGCAGTGCAGAAAGAGGCCATTCAGCCCATCGATTCTGCACTGACCACAATCCCACCTATAACCATAACTCCAAGTATTTACTCCAGCTAGTCCCCCTGGCAGTAGGGGGCAATTTAGCACAGCCAATGCACCTAACCCGCACATCTTTAGAGTGTGGGAGGAAACTGGAGCACCCAGAGGAAACCCATGTAGACACGGGGAGAACGTGCAGACTCCACACAGACAGTGACCCAAGTCAGGAATCGAACCCGGGTCCCTGGCATTGTGAGGCTGCAGTGCTAACCACTGTGTCACCGTGCCCCCGGGAACCGAACCCGGGTCCCTGGCGCTGTGAGGCTGCAGTGCTAACCACTGTGACACCGTGCCCCCGGGAATCGAACCCGGGTCCCTGGCGTTGTGAGGCTGCAGTGCTAACCACTGTGACACCGTGCCCCCGGGAATTGAACCCGGGTCCCTGGCGTTGTGAGGCTGCAGTGCTAACCACTGTGTCACCGTGCCCCCGGGAATCGAACCCGGGTCCCTGGCGCTGTGAGGCTGCAGTGCTAACCACTGCGACACCGTGCCCCCGGGAATCGAACCCGGGTCCCTGGCGTTGTGAGGCTGCAGTGCTAACCACTGTGACACCATGCCCCCGGGAATCGAACCCGGGTCCCTGGCGTTGTGAGGCTGCAGTGCTAACCACTGTGTCACCGTGCCCCCGGGAATCGAACCCGGGTCCCTGGCGTTGTGAGGCTGCAGTGCTAACCACTGTGACACCGTGCCCCCGGGAATCGAACCCTGGTCCCTGGCGTTGTGAGGCTGCAGTGCTAACCACTGTGACACCGTGCCCCCGGGAATCGAACCCGGGTCCCTGGCATTGTGAGGCTGCAGTGCTAACCACTGTGACACCGTGCCCCCGGGAATCGAACCCGGGTCCCTGGCGCTGTGAGGCTGCAATGCTAACCACTGTGTCACCGTGCCGCACCAGTTCTCTTTGTGATGTACCATGGCTTCTTGCTGATTCTAGCTGGTCGATTTATGTTCTTAAACAGGGTGTGTTTAGGCTCTGACCCTAATTGCTATTAAAAGGACTCCATTGCATTTCATAGGACATGTAAACTAATTTTCTGTATTTACAATGTGAAAGGTAGTGAGTAAAAGGGTATTTCTCCTCTGTCACCTTGTACCCTGTTACATCAGGAATAACTGTATTGCTGAGTTAGACGTTTGAAGGCAGGCTGATTTCTGTTGTTGTAAACCCTTAACTTTAACAGAAAAGGTTAAAAGGTCACTCTTTTTTGGTTCAGTGAATTAGCAATTTGTGCTTTGAGGATGGCAATAGTGGTGTAGAAGGCAAGGGATTAGTCATGTGAAATAACTCATGAATACATGCAGACTGCACAGGATTCCGCTGCAGGGGTTCAGATCCATACATTCGGATCAGGCCCAAAGCTCTTTAAATATTTAAATCTCATTGATCTAAACAAATTAAAACCACCAATTCCTTCTAATTTAATTAGACCTCCTAGTTCTCCACAACCAAGTAGAACTGGAAGGCTGACTCACCAGGTATTATTACAACACAGAAAGGATCAAAGTTTACATAACAGCTACTTTTTGCCACTTTCATCCAATTAAGGGATGATTGCTTCACAACAACCCAATCAAATGAAGAAAGTGCTGGGATCAAAGGTTGCCAATTAATATCATTACCCCCCCTGTAGGTTGTATTACATCCCAAAGCTGATCATTTGCCCAACAAAGCCTTGGGTCTAACAGGGGAGTGACTGTGATCCATTGTCAAAGGTGCTTCCTTCTCTCTCTCTCTTCCTCTTTAATTTTTGGATTGTTAATAGAACATAGAATCATAGAATCATAGAAACCCTACAGTGCAGAAGGAGGCCATTCGGCCCATCGAGTCTGCACCGACCACAATCCCACCCAGGCCCTACCCCCACATATTTTACCCACTAATCCCTCTAACCTACACATCCCAGGACTCTAAGGGGCAATTTTTTAACCTGGCCAATCAACCTAACCCGCACATCTTTGGACTGTGGGAGGAAACCGGAGCACCCGGAGGAAACCCACGCAGACACGAGGAGAATGTGCAAACTCCACACAGACAGTGACCCGAGCCGGGAATCGAACCCGGGACCCTGGAGCTGTGAAGCAGCAGTGCTAACCACTGTGCTACCGTGCCGCCCAACATAGAACATAGAAAGCCACAGCACAAACAGGCCCTTCGGCCCACAAGTTGCGCCGATCACATCCCCACCTCTAGGCCTATCTATAGCCCTCAATCCCATTAAATCCCATGTACTCATCCAGAAGTCTCTTAAAAGACCCCAACGAGTTTGCCTCCACCACCACCGACGTCAGCCGATTCCACTCACCCACCACCCTCTGAGTGAAAAACTTACCCCTGACATCTCCTCTGTACCTACCCCCCAGCACCTTAAACCTGTGTCCTCTCGTAGCAACCATTTCAGCCCTTGGAAATAGCCTCTGAGAGTCTACCCTATCCAGACCTCTCAACATCTTGTAAACCTCTATCAGGTCACCTCTCATCCTTCGTCTCTCCAGGGAGAAGAGACCAAGCTCCCTCAACCTATCCTCATAAGGCATGCCCCCCAATCCAGGCAATATCCTTGTAAATCTCCTCTGCACCCTTTCAATGGCTTCAACATCTTTCCTGTAATGAGGTGACCAGAACTGCGCGCAGTACTCCAAGTGGGGTCTAATCAGGGTCCTATAAAGCTGCAGCATTATCTCCCGACTCCTAAACTCAATCCCTCGATTAATGAAGGCCAGTACGCCGTACGCCTTCTTGACCGCATCCTCCACCTGCGAGGCCGATTTAAGAGTCCTATGGACCCGGACCCCAAGGTCCTTCTGATCCTCTACACTGCTAAGAATGGTACCCTTCATATTATACTGCTGCTTCATCCCATTGGATCTGCCAAAATGGATCACCACACACTTATCCGGGTTGAAGTCCATCTGCCACTTCTCCGCCCAGTCTTGCATTCTATCTATGTCTCGCTGCAACTTCTGACATCCCTCCAAACTATCCACAACACCACCTACCTTGGTGTCGTCAGCAAACTTACCAACCCATCTCTCCACTTCCTCATCCAGGTCATTTATGAAAATGACAAACATGTGACTGAGATCGCTGCTCCTGCTGTCTGTAAACCCCCAATCTACATTGAATCAGGGAATGATGTAAAACAGAGGCCATTCAGCCCATTGTGTGTAGTTACTGACTCCTCTGCCATTGATACAGTTTTCCTTATTTATTGTATCAAAACCATACCTAATTTTGAACACTTCTATCAAGTCTGCTCTGAGCCTTCTCTGCTCCTAGGAGAACAATCCGAGCTTCTGCAGTCTCTCCACAGAACTGAAGTTTCCCATCTCGGGTAATAATCTAGTAAATCTGTTTTGCACCCTCACTAAACTGCTGTGCCCAAAATTGGGCACAATACTCCAGTACAAGCTGGACATGAGTTTTATAAAGTTCATCAGAATCTTCTTGCTTTTATACATGATACTTCTTTTTAGAAAACCCAGGATTCTGTGTGCATTTTAATTACTTTCTCAGCCTACCCAGTCACTGAAAACAGTGTGTACACAGAGTTCAGAGTCTCTGTTCCTGCTGTACATTGCTTCTACAGAATACTAAACTCAGGGAATTTGATGCCTATCCAGTGTTTCAAAAATGAGGAATGGTTAAGAGATTTTTAAAAATTTATTAGTATCACAAGTAGCTTACATTAAAACTGCAATGAAGTTACTGTGAAAATCCCCAAGTCGCCACACTCCTGCTCAGTTACACTGAGGGAGAACTTAGCATGGCCAATCCACCTAACCAGTACGTCTTTCAGACTGCTGACAAGTGGCAAGTAACTTTCACGCCACACAAGTGTCAGGCAATGACCGTCTCCAACAAGAGAGAATTTAACCATCATCCCTTGACATTCAATGGTGTTACCATCACTGAATCCCCCACTGTCAACATCCTAGGGTTACCATTGACCAGAAACTGAACTGGACGAGCCATATAAATACTATGGCTATCAGAGCAAGTCAAAGGCTGGGAATCCTGCGGTGAGTAACCCACCTTCTGGCTTTCCTAAGCCTGTCCACCATCTACAAGGCACAAGTCAGGAGTGTGATGGAATACTCCCCACTTGCCTAGATGAGTGCAGCTCCAACAACACTCAAGAAGCTCGGCACCATCTAGGACAAAGTGACCCACTTGATTGCTACCCCTTCCACAACATTCAATCCCTCCACTGCCGCGCACGCAGCAGCAGTGTGCACTATCTAAAGATGCACTGCAGGAACTTAGATCCAAGATTCCTTAGGCAGCACCTCCCAAACCCACAGCCACTACCATCTAGAAAGACAGGAGCAGCAGATACCTGGGAACACCACCACCTGGAGTTTCCCGTCCAAGTCACTCACCATCCTGATTTGGAAATATAACTGTTCTTTCACAGTTGCTGGGTCAAAATCCTGGAAGTCCCTCCCTCGCAGCACTGTGGGCTTACCTACATCCGAGGAACTGCAGCGGTTCAAGTAGGCAGCTCACCACCACCTTCTCGAGTGCAACTGGGGATAGGCAATAAATGCTGACCCAACCAGCGACACCCACATCCTGTAAATAATTTTTAAAAAAGAGGGATTGATTGACAGTGGGACCATAGAGCTGAGATGTGGCGATGTTAATTAAAATCAATCGTTCAAACAAGGTACTAACTAGATTCTAGAAGAGGAAATACATATTTTAATAATTGCAAAAGGGCAGCTGGGACCTGTTGCTTGTGGTCCCTGCACCTAGCGGTAACTTCTGAACATTTCATGGGTCTTGGGGAAACCACGTGTGTAGAAACTAATGTGGCAGGGGAATGGGAACTGATACAGGAAGTCCGAGGGAAGTAAAGTGGGGACAGGAACAAAAGGCAGGAAGGGGAAAAGTGGAAGGCAGAGAAACAAAAATCAAAAATCACAGCACAGAGTGAACTCAGTGAATGGGTCCAGCAAGGCTCAGAGAAATAAAACACAGGCAGAGTGTACAAAACATAACAGGACAGATGGTCTGAGGTGTGTTTGTTTTAACGCAAGGAGTATGACAGGTAAAGTGGATGAACGTAAAGCTTGAATTACTACATGGAACTATGATGTTGCGGCAATTATGAGACTTGGATGAACAAAGAGCAGGACTGGCTGCTTAGCATTCCAGGATTTAGATGCTTCAGGTGAGATAGAGAATGTGACAAAATAGGACTCTTAAATCGGCCTCGCAGGTGGAGGAGGTGGTTAAGAAGGCGTATGGCGTGCTGGCCTTCATCAATCGAGGGATTGAGTTTAGGAGTCGGGAGATAATGATACAGCTTTATAAGACCCTCGTCAGACCCCACTTGGAGTACTGTGCTCAGTTCTGGTCGCCTCATTACAGGAAGGATGTGGAAAAGATTGAAAGGGTGCAGAGAAGATTTACAAGGATGTTGCCTGGATTGGTTGGCATGCCTTATGAGGATAGGCTGAGGGAGCTCGGTCTTTTCTCCTTGGAGAGACGAAGGATGAGAGATGACCTGATAGAGGTGTACAAGATGTTGAGAGGTCTAGATCGGGTGGATTTTTGGAGGCTTTTTCCCAGGGCTGAAATGGCTGCTACGAGAGGACACAGGTCTAAAGTGCTGGGGAGTAGTTACAGAGGAGATCACAGAAACCCTACAGTGCAGAAAGAGGCCATTCGGCCCATCGAGTCTGCACCGACCACAATCCAGCCAGGCCCTACCCCCATCTCCCTACATATTTACCCGCTAATCCCTCTAACCTACACATCTCAGGACACTAAGGGGCAATTTTAGCATGTCCAATCAACCTAACCCGCATATCTTTGGACTGTGGGAGGAAACCGGAGCACCCGGAGGAAACCCACGCAGACACGAGGAGAATGTGCAAACTCCACACAGACAGTGACCCATGCCGGGAATCGAACCCAGGTCCCTGGAGCTGTGAAGCAGCAGTGCTAACCACTGTGCTACCGTACTGTGCGAGATGTCAGGGGTAAGTTTTTCACTCAGAGGGTGGTGGGTGAGTGGATTCGGCTGCCGTCAGTGGTGGTGGAGGCAGACTCGATAGGGTCTTTTAAGAGACTTCTGGATGAGTACATGGGACTTAATAGGATTGAGGGTTATAGGTAAGCCTATATATAAGCCTAGGTAGGTAGGGACATGACCGGCGCAACTTGTGGGCCGAAGGGCCTGTTTGTGCTGTATTTTTTCTATGTTCTATGTTCTAAAAGAGGTGGGGTGTTGCTTTATTGATGAGGGAGAATATCACAGCTATACAGAGGGAGGACACCTTGGTGGGATCATGCAGTGAGGCCATATGGGTAGAACTTAGGAACAGGAGCAGTGCAATCACCCTGTTGGGGTTGTATTACAGACCTCCCAACAGCCAGCATGAAGTGGAGGAACTGATATGTCAGCAAATTATGGGAAGATAGTTGGAGAGACGTAGGATGAGAGGAGACCTAATAGAGGAATATAAGATGTTCAGAGGCATAGATCCGGTGGACTCTCAGAGACTTTTTCCCAGGGTGGTAAAGGCTACTACAAGAGGGCACAGGTTTAAGGTGCTGGGGGGTAGGTACAGGGGAAATGTTAGGGGGAAGTTTTTCACACAGAGGGTGGTGGGCGAGTGGAATCGGCTGCCGTTAGTGGTGGTGGAGGCAAACTCAACAGGGACTTTTAAGAGACTCCTGGATGAGTACATGGGACTTAATAGGATGGAGGGTTATAGGAAGGCCTGGAAGATAGGGATATGTTCGGCACAACTTGTGGGGCCGAAGGGCCTGTTTGTGCTGTAGTTTTTCTATGTTTTTATGTTTCTAGATGTAAAAACAAAGAACAAAGAACAATACAGCACAGGAACAGGCCCTTCGGCCCTCCAAGCCCGCGCCGCTCCCTGGTCCAAACTAGACCATTCTTTTGTATCCCTCCATTCCCACTCCGTTCATATGGCTGTCTAGATAAGTCTTAAACGTTCCCAGTGTGTCCGCCTCCACCACCTTGCCTGGCAGCGCATTCCAGGCCCCCACCACCCTCTGTGTAAAATATGTCCGTCTGATATCTGTGTTCAACCTCCCCCCCCCCCTCACCTTGAACCTATGACCCCTCGTGAACGTCACCACCGACCTGGGGAAAAGCTTCCCACCGTTCACCCTATCTATGCCTTTCATAATTTTATACACCTCTATTAAGTCTCCCCTCATCCTCCGTCTTTCCAGGGAGAACAACCCCAGTTTACCCAATCTCTCCTCATAACTAAGCCCCTCCATACCAGGTAACATCCTGGTAAACCTCCTCTGTACTCTCTCCAAAGCCTCCACGTCCTTCTGGTAGTGTGGCGACCAGAACTGGACGCAGTATTCCAAATGCGGCCGAACCAACGTTCTATACATCTGCAACATCAGACCCCAACTTTTATACTCTATGCCCCATCCTATAAAGGCAAGCATGCCATATGCCTTCTTCACCACCTTCTCTACCTGTGACGTCACTTTCAAGGATCTGTGGACTTGCACACCCAGGTCCCTCTGCGTAGCTACACCCTTTATGGTTCTGCCATTTATCATATAGCTCCTCCCTACATTATTTCTAGCAAAATGCATCACTTCGCATTTATCAGGATTGAACTCCATCTGCCATTTCTTTGCCCAAATTTCCAACCTATCTATATCCTTCTGTAGCTTCTGACAATGCTCCTCACTATCTGCAAGTCCTGCCAATTTTGTGTCGTCCGCAAACTTACTGATCACCCCAGTTACACCTTCTTCCAGATCATTTATATAAATCACAAACAGCAGAGGTCCCAATACAGAACTCTGCGGAACACCACAACAGGGTTGTTGTGATGGGCAATTTTAACTTCCCCAACATAGACTGGAATTCCTTTAGTGCCGGGGGGGTTGGACGGGGCAGAGTTTGTCCAGTGTGTCCAACAGTGCTTCTTGAGGCAACATGTAGATAGTCCAACTCGGGAAGGGGCTATCTTAGACCTGGTTCTGGGAAACGAGCCCAGACAGGTGATTGATGTCTCAGTGGGGGACCGTTCTGAGAACAGTGATCACAATTCTATAAGTTTCAAGATACTTGTAGAAAAGGATAGAAGTAGCCCCAGAGTGAAAGTACTAAACTGGGGGAAGGCTAACTACAACAGTATTAGGCAGGAGCTAGGGAATGTAGACTGGGGGCGGCTGTTTGTAGGTAAATCCACATCCTATATGTGGGAATCTGTTAAAAGTCAGTTGTTAACAATTCAGGAAAAGTATGTCCCTGTAAAAATGAAGCATAAAGATGGCAAGATTCAGGAACCCTGGATGACGAGAGATTGTGAGCTTAGTGAAAAAGAAGAAGAAGACGTACATAGATTTCAGGAAAATTGAAAACGGATAAGGCTCTTGAGGAATACAAAGAGAGCAGGAAAGAACTTAAAAAGGGACTTCGGAGGGCAAAAACATAGAACATAGAACACTACAGTGCAGTACAGGCCCTTCGGCCCTCGATGTTGCGCCGACCAGTGGAACCAATCTAAAGCCCCTCTAATCTACACTATTCCAATATCATCCATATGTTTATCCAATAACCATTTGAATGCTCTTAACGTTGGCGAGTCCACTACTGCAGCAGGCAGGGCATTCCACGCCCTTACTACTCTCTGAGTAAAGAACCTACCTCTAACATCTGTCCTATATCTCTCACCCCTCAATTTAAAGCTATGTCCCCTTGTGCTAGCCATCACCATCCGAGGAAAAAGGCTCTCACTATCCACCCTATCTAATCCTCTGATCATCATGTATGCCTCGATTAAGTCACCTCTTAACCTTCTTCTCTCTAAGGAAAACAACCTCAAGCCCCTCAGTCTTTCCTCATATGATTTTCCCACCATACCAGGCAACATCCTGGTAAATCTCCTCTGCACCCTTTCCAGCACTTCCACATCTTTCCTATAATTCGGAGACCAGAACTGTACGCAATACTCCAAATGCGGCCGCACCAGAGTTTTGTACAGTTGCAGCATGATCTCCTGGCTCCGAAACTCAATCCCTCGACCAATAAAAGCTAACACACCGTACGCCTTCTTAACAACCCTATCAACCTGGGTGCCAACTTTCAGGGATCTATGCACATGAACACCCAGATCCCTCTGTTCATCCACACTACCAAGTATCTTACCATTAGCCCAGTACTCTGTATTCCTGTTACTCCTTCCAAAATGAATCACCTCACACTTTTCCGCATTAAACTCCATCTGCCACGTCTCAGCCCAGCTCTGCAGCTTATCTATGTCCCTCTGTAACCTGCCACTTCCCTCCGCACTGTCTACAGTGCTGGGGCCCCTGTTGTTGGTAATATTTATAAATGATTTGGAGGAAAGGTAAATGATAGAACACTGAAGAGTGCAGTAGAACAGAGGGATCTGGGAATACAGATACATAATTCCCTAAAAGTGGCGTCACAGGTAGATAGGGTCCTAAAGAGTGCTTTTGGTACATTTGCCTTTATAAATCAAAGTATTGAGTATAAGAGTTGGAAAGTTATGGTGAGATTGTATAAGACATTGGTGAGGCCGAATTTAGAGTATTGTGTGCAGTTTTGGTCACCTAATTATAGGAAGGATATTAATAAGGTTGAAAGAGTGCAGAGAAGGTTTACAAGGATGTTGCCGGGACTTGAGAAACTGAGTTACAGAGAAAGGTTGAATAGGTTAGGACTTTATTCCCTGGAGCGCAGAAGATTGAGGGGAGATTTGATAGAGGTGTATAAAATTATGATGGGTATAGATAGAGTGAATGCAAGCAGGCTTTTTCCGCTGAGGCGAGGGGAGAAAAAAACTAGAGGGCATGGGTTAAGGGTGAAGGGGGGAAAAGTTTAAAGGGAATATTAGAGGGGGCTTCTTCACACAGAGAGTGGTGGGAGTGTGGAATGAGCTGCCAGATGAACATTTAAGACAAACTTGGGACAGGTACATGGATGAGAGGGGTGTGGAGGGATATGGTCCAGGTGCAGGTCAGTGGGACTCGGCAGAAAAATGGTTCGGCACAGCCTAGAAAGGCCAAAAGGCCTGTTTCTGTGCTGTAATGTTCGATGGTTCTATGGAAAATGTAGGTGGTCTGATAAGTAAATTTGCGGATGATATGGACGATGAAGAAAGGTTGAACAAACTTGGATTGTTTTCATTGGAGCATCGGAGGATGAGGGGGGACCTGATAGAGGTTTACAAGATTATGACAGGCTTGGATAGAGTAGCCAGTGAGAGTCTTTTTCCCAGGGTCGAAGGATCAATTACTCGGGGGCATAGGTTGAGAGTGAGAGGGGGAAAGTTTAAAAGAGATGTAAGGAACAGGTTTTTCACACAGAGGATGGTGCATGCCTGGAACGTGCTGCCGGTAGAAGCAGATTCTATAACAATATTCAAGAGGCATCTGGATAGATACGTGAATAGGCAGGGAATAGAGGGATATGGACCACGTAAAGGCAAGAAAATATTAGGTTAGAGAGGCATCTGTGTCGGTACAGACTTAGTGGGCCGAAGGGCCTGTTCTTGTCCTGTACTGTTCTTTATTCTCTTCAAACTGTCTCCAGCTCGTGCTGAGAGTTTCAGAGCTTGAGAGGCATTTGGAGTTACCGCAGAGCATCAGAGTTTCCTGAATGGTCTGTTCCTGGAGGTGGTCCCCCACAGACAGTGTGCACAGGTTAGTAGATGGGTGACCATCTGGAAGAGCAGGAAGAGGCAGGAAGTGAAATGTCATTGGGTTGTGTGCCTGGTTAATTAATTCCTCAACCTGCTTTGCCACCTTCAGTGATTTGTGTATGTACACCCCGGATCTCTTTGCTTCTGTGCCCACTTTGGTGTTCAATTTTATATTGTCCTTCTGACCAAAATGCATCACTTTACACTTATTGACATTAAATTTCATTTGCCACTTGTCAAACCTGTCTGTCTGTTTCAGGTCAGTTACTATCCTCCTCACACTTTGCAACACCTCCACATTTTGACGTTTTGGCCTGTACACCAAGACCTGTGTTATTAAGTTATAATAAGAAAGATGGTGATCCGAGCACCGACCCCGCTATATACCTCAGGACTTGACCAGCGCATTCTATAGTGGTGCCACAGGGCCAGTCTTGGTGATGGACATTGAAGTCTCCACCCACCACCCTCAGTGCTTCCTCCAAGTGGTCTTCAACACGGAAGAGAACTGATTGATCAGCTGAGGGGAGGATCGGGGGGGGGATGGTCCGTGGTCATCAGCAAGAGGTTTCCTTGCCAGTGTTTGACCTGATGTCATGAGACTTCATGGGATTCAATGTTGAGAACTCCTGGGGTCTCTCCCTCCTAACTGTGTACGACTGCCTGCCACCTCTGGTGGGCCAGGATGCAGTAAGAAGTTTAACAACACCAGGTTAAAGTCCAACAGGTTTATTTGGTAGCAAAAGCCACACAAGCTTTCGGAGCTCCAAGCCCCTTCTTCAGGTGAGTGGGAATTCTGTTCACAAACAGAGCATATAAAGACACAAACTCAATTTACATGAATAATGGTTGGAATGCGAATACTTACAACTAATCAAGTCTTTAAGAAACAAAACAATGTGAGTGGAGAGAGCATCAAGACAGGCTAAAAAGATGTGTATTGTCTCCAGACAAGACAGCCAGTGAAACTCTGTGGGGGTTACAAATAGTGTGCCATGAACCCAATATCCCGGTTGAGGCCGTCCTCGTGTGTGCGGAACTTGGCTATCAGTTTCTGCTCAGCGACTCTGCGCTGTCGTGTGTCGCGAAGGCCGCCTTGGAGAATGCTTACCCGAATATCAGAGGCCGAATGCCCGTGACCGCTGAAGTGCTCCCCAACAGGAAGAGAACAGTCTTGCCTGGTGATTGTCGAGCGGTGTTCATTCATCCATTGTCGCAGCGTCTGCATAGTTTCCCCAATGTACCATGCCTCGGGACATCCTTTCTTGCAGCGTATCAGGTAGACAACGTTGGCCGAGTTGCAAGAGTATGTACCGTGTACCTGGTGGATGGTGTTCTCACGTGAGATGATGGCATCTGTGTCGATGATCCGGCACATCTTGCAGAGGTTGCTGTGGCAGGGTTGTGTGGTGTCATGGTCACTGTTCTCCTGAAGGCTGGGTACTTTGCTGCAGACAATGGTCTGTTTGAGGTTGTGCGGTTGTTTGAAGGCAAGAAGTGGGGGTGTGGGGATGGCCTTGGCGAGATGTTCGTCTTCATCAATGACATGTTGAAGGCTCTGGAGGAGATGCCATAGCTTCTCCGCTCCGGGGAAGTACTGGACGACGAAGGGTACTCTGTCCACCGTGTCCCGTGTTTGTCTTCTGAGGAGGTCGGTGCAGTTTTTCGCTGTGGCGCGTTGGAACTGTTGATCAATGAGTCGAGCGCCATATCCTGTTCTTATGAGGGCATCTTTCAGCGTCTGGAGGGGTCTGTTGCGATCCTCCTCATCCGAGCAGATCCTGTGTATACGGAGGGCTTGTCCGTAGGGGATGGCTTCTTTAACGTGTTTAGGGTGGAAGCTGGAGAAGTGGAGCATCGTGAGGTTATCCGTGGGCTTGCGGTACAGTGAGGTGCTGAGGTGACCGTCCTTGATGGAGATGCGTGTGTCCAAGAATGCAACCGATTCCGGAGAGTAGTCTATGGTGAGTCTGATGGTGGGATGGAACTTGTTGATGTCATCATAGAGTTGTTTCAGTGATTGTTCACCATGAGTCCAAAGGAAGAAAATGTCATCGATGTATCTAGTGTATACCATCGGTTGAAGGTCCTGTGCGGTGAAGAAGTCTTGTTCGAACCTGTGCATGAAGATGTTGGCATATTGAGGTGCGAATTTGGTCCCCATGGCTGTTCCGTGTGTCTGGATGAAGAACTGGTTGTTGAAGGTGAAGAAATTGTGGTCCAGGATGAAGCGGATGAGATGTAAAATTGCATCTGGAAACTGGCAGTTGTTGGCGCGGAGCACTGAGGCCGTTGCAGCAATGCCATCGTCATGGGGGATGCTGGTGTAGAGTACTGAGACATCCATTGTGACGAGGAACGCTCCTGGTTCAACTGCTCCATGTGTGCCGAGTTTCTGTAGGAAGTCCGTCGTGTCGCGACAAAAGCTGGGGGTTCTTTGTACAATGGGTTTCAGGATGCCCTCGACATAGCCGGAGAGGTTCTCGCAGGATGGACAGAGGGATACTCATGGCGGTGTCTGAGACCTCTGCTCCCTCATTCAGTCTTTCCACCTCCCCCCAGTTTGCTTTTCATTCAGCTAAAGAATGTGAAACCACTTGCAAGTCTTGCATCTAATATTCACTGCGAACTGCCCCGGAGAACAGTAAGAAGTCTCACAACACCACGTTAAAGTCCAACAGGTTGATTTGGTAGCACGAGCTTTCAGAGCACTGCTCCTTCCTCAGGTGAGTGGAGAGTTGGGTTCACAAACACGGCAAAGATAGACAAAGACACATGGTTGGAATGCGAGTCTTTTCAGGTAATTAAGTCTTTACAGTTACAGACATTGCGAGTGGAGAGAGGAATAAACACAGGTTAAAGATGTGTGAATTGTCTCAAGCCAGGACAATTTGTAGGATTTTGCAAACCCAGGCCTAATGAGGGGGGTTACATGTACATAGAACATAGAACATAGAAAGCCACAGCACAAACAGGCCCTTCGGCCCACAGGTTGCGCCGATCACATCCCCACCTCTAGGCCTATCTATAGCCCTCAATCCCATTAAATCCCATGTACTCATCCAGAAGTCTCTTAAAAGACCCCAACGAGTTTGCCTCCACCACCACCGACGTCAGCCGATTCCACTCACCCACCACCCTCTGAGTGAAAAACTTACCCCTGACATCTCCTCTGTACCTACCCCCCAGCACCTTAAACCTGTGTCCTCTCGTAGCAACCATTTCAGCCCTTGGAAATAGCCTCTGAGAGTCTACCCTATCCAGACCTCTCAACATCTTGTAAACCTCTATCAGGTCACCTCTCATCCTTCGTCTCTCCAGGGAGAAGAGACCAAGCTCCCTCAACCTATCCTCATAAGGCATGCCCCCCAATCCAGGCAACATCCTTGTAAATCTCCTCTGCACCCTTTCAATGGCTTCAACATCTTTCCTGTAATGAGGTGACCAGAACTGCGCGCAGTACTCCAAGTGGGGTCTAACCAGGGTCCTATAAAGCTGCAGCATTATCTCCCGACTCCTAAACTCAATCCCTCGATTAATGAAGGCCAGTACGCCGTACGCCTTCTTGACCGCATCCTCCACCTGCGAGGCCGATGTAGTGTAGTGTGACATGAACCCAAGATCCCGGTTGAGGCCGTCCTCATGTGTGCGGAACTTAGCTATCAGTTTCTGCTCGCCGATTCTGCATTGTTGTGTATCGTGAAGGCCGCCTTGGAGTTCGGGTAAGCGTTCTCCAAGAGAAAAAGTCCCAGTCTATCCAGCCTCTCCTTATAACTCAATCCATCAAGTCCCAGTAGCATCCCAGTAAATCTTTTCTGCAGTCTTTCTAGTTTAATAATATCCTTTCTGTAATAGGATGACCAGAATTGCACACAGTATTCCAAGTGTGGCCTTACCAATGTCTTGTACAACTTCAACAAGACATCCCAACTCCTGTATTCAATGTTCTTACCAATGAAACCAAGCATGCCGAATGCCTTCTTCACCACCCTGTACACCTGTGACTCCACTTTCAAGGAACAATGAACCTGTGCCCCATGAACTCCTTGCTTTACAGCTCACCCCAGCGCCCTGAGTAAGTCCTCATGGCCAATCCACCTAACCTACACATCCTTGGACTGTGGGAGGAAACCGGAGCACCCGGAGGAAACCCACGCAGACACGGGGAGAAAGTTCAAACTCCACACAGACTGTGACCCGAGGCTGGAATTGAACCCGGGTCCCTGGAGCATGCAAAGAATGTTTTATCTCTCACCTGAAAGAATTCCGACAGTGCGGCGCTCCCTCAGTACTGACCCTCTGACAGTGTGGC
Source organism: Mustelus asterias (assembly GCF_964213995.1). Lineage (NCBI taxonomy): Eukaryota > Metazoa > Chordata > Chondrichthyes > Carcharhiniformes > Triakidae > Mustelus > Mustelus asterias. The sequence goes on along the minus strand of NC_135807.1, from coordinate 896,637 downwards.
ACTCCCTCAGTACTGACCCTCTGACAGTGCGGCGCTCCCTCAGTACTGACCCTCTGACAGTGCAGCACTCCCTCAGTACTGACCCTCTGACAGTGCGGCGCTCCCTCAGTACTGACCCTCTGACAGTGCGGCGCTCCCTCAGTACTGACCCTCTGACAGTGCAGCACTCCCTCAGTACTGACCCTCTGACAGTGCAGCACTCCCTCAGTACTGACCCTCTGACAGTGCAGCACTCCCTCAGTACTGACCCTCTGACAGTGCGGCACTCCCTCAGCACTGACCCTCTGACAGTGCAGCACTCCCTCAGTACTGACCCTCTGACAGTGCGGCGCTCCCTCAGTACTGACCCTCTGACAGTGCAGCACTCCCTCATTACTGACCCTCTGACAGTGCAGCACTCCCTCAGTACTGACCCTCTGACAGTGCAGCACTCCCTCAGTACTGACCCACTGACAGTGCAGCACTCCCTCAGTACTGACCCTCTGACAGTGCGGCACTCCCTCAGTACTGACCCTCTGACAGTGTGGCACTCCCTTCGTACTCACCTCTGACAGTGCGGCACTCCCTCAGCACTGACCTCTGACAGTGTGGCACTCTCTCAGTACTGGCCCTCTGACAGTGCAGTGCTCCCTCAGTACTGACCCTCTGACAGTGTGGCACTCTCTCAGTACTGGTCCTCTGACAGTGCAGCACTCCCTCAGTACTGATCCTCTGAGAGTGCGACACTCCCTCAGCACTGACCCTCTGAGAGTGCGGCACGCCCTCAGCACTGACCCTCTGACAGTGCGGCACTCCCTCAGTACTGGCCCTCTGACAGTGCGGCACTCCCTCAGTGCTGACCCTATGACAGTGCAGCACTCCCTCAACGCTGACCCTCTGACAGTGCGGCACTCCCTCAGCGCTGACCCTCTGACAGTGCGGCACACCCTCAGCACTGACCCTCTGACAGTGCGGCACACCCTATGACAGTGCAGCAGTCCATCAGTTGTGACCCTCTGCTGTGCGGCTCTCCCTCAGTACTGACCCTCTGACATAAGAACATAAGAACTAGGAGCAGGAGTAGGCCATCTGGCCCCTCGAGCCTGCTCCGCCATTCAATAAGATCATGGCTGATCTTTTTGTGGACTCAGCTTCTCTTACCCGCCCGCCCACCATAACCCTTAATTCCTTTACTGTTCAAAAACTTATCTATCCTTGCCTTAAAAACATTCAATGAGGTAGCCTCAACTGCTTCACTGGGCAGGGAATTCCACGGATCCACAACCCTTTGTGTGAAGAAGTTCCTCCTCAACTCAGTTCTAAATCTGCTTCCCCTTTTGAGGCTACGCCTCCTAGTTCTTGTTTCACCCGCCAGTGGAAACAACTTCCCTGCTTCTATCTTATCCATTCCCTTCATAATCTTATATGTTTCTGTAAGATCTCCCCTCATTCTTCTGAATTCCAATGAGTATAGCCCCAGTCTACTCAGTCTCTCCTCATAAGCCAACCCTCTCAACTCCGGAATCAACTTTGTGAATCTCCTCTGTACCCCCTCCAATGCCAGTATATCCTTTCTCAAGTAAGGAGACCAAAACTGTACACAGTACTCCAGGTGTGGCCTCACCAGCATCTTATACAGCTGCAACATAACCTCCCTGTTTTTAAACTCCATCCCTCTAGAAATAAAGGACAAAATTCCATTTGCCTTCTTAATTACCTGCTGCACCTGCAAACCAACTCCTTGAGATTCCTGCACAAAGACACCCAGGTCCCTCTGCACAGCAGCATGCTGCAATTTTTTATCACTTAAATAATAGTCCATTTTGCTGTTATTCCTATCAAAATGGATGACCTCACATTTACCAACATTGTTCTCCATCTGCCAGACCCTCGCCCACTCACTTCGATTATCTGAGACTTTCAGCGTCCTCTGCACACTTTGCTCTTTCACCCATCTGAGTGTCATCTGTGAATTTTGACACACTACACTTGCTTCCCAACTCCAAATCATCCATGTAAATCGTAAACAATTGCGGTCCCAACACTGATCCCCGAAGCACACCACTTGTCACTGATCGCCAACCAGAAAAACACCCATTTACCCCCACTCTTTGCTTTCTGTTAGTTAACCAATCCTCTATCCATGCTAATACATTACCCGGAACACTGTGCACCTTTATCTTATGTAGCAGTCTTTGGTGCGGCACCTTGTCAAATGCCTTCTGGAAATCCAGATACACCACATCCACAGGTTCCCCATTGTCCACTGCGCATGTAATGTTCTCAAAGAATTCCACCAAATTAGTCAAACATGACCTGCCTTTTATGAACCCATGCTGCGTCTTACCAATGGGACAATTTCTATCCAGATGTCTCGCTATTTCTTCCTTGATGATCGATTCAAGCATTAATAATCTGTCTTCCTATTATTGCTGCCAAAGTGGATAAGTTCCACATTATACTGCATCTGTCATGCAGATGCCCACACACTCAGCCTGTCCAAATCACACTGAAGCATCTCTGCATCCTCCTCACAGCTCATCCTCCCACCCAACTTTTTATCATCTGCAAATTTGGAGACAATACATTCAGTTCCCCCTTCCAAATCATTAATATATAATGTGAACAGTTGGGGTCCTAGCACTGATCCCTGCGGAACCCCACTAGTCACTGACTGCCAATCAGAAAAAGACCCATTTGTCCCAACTCTTTGTTTCCTATCTGCTAACCAGCTTTCTATCATCTCAAGACATTACCTGCAATCCCATGTGCTTTTAGCTTTACAAAGTAGTCTGTTATGTGAGGTCTTGTCGAAAGCCTTCTGAAAGTCTAAATAAACCACATCCACTGGTTCTCCTTGGTCAACTCTACTAGTTACATCCTCAAAAAATTCCAATAGATTTGTCAAGCATGATTTCCCTTTTGTAAATCCATGCTGACTTTGTCTGATTATACCACCGCCTTCCAAATGCTGAGTTATGAAATCCTTGATAATGGACTTTAGAATCCATAGAAACCCCACAGTGCAGAAGGAGGCCATTCGGTCCATCGTGCCTGCACTGACTTTCCGACAAAGCAGAGCATCCCACGCATTTACCCCGCTAATTTCCCAAAACTACACATCTTTGGACCATAATGGGCTATTGAGCATGACCAATTTACCTAACCTGCACGCCTTTGGACTGTGGGAGGTAACCGGAGAACCCGGAGGAAACCCACGGGGACATGGGGAGAATGTGCAGACTCCACACAGACAGTGACCCACGGAGGAACCGTGACAATGGAGGAGTTTCTCATTCACCATTGACGTTGGTCGCTTTTTATTCTAGATTTATTAGTTTAAGTGAATTGAAATTTCCCCGCTGCCAATGTGGAATTTGAAGTCATATTTCTGAATTATTATTTCAGAGCTGTGGATTCGAATCCAGCTTTAGAACCACGGTGCTACTGTAACCATATACAGGCTGTTCACACACAAACTGGGTGTGACCTGATGATAATTTCTGGATTTGCCTTGCTCTCTTGATGATGTTGTGAATTTCAGAGCTTGCTGCTTTATGTCCACACTTTCCGTCTCAGGATGCAGAGGAGGGACACACCAGTGAGGAGAAGTTCGATTGGCCAATCTGAGCAATGTTCAGTGTGGACTAATGCCTTTGATTGGAGAGGGAGATTGGTTCAAGTGTTTCCAGCCACAGAGGAATTCCTTTTCATTCATTGTTCTATCTGTTGGGAGACTTCCCATGAGACTAAACAATATTAACTATTCCCTTATATATCTCCCATTCCCCACCATCTTGTGCAAGGTGCTCTGCAGAATGTGATTTGTAGATTGGCCAATTGTGATGCAACTTAAAACTGAGGAGCATGTTGGAAACAAGATACCTCCAGGCAGCGTCCCTGGGTTAGAGAGAGAGGGTTCCTGCTTCTGATCACTGTCCAGTGATCCCTGGGTTACAGAGAGAGGGGAAATCAGCCAGGGTTCCTGCTCCTGTTCACTGTCCAGTGATCCCTTGGTTAGAGGGAGAGGGGAAATCAGCCAGGATTCCTGCTCCTGATCACTGTCCAGTGATCTCTGGGTTACAGAGAGATGAAATCAGCCAGGGTTCCTGCTCCTGATCACTGTCCACTGACCCCCTGATTTAGAGAGAGATGAAATCAACCAGGGTTCTTGATTCTGATCACTGTCCAGTGATCCCTGGGTTAGAGAGAGAGAGGAAATCAGCCAGGGCTCCTGATCACTGTCCAGTGATCCCTGGGTAGAGAGAGAGAGAGAGAGGGGAAATCAGCCAGGGCTCCTGATCACTGTCCAGTGATCCCTGGGTAGAGAGAAAGAGAGAGAGGGGAAATCAGCCAGGGTTGCTGCTCCTGATCACTGTCCAGTGATCCCTGGGTTAAAGAGAGAGAGAGGGGAAATCAGCCAGGGTTCTTGCTCCTGCTCTGTAGAGGGTTGTTTTTCAAACTGGAGGCCTGTGACCAGCGGTGTGCCTCAGGGATCAGTGCTGGGTCCACCGTTATTTGTCATTTATATTAATGATTTGGATGAGAATATAGGGGGCATGGTTAGTAAGTTTGCAGATGACACCAAGATTGGTGGCATAGTGGACAGTGAAGAAAGTTATCTCCAATTGCAGCGGGATCTTGATCAATTGGGCCAGTGGGCTGACGAATGGCAGATGGAGTTTAGTTTAGATAAATGCGAGGTGATGCATTTTGGTAGATTGAACCAGGGCAGGACTTACTCAGTTAATGGTAGGGTGTTGGGGAGAGTTACAGAACAAAGAGATCTAGTGGTACATGTTCATAGCTTCTTGAAAGTGGAGTCACAGGTGGACAGAGTAGTGAAGAAGGCATTCGGCATGCTTGGTTTCATTGGTCAGAACATTGAATACAGGAGTTGGGACGTCTTGTTGAAGTTGTACAAGACATTGATAAGGCCACACTTGAAATACTGTGTACAGTTCTGGTCACCCTATTATAGAAAGGATGTTATTAAACTAGAAAGAGTGCAGAAAAGATTTACTCGGATGCTACTGGGACCTGATGGATTGAATATAAGGAGAGGCTGGATAGATTGGGACTTTTTTCTCTGGAACGTAAGAGGCTGAGGGGTGATCTTATAGAGGTCTATAAAATAATGAGGGGCACAGATCAGCTAGATAGTCAATATCTTTTCCCAAAGGTAGGGGAGTCTAAAACTAGAGGGCATAGGTTTAAGATGAGAGGGGGGAGATACAAAAGTGTCCAGAGGGGCAATTTTTTCACGCACGGGATGGTGAGTGTCTGGAACAAGCTGCCAGAGGTAGTAGTAGAGGCGGGTACAATTTTGTGACATGGGTAAGATGGGTATGGAGGGATATGGGCCAAATGCGGGCAATTGGGATTAGATTAGGGGTTTTTAAAAAAAAAGTGCGGCATGGACAAGTTGGGCCAAAGGGCCTGTTTCCATGCTGTAAACCTCTGACTCCTGATCACCGTCCAGCGATCCCTGGGTTCGAGAGAGAGGGGAAATCAGCCTGGGTTCCTGCTCCTGATCACTGTCCCGTGACCCCTCCTGGAATTCCACTTGATGTCACATAATGGAAGGAGGAGATTCGGATTTGAAATCCCATTTGGCCCAAAGCTGCAACATGAATTGTACACTACTTTCCACGTGCTGCCTAACTAAGGTTCTATAAAGCTGCAACATGACTAAGGCAAGCATGCCGTATGCCTTCTTGACTACCTTCTCCTCCTGCATTGCCACTTTCAGTGACCTGTGTACCTGTACACCCAGATCCCTTTGCCTATCAATACTCTTAAGGATTCTGCCATTTGCTGTATATTTCCTATCTGTATTAGACCTTCCAAAATGCATTACCTCATATTTGTCCGGATTGAACACCATCTGCCACCTCTCCGCCCAAGCCTCCAACTGATCTGTATCCTGCTGTATCCTCTGATGGTCCTCATCACTAGCCGCAAATCCACCAACCTTTGTGTCATCTGCAAACTTACGAATCAAACCAGTTACATTTTCTTCCAAGTCATTTATATATATTACAAACAGCAAAGGTCCCAGCACTGATCCCTGAGGAACACCATTTGTCACAGCCCTCCATTCAGAAACGCACCCTTCCACTGCTACCCTCTGTCTTCTATGTCCGACACAGCAAGAAGTTTAACAACACCAGGTTAAATTCCAACAGGTTTATTTGGTAGCAAAAGCCACACAAACTTTCGGAGCCTTAAGACCCTTCTTCAGGTGAGTGGGAATTCTGTTCACAAACAGGGCATATCAAGACACAAACTCAATTTACAGAATAATGGTTGGAATGCGAATACTTACAGCTAATCAAGTCTTAAAGGTACAAACAATGTGAGTGGAGAGAGCATTAAGACAGGTTAAAGAGATGTGTATTGTCTCCAGACAGGACAGCCAGTGAGACTCTGCAAGTCCAGGCAAGTTGTGGGGATTACAGATAGTGTGACATGGACCCAATATCCCGGTTGAGGCCGTCCTCATGTGTGCTGAACTTGGCTATCAGTTTCTGCTCAGCGACCTCCTGGCTCCGAAACTCAATCCCTCTACCAATAAAAACTAACACACCGTACGCCTTCTTAACAACCCTATCAACCTGGGTGCCAACTTTCAGGGATCTATGCACATGGACACCCAGATCCCTCTGTTCATCCACACTACCGAGTATCTTACCATTAGCCCAGTACTCTGTATTCCTGTTACTCCTTCCAAAGTGAATCACCTCACACTTTTCCGCATTAAACTCCATTTGCCACCTCTCAGCCCAGCTCTGCAGCTTATCTATGACCCTCTGTAACCTGCCACTTCCCTCCGCACTGTCTACAACTCCACCGACTTTAGTGTCATCCGCAAATTTACTAATCCATCCTTCCATGCCCTCATCCAGGTCATTAATAAAAATGACAAACAGCAGTGGCCCCAAAACAGATCCTTGCGGTACACCACTAGTAACTGAACTCCAGGATGAATATTTCCCATCAACCACCACCCTTTGTTTTCTTACAGCGAGCCAATTCCTGATCCAAACCACCCTCAATCCCATGTGTCCGTATTTTCTGCAAAAGCTTACCATGGGGAACCTTATCAAACGCTTTGCTGAAATCTATATACACCCTCTTTACCCTCATCCACCGCTTTGGTCACCTTCTCAAAGAACTCAATAAGGTTTGTGAGGCACGACCTACCCTTCACAAAACCGTGCTGACTATCCCTAATCAAATTATTCCTTTCTGGGTGATTATAAATCCTATCTCTTATAATCCTTTCCAATACTTTGCCCACAACAGAAGTAAGGCTCACCGGTCTATAATTACCAGGGTTGTCCCTACTCCCCTTCTTGAACAAGGGGACAACATTTGCTATCCTCCAGTCTTCTGGCACTGTTCCTGTAGACAATGACGACACGAAGATCAAAGCCAAAGGCTCTGCAATCTCCTCTCTCTAGCCTCCCAGAGAATCCTAGGATAACTCCCATCCGGCCCAGGGGAGTTATCTATTTTTACCCTTTCCAGAATTGCTAACACCTCCTCCTTATGAACATCAATCCCATCCAGTCCAACAGCCTGCATCTCAGTACTCCCCTCGACATCACTGTCCCTCTCCTGTGTGAATACCGACGAAAAATATTCATTTAGTGCCTCTCCTATCTCTTCAGACTCCACGCACAACTTCCCACTCCTGTCCTTGACTGGCCCTAATCTTACCCTAGTCATTCTTTTACTCCTGACATACCTATAGAAAGCTTTAGGGTTTTCCTTGATCCTACCTGCCAAAGACTTCTCATGTCCCCTCCTGGCTCTTCTTAACTCTTTCTTTAGGTCCTTCCTGGCTAACTTGTAACTCTCAAGCGCCCTAATTGAGCCTTCACATCTCATCTTAACATAAGTCTCCTTCTTCCTCTTCACAAGATATTCAACCTCCTGAGTAAAGCACGGTTCCCTCACACGTCTGCTTCCTCCCTGCCTGACAGGTACATATTTATCAAGGACGCGTAGTAGCTGTTCCTTGAACAAGTTCCACATTACAATTGTGCCCATCCCCTGCAGTTTCCTTCCCCAACCTATGCCAGCTAAATCTCGCCTGATCGCATCATAATTTCCTTTCCCCCTGCTATAACTCTTGCTCTTTAGTATATTCCTATCCTTTTCCATCGCTAAAGTAAACGTAATCAAATTGTGGTCACTGTCACCAAAGTGCTCACCTACCTCCAAATCTAACACCTGGCCTGGTTCATTACCCAGTACCAAATCCAATGTGGCCTCGCCTCTTGTTGATCTATCTACATACTGTGTCAGGAAGCCTTCCTGCACACATTGGACAAAAACCGACCCCTCTAAAGTACTCGAACTGTAGCTTTTCCAGTCAATATTTGTAAAGTTAAAGTCCCCCAGTACAACTACCCTGTTACTTTCGCTCCTATCCAGAATCATCTTTGCAAACTTTTCCTCTACATCTCTGGAACTTTTCGGAGGTCTATAAAAAACTCCCAACAGGGCGACCTCTCCTTTCCTGTTTCTAACCTCAGCCCAAACTACCTCAGTAGACGAGTCCTCATCAAATGTCCTTTCTGCCACCGTAATACTGTCCTTGACTAACAATGCCACACCTCCCCCTCTTTTACCACCTTCCCTGCACTTACTGAAACATCTAAACCCCGGAACCTGCAACAACCATTCCTGTCCCTGCTCTATCCATGTCTCCGAGATGGCCACAACATCGAAATCCCAGGTACCAACCCATGCTGCAAGCTCACCCACCTTATTCTGGATTCTCCTGGCGTTGAAGTATACACACTTCAAACCGCCTTCCTGCCTGCCAGTACACTCCTGCGACTCTGAGACCTCATCCATGACCTCACTACTCTCAACCTCCTGTACACTGGAGCTACAATTCAGGTACCCACCCCCCTGCTGAATTAGTTTAAACCCTCCCGAAGAGCATTAGCAAATTCCCCCCCCCCCCCCCCCAAGATATTGGTACCCCTCTGGTTCAAGTGCAGACCATCCTGTTTGTAGAGGTCCCACCTCCCCCAGAAAGAGCCCCAATTGTCCAGGTATCTGAATCCCTCCCTCCTGCACCTAGTTGGGGCATTCTCTCCACCCATTGGGACTGTATACAGTCTCCCCTGGCACAGTACATCAACACCCCTGGCACTGTACGCCGACTCCCCTGGGACTGTACACAGTCTCCCCTGGCACTGTACATCAACACCCCTGGCACTGTACGCCGACTCCCCTGGGACTGTACACAGTCTCCCCTGGCACTGTACTTCAAAACCCCTGGCACTGTACGCCGACTCCCCTGGGACTGTACACAGCTTCCCCTGCGACTGTACGCCAACTCCCCTGGGACTGTACACCGACTCCCCTTATTGAGTTCTTTGAGAAAGTGACCAAAGAGGTGGATGAGGGTAAAGCAGTTGATGTGGTGTATATGGATTTCAGTAAAGCGTTTGATGAGGTTCCCCATGGTAAGCTATTGCAGAAGATACGGAGGCATGGGATTGAGGGTGATTTAGTGGTTTGGATCAGAAATTGGCTAGCTGTAAGAAAACAAAGGGTGGTGGTTGATGGGAAATGTTCATCCTGGAGTTCAGTTACTAGTGGTGTACCGCAAGGATCTGTTTTGGGGCCACTGCTGTTTGTCATTTTTATTAATGACCTGGATGAGGGCATGGAAGGATGGATTAGTAAATTTGCGGATGACACTAAAGTCGGTGGAGTTGTAGACAGTGCGGAGGGAAGTGGCAGGTTACAGAGGGACATCGATGAGCTGCAGAGCTGGGCTGAGAGGAGGATTGGAGGATTGCGGATGTGGTCCCTATATTCAAGAAAGGGAACAGGGACAGCCCGGGAAATTACCGACCGGTGAGTCTAACCTCAGTGGTTGGTAAGTTGATGGAGAGGATCCTGAGAGACAGGATTTATGATCATCTAGAGAAGTTTAGTATGATCAAAAGTAGTCAGCACGGCTTTGTCAGGGGCAGGTCGTGCCTTACGAGCCTGGTTGAGTTCTTTGAAAATGTGACCAAGCACATTGACGAAGGAAGAGCGGTGGATGTGGTCTATATGGACTTCAGCAAAGCGTTCGATAAGGTCCCCCATGCAAGACTTCTTGAGAAAGTGAGAGGGCATGGGATCCAAGGGGCTGTTGCCTTGTGGATCCAGAACTGGCTTGCCTGCAGAAGGCAGAGAGTGGCTGTGGAGGGGTCTTTCTCTGCATGGAGGTCAGTGACCAGTGGAGTGCCCCAGGGATCTGTTCTGGGACCCTTGCTGTTTGTCATTTTCATAAATGACCTGGATGAGGAAGTGGAGGGATGGGTTGGTAAGTTTGCTGACGACACCAAGGTAGGTGGTGTTGTGGATAGTTTGGAGGGATGTCAGAAGTTGCAGCGAGACATAGATAGAATGCAAGACTGGGCGGAGAAGTGGCAGATGGACTTCAACCCGGATAAGTGTGTGGTGATCCATTTTGGCAGATCCAATGGGATGGAGCAGCAGTATAAAATGAAGGGTACCATTCTTAGCAGTGTAGAGGATCAGAAGGACCTTGGGGTCCGGGTCCATAGGACTCTTAAATCGGCCTCGCAGGTGGAGGATGCGGTCAAGAAGGCGTATGGCGTACTAGCCTTCATTAATCGAGGGATTGAGTTTAGGAGTCGGGAGATAATGCTGCAGCTTTATAGGACCCTGGTTAGACCCCACTTGGAGTACTGCGCGCAGTTCTGGTCACCTCATTACAGGAAAGATGTTGAAGCCATTGAAAGGGTGCAGAGGAGATTTACAAGGATGTTGCCTGGATTGGGGGGCATGCCTTATGAGGATAGGTTGAGGGAGCTTGGTCTCTTCTCCCTGGAGAGACGAAGGATGAGAGATGACCTGATAGAGGTTTACAAGATGTTGAGGGGTCTGGATAGGGTGGACTCTCAGAGGCTATTTCCAAGGGCTGAAATGGTTGCTACGAGAGGACACAGGTTTAAGGTGCTGGGGGGTAGGTACAGGGGGGATGTCAGGGGTAAGTTTTTCACTCAGAGGGTGGTGGGTGAGTGGAATCGGCTGACGTCGGTGGTGGTGGAGGCAAACTCGTTGGGGTCTTTTAAGAGACTTCTGGATGAGTACATGGGATTTAATGGGATTGAGGGCTATAGATAGGCCTAGAGGTGGGGATGTGATCGGCGCAACTTGTGGGCCGAAGGGCCTGTTTGTGCTGTGGCTTTCTATGTTCTATGTTCTATGAGAGGTGGCAAATGGAGTTCAATGCGGAAAAGTGTGAGGTGATTCACTTTGGAAGGAGTAACAGGATTACAGAGTTCTGGGCTAATGGTAAGATACTTGGTAGTGTGGATGAGCAGAGAGATCTGGGTGTCCATGTGCATAGATCCCCGAAAGTTGGCATCCAGGTTGATAGGGTTGTGAAGAAGGCGTACGGTGGGTTAGCTTTTGTTGGTAGAGGGATTAAGTTTCGGGGCCAGGAGGTCATGTTGCAGCTGTACAAAACTGTGGTGCGGCCGCATTTGGAGTATTGCGTACAGTTCTGGTCGCCGCATTATAGGAAAGATGTGGAAGTGTTGGAAAGGGTGCAGAGGAGATTTACCAGGATGTTGCCTGGTATGGTGGGAAGGTCTTATGAGGAAAGGCTGAGGGACTTGAGGTTGTTTTCGTTAGAGAGAAGAAGGTTAAGAGGTGACTTAATAGAGGCATACAAGATGATCAGAGGATTAGATAGGGTGGATAGTGAGAGCCTTTTTCCTCGGATGGTGATAGCTAGCACGAGGGGACATAGCTTTACATTGAGGGGTGAGAGATATAGGACAGATGTGAGAGGTAGGTTCCTCACTCAGAGAGTAGTAAGGGTGTGGAATGCCCTGCCTGCAACAGTAGTGGACTCGCCAACATTAAGGGCATTTAAATGGTCATTGGATAAACATATGGATGATATTGGAATAGTGTAAGTTAGAGGGGCTTTAGATTGGTTTCACTGGTCGGCGCAACATCGAGGGCCGAAGGGCCTGTACTGCGCTGTAATGTTCTATGTTCTATGGCACTGTATACCGACTCCTCTGGCCCTGTACACTGACTCCCCCGGCCCTGTACACTGACTCCCCCGGCCCTGTACACTGACTCCCCCGGCCCTGTACACTGACTCCCCCGGCCCTGTACACTGACTCCCCCGGCCCTGTACACTGACTCCCCTGGGACTGTACGCCGACTCCCCTGGCACTGTATGCCAACTCCCCCGGCACTGTACACTGACTCCCCTGGCCCTGGACGCCGACTCCCCTGGGACTGTACGCCGACTCCCCTGGGACTGTACGCCGACTCCCCTGGGACTGTACGCCGACTCCCCTGGCACTGTACACTGACTCCCCTGGCCCTGTACGCCGACTCCCCTGGGACTGTACGCCGACTCCCCTGGCACTGTATGCCGACTCCCCCGGCACTGTACACTGACTCCCCTGGCCCTGTACGCCGACTCCCCTGGCCCTGTACGCCGACTCCCCCGGCCCTGTACGCCGACTCCCCTGGCCCTGTACGCCGACTCCCCTGGCACTGTATGCCGACTCCCCTGGGACTGTACGCCGACTCCCCCGGCACTGTACACTGACTCCCCTGGCCCTGTACGCCGACTCCCCTGGGACTGTACGCCGACTCCCCTGGCACTGTATGCCGACTCCCCCGGCACTGTACACTGACTCCCCTGGCCCTGTACGCCGACTCCCCTGGCCCTGTACGCCGACTCCCCCGGCCCTGTACGCCGACTCCCCTGGCCCTGTACGCCGACTCCCCCGGCCCTGTACGCCGACTCCCCTGGCCCTGTACGCCGACTCCCCTGGCACTGTATGCCGACTCCCCTGGGACTGTACGCCGACTCCCCCGGCACTGTACACTGACTCCCCTGGCCCTGTACGCCGACTCCCCTGGCACTGTATGCCGACTCCCCTGGGACTGTACGCCGACTCCCCCGGCACTGTACACTGACTCCCCTGGCCCTGTACGCCGACTCCCCTGGGACTGTACGCCGACTCCCCTGGCACTGTATGCCGACTCCCCCGGCACTGTACACTGACTCCCCTTGGATTGTACATCGTGTATAAATTCAGGCAGAAATTCAGGGAGTTAGGGTGGAAGCTTAGGGCTAGAACAAACAAAGTTGTTATCTCTGGCTTGTTACCCATGCCACGTGATAGTGAGGAGAGGAATAGGGAGAGAGAGCAGTTGAACACGTGGTTACAGGGATGGTGCAGGAGGGAGGGATTCAGATACCTGGACAATTGGGGCTCTTTCTGGGGGAGGTGGGACCTCTCCAAACAGGATGGTCTGCACTTGAACCAGAGGGGTACCAATATCTTGGGGGGGGGGGGAAATTTGCTAATGCTCTTCGGGAGGGTTTAAACTAATTCAGCAGGGGGGTGGGTACCTGAATTGTAGCTCCGGTGTGCAGGAGGTTGAGAGTAGTGAGGTCATGGATGAGGTTTCAGAGTCGCAGGAGTGTACCGGCAGGCAGGAAGGCGGCTTGAAGTGTGTATACTTCAATGCCAGGAGCATCCGGAATAAGGTGGGTGAGCTTGCAGCATGCGTTGGTACCTGGGATTTCGATGTTGTGGCCATCTCGGAGACATGGATAGAGCAGGGACAGGAATGGTTGTTGCAGGTTCCAGGGTTTAGATGTTTCAGTAAGTGCAGGGAAGGTGGTAAAAGAGGGGGAGGTGTGGCATTGTTAGTCAAGGACAGAATTACGGTGGCAGAAAGGACATTTGATGAGGACTCGTCTACTGAGGTAGTTTGGGCTGAGGCTAGAAACAGGAAAGGAGAGGTCACCCTGTTGGGAGTTTTTTATAGACCTCCGAAAAGTTCCAGAGATGTAGAGGAAAAGATTGCAAAGGTGATTCTGGATAGGAGCGAAAGTAACAGCGTGGTTGTACTGGGGGACTTTAACTGAGAATGATAGCACTGTATGTTGAAGTAGAGATTTTGTTCTTATCCGTGGGCATCACTGGCTGGGCATTTATTGCCCATCCCTAATTGCCCCTGAACTGAGTGTCTACAAATATTGACTGGAAAAGCTACAGTTCGAGTACTTTAGAGGGGTCGGTTTTTGTCCAATGTGTGCAGGAAGGCTTCCTGACACAGTATGTAGATAGACCAACAAGAGGCGAGGCCACATTGGATTTGGTACTGGGTAATGAACCAGGCCAGGTGTTAGATTTGGAGGTAAGTGAGCACTTTGGTGACAGTGACCACAATTCGATTACGTTTACCTTAGCAATGGAAAAGGATAGGTATATACCAAAGGGCAAGAGTTATAGCTGGGGGAAAGGAAATTATGATGCGATCAGGCGAGATTTAGCTGGCATAGGTTGGGGAAGGAAACTGCAGGGGATGGGCACAATTGTAATGTGGAACTTGTTCAAGGAACAGCTACTACGCGTCCTTGATAAATATGTACCTGTCAGGCAGGGAGGAAGCAGTCGTGTGAGGGAACCGTGGTTTACTAAGGAGGTTGAGTCTCTTGTGAAGAGGAAGAAGGAGACTTATGTAAAGATGAGACGTGAAGGCTCAGTTAGGGCACTTGAGAGTTACAAGTTAGCCAGGAAGGACTTAAAGAAAGAGTTAAAAAGAGCCAGGAGGGGACATGAGAAGTCTTTGGCAGGTAGGATCAAGGAAAATCCTAAAGCTTTCTATAGGTATGTCAGGAGTAAAAGAATGACTAGGATAAGATTAGGGCCAGTCAAGGACAGGAGTGGGAAGTTGTGCGTGGAGTCTGAAGAGATAGGAGAGGCACTAAATGAATATTTTTCGTCGGTATTCACACAGGAGAGGGACAGTGTTGTCGAGGGGAGTACTGAGATGCAGGCTGTTGGACTGGATGGGATTGATGTTCATAAGGAGGAGGTGTTAGCAATTCTGGAAAGGGTAAAAATACACAAGTCCCCTGGGCCGAATGGGAGTTATCCTCGGATTCTCTGGGAGGCTAGGGAGGTGATTGCAGAGCCTTTGGCTTGATCTTTGTGTCGTCATTGTCTACAGGAACAGTGCCAGAAGACTGGAGGATAGCAAATGTTGTCCCCTTGTTCAAGAAGGGGAGTAGGGACAACCCTGGTAATTATAGACCGGTGAGCCTTACTTCTGTTGTGGGCAAAGTATTGGAAAGGATTATAAGAGATAAGATTTATAATCACCGAGAAAGGAATAATTTGATCAGGGATAGTCAGCACGGTTTTGTGAAGGGTAGGTCGTGCCTCACAAATTTCAGCAAGGCCTTTGATAAGGTCCCTCATGGGAGGTTAGTTAGGAAGGTTCAGTCGCTGGGTATACATGGGGAGGTAGTAAATTGGATAAGACACTGGCTCAATGGAAGAAGCCAGAGAGTGGTTGTGGAGGATTGCTTCTCTGAGTGGAGGCCTGTGACTAGTGGTGTGCCGCAGGGATCGGTGTTGGGTCCATTGTTGTTTGTCATCTATATCAATGATCTGGATGATAATGTGGTAAATTGGATCAGCAAGTTTGCTGATGATACAAAGATTGGAGGTGTAGTGGACAGTGAGGAAGGTTTTCAAAGCTTGCAGAGGGATTTGGACCAACTAGAAAAATGGGCTGAAAAATGGCAAATGGAATTTAACGCAGACAAGTGTGAGATATTGCACTTTGGAAGGACAAACCAAAGAAGAACGTACAGGGTAAATGGTAGGACTCTGAAGAGTGCAGTTGAACAGAGGGATCTGGGAATACAGGTACAGAGTTCCCTAAAAGTGACGTCACAGGTGGATAGGGTGGTAAAGAGTGCCTTTGGTACATTGGCCTTTATAAATCGGAGTATCGAGTATAAAAATTGGAGTGTTATGGTAAGGTTATATAAGGCATTGGTGAGGCCGAATTTGGAGTATTGTGTACAGTTTTGGTCACCTAGTTACAGGAAGGATGTAAATAAGATTGAAAGAGTGCAGAGAAGGTTCACAAGGATGTTGCCGGGACTTGAGAAGCTGAGTTACAGAGAGAGATTGAATAGGTTGGGACTTTATTCCCTGAAGCGTAGAAGATTGAGGGGAGATTTGATAGAGGTGTATAAGATTTTGATGGGTATAGATAGAGTGAATGCAAGCAGGCTTTTTCCGCTGAGGCAAGGGGAGAAAAAACCAGAGGGCATGGGTTAAGGGTGAAAGGAGAAAAGTTTAAAGGGAATATTAGGGGGGGCTTCTTCACGCAGAGAGTGGTGGGAGTGTGGAATGAGCTGCCAGATAAAGTGGTAAATGCGGGGTCACTTTTAACATTTAAGAAAAACTTGGACGGGTTCATGGATGAGAGGGGTGTGGAGGGATATGGTCCAAGTGCAGGTCAGTGGGACTAGGCATAAAATGGTTCGGCACAGACAAGAAGGGCCAAAAGGCCTGTTTCTGAGCTGTAATTTTCTATGGTTCTAACCTTATTGAGTTCTTTGAGAAGGTGGCCAAAGAGGTGGATGAGGGTAAAGCGGTTGATGTGGTGTAAATGGATTTCAGCAACGCGTTTGATAAGGTTCCCCGTGGTAAGCTTTTGCAGAAAATACGGACACATGGGATTGAGGGTGGTTTAGTGGTTTGGATCAGGAATTGGCTAGCTGTAAGAAAACAAAGGGTGGTGGTTGATGGGAAATATTCATCCTGGAGTTCAGTTACTAGTGGTGTACCACAAGGATCTGTTTTGGGGCCACCGCTGTTTGTCATTTTTATTAATGACCTGGATGAGGTCGTGGAAGGATGAAATAGTAAATTTGCGGATGACACTAAAGTCGGTGGAGTTGTAGACAGTGCGGAGGGAAGTGGCAGGTTACAGAGGGACATAGCTAAGCTGCAGAGCTGGGCTGAGACGTGGCAAATGGAGTTTAATGCGGAAAAGTGTGAGGTGATTCACTTTGGAAGGAGTAACAGGAATACAGAGTACTGGGCTAATGGTAAGATACTTGGTAGTGTGGATGAACAGAGGGATCTGGGTGTCCATGTGCATAGATCCCTGAAAGTTGGCACCCAGGTTGATAGGGTTGTTAAGAAGGCGTACGGTGTGTTAGCTTTTATTGGTAGAGGGATTGAGTTTCGGAGCCAGGAGGTCATGCTGCAACTGTACAAAACTCTGGTGCGGCAGCAATTGGAGTATTGCGTACAGTTCTGGTCTCCGCATTATAGGAAAGATGTGGAAGTGTTGGAAAGGGTGCAGAGGAGATTTACCAGGATGTTGCCTGGTATGGTGGGAAAATCGTATGAGGAAAGGCTGAGGGGCTTGAGGTTGTTTTCATTAGAGAGAAGACGGTTAAGAGGTGACTTAATAGAGGCATACAAGATGATCAGAGGTTTAGATCGGGTGGATAGTGAGAGCCTTTTTCCTTGGATGGTGATGGCTAGCACGAGGGGACGAAGCTTTAAATTGAAGGGTGATAGATATAGGACAGATGTTAGCGGTAGGTTCTTTACTCAGAGAGTAGTAAGGGCGTGGAATGCCCTGCCTACAGCCGTAGTGGACTCGTCAACATTAAGAGCATTCAAATGGTTATTGGATAAACATATGGATGATATTGGAATAGTGTAGGTTAGAGGGGCTTTAGATTGGTTCCACTGGTCGGCGCAACATCGAGGGCCGAAGAGCCTGTACTGCGCTGTTATGTTCTATGTTCTATGTACATGGCACCCGTGGTGCCCTCTTTTTAGGTCAAAGCAAATAAACAAACAAATTAAGTCAGGACAAAGTAAAAGGGGCAGCTTCAGTGCCATATATGGTCTCCTGTGGGGCTGTGTACAGACAGCCTTGGGCTGGTACTGCCTCTCTTGGCTTGTATAGTGACTGCTTTGGGCTGAAATGCTGCCACCTGTGAGACAGTATACCGACACCTTTGAGACAGTATACCGACTCCCAGGAGCTGGTATACCACTCCCGGGGGCTGGTATACCGACTTCTGGGGACTGGTGTACTGAGTCCTGAAAAAGGGTATATTGACTTCCTTGGGCTGGTATACCGACACGCGTGATGCAGTATACAATATTCAGTGAGATTGTATACTGACTCCTGGGGGATGATATACTAACTCCCAACAAAGAACACAACGGCACAGGATCAGGCCCATCGGCCTTCCAAGCCTGCGCCGATCACGTTTTCCTATCCAGACCAACTGCTTATAGCCCTCTATTTCCCATCGTTCATGTGTCAAAGAACAAAGAACAGAGAAAATTCCAGCACAGGAACAGGCCCTTCGGCCCTCCAAGCCTGCACCGACCATGCCGACCGACTTAACAAAAACCCCCTAACCTTCCGGGGACCATATCTCTCTATTTCCATCTCATTCATGTACTTGTCATGCTGCCCCTTAAAAGTCACTACCGTATCCACTTCCACTACCTCTCCTGGCAACGAGTTCCAGGCACCCACCACTCTGTGTAAAAACTCTGCCTCGTACATCTCTTTTAAACCTTGCCCCTCGCACCTTAACCCTATGCCCCCCAGTAATTGACTCTTCCACCCTGGGGAAAAGCTTCTGACTATCCACTCTGTCCATGCCTTTCATAATCTTGTCGACTTCTATCAGGTCTCCCCTCAACCTCCGTCGCTCCAGTGAGAACAAACCAAGTTTCTTCAACCTCTCCTCATAGCTAATGTCCTCCATACCAGGCAACATCCTGGTAAATCTTTTCTGTACCCTCTCCAAAGCCTCCACATCCTTCTGGTAGTGTGGCGACCAGAATTGAACACTATATTCCAAGTGCGGCCTAACTAAGGTTCTATAAAGCGTCAACATGACTTGCCAATTTTTAAACTCAATGCCCCGGCCGATGAAGGCAAGCATGCCGTATGCCTTCTTGACTACCTTCTCCACCTGCATTGCCACTTTCAGTGACCTGTGTACCTGTACAACCAGATCCCTTTGCCTATCAATATTCTTAAGGGTTCTGCCATTTACTGTATATTTCCTATCTGTATTAGACCTTCCAAAATGCATTACCTTACATTTGTCCGGGGACTGAGAGCGAGGAGGTTAGCTCGCAAATAGATAAGGAATGTAGACAGGGTAAGAGGGAGGTTAGACGAGTGAGGGAGAAGGGAAGTGCTCATGCTGAAGGTCTGAGATGTGTCTATTTTAATGCCAGGAGTGTAGTGAATAAAGTGGATGAGCTTGGAGCGTGGATTGCTGCTTCGAATTGTGATGTGGTGGCCATTACGGAGACTTGGATGTCTCAGGGACAGGACTGGGTGCTTCAGGTGCCGGGTTTTAGATGTTTCAGGAAGGACAGGGAGGGAGGCAAGAGAGGGGGGGGAGTGGCACTGTTGATCAGGGATAGTGTCACGGCTGTAGAGAAGGTGGACGCCGTGGAGGGACTGACTACGGAATCTCTGTGGGTGGAGGTTAGGAACAGGAAGGGGTCGGTAACTTTGCTGGGTGTTTTCTATAGGCCGCCCAATAGTAACAGAGATGTTGAGGAGCAGATGGGGAAACAGATCCTGGAGAGATGTAGGAATAACAGAGTTGTCGTGATGGGAGATTTTAATTTCCCAAACATAGATTGGAATATCCCTAGGGCTAGGGGTTTGGATGGAGAGGAGTTTGTTAGGTGTGTCCAGGAGAGTTTCCTGACACAGTATGTGGATAAGCCTACTAGAGGAGAGGCTGTTCTTGATCTGGTGCTGGCTAATGAACCTGGACAGGTGGAGGATCTCTCGGTGGGTGAGCATCTTGGGGATAGCGATCATAATTCTATCTCCTTCACGATAGCATTGGAAAGAGATAGGGTCAGGCAGGCTAGGAAAGTGTTTCTCTGGAGTAAAGGGAAATACGGTGTCATCAGGGAGGAAATTAGACGGGTAAATTGGAAGGAGGCATTCTTGGGGAAAAGTACCGAAGGAAAGTGGAGGATTTTCAAGGAATGTTTGTCTGGAGCTCTGCATGACAACGTTCCGATGAGACAGGGGGGTGTTGGTAGGGTACGGGAACCGTGGTGCACGAAGGTTGTGATGAACCTGGTGAATAAGAAAAGAGAGGCGTACAGAAGGTTCAGAGAGCTAGGAGGTGTTAAGGATTTAGAGGAGTATACGCGATGTAGGAAGGAGCTTAAGAAGGAAATTAGGAGAGCGAGAAGGGGTCATGAGAAGACCTTGGCGGGTAAGATTAAGGAGAATCCCAAGGCTTTCTACAAATATGTCAAGAGTAAAAGGATGAGATGTGAAGGCATAGGACCCTTAAAAGGTGAAGGGGGAAAAGTTTGTGCGGAACCGTTAGAAATGGCGGAGGTGCTTAATGAATACTTTACCTCGGTATTCACGGTGGAAAGGGATCTGGGTGGTTGTACTGCTGGATTGCGGAGGACAGAAAGGATCGAGCATGTGGACATAAAGAAAGAGGATGTGTTGGAACTATTGAATGGCATCAAGGTTGGTAAGTCGCCGGGACCGGATGGGATGTACCCCAGGTTACTGTGGGAGGCGAGGGAGGAGATTGCGGAGCCTTTGGCGATGATCTTTGCATCGTCGATGGAGACGGGAGAGGTTCCGGAGGATTGGAGGATTGCGGATGTGGTCCCTATATTCAAGAAAGGGAACAGGGACAGCCCGGGAAATTACCGACCGGTGAGTCTAACCTCAGTGGTTGGTAAGTTGATGGAGAGGATCCTGAGAGACAGGATTTATGATCATCTAGAGAAGTTTAGTATGATCAAAAGTAGTCAGCACGGCTTTGTCAGGGGCAGGTCGTGCCTTACGAGCCTGGTTGAGTTCTTTGAAAATGTGACCAAGCACATTGACGAAGGAAGAGCGGTGGATGTGGTCTATATGGACTTCAGCAAAGCGTTCGATAAGGTCCCCCATGCAAGACTTCTTGAGAAAGTGAGAGGGCATGGGATCCAAGGGGCTGTTGCCTTGTGGATCCAGAACTGGCTTGCCTGCAGAAGGCAGAGAGTGGCTGTGGAGGGGTCTTTCTCTGCATGGAGGTCAGTGACCAGTGGAGTGCCCCAGGGATCTGTTCTGGGACCCTTGCTGTTTGTCATTTTCATAAATGACCTGGATGAGGAAGTGGAGGGATGGGTTGGTAAGTTTGCTGACGACACCAAGGTAGGTGGTGTTGTGGATAGTTTGGAGGGATGTCAGAAGTTGCAGCGAGACATAGATAGAATGCAAGACTGGGCGGAGAAGTGGCAGATGGACTTCAACCCGGATAAGTGTGTAGTGATCCATTTTGGCAGATCCAATGGGATGGAGCAGCAGTATAAAATGAAGGGTACCATTCTTAGCAGTGTAGAGGATCAGAAGGACCTTGGGGTCCGGGTCCATAGGACTCTTAAATCGGCCTCGCAGGTGGAGGATGCGGTCAAGAAGGCGTATGGCGTACTAGCCTTCATTAATCGAGGGATTGAGTTTAGGAGTCGGGAGATAATGCTGCAGCTTTATAGGACCCTGGTTAGACCCCACTTGGAGTACTGCGCGCAGTTCTGGTCACCTCATTACAGGAAAGATGTTGAAGCCATTGAAAGGGTGCAGAGGAGATTTACAAGGATGTTGCCTGGATTGGGGGGCATGCCTTATGAGGATAGGTTGAGGGAGCTTGGTCTCTTCTCCCTGGAGAGACGAAGGATGAGAGGTGACCTGATAGAGGTTTACAAGATGTTGAGGGGTCTGGATAGGGTGGACTCTCAGAGGCTATTTCCAAGGGCTGAAATGGTTGCTACGAGAGGACACAGGTTTAAGGTGCTGGGGGGTAGGTACAGGGGGGATGTCAGGGGTAAGTTTTTCACTCAGAGGGTGGTGGGTGAGTGGAATCGGCTGACGTCGGTGGTGGTGGAGGCAAACTCGTTGGGGTCTTTTAAGAGACTTCTGGATGAGTACATGGGATTTAATGGGATTGAGGGCTATAGATAGGCCTAGAGGTGGGGATGTGATCGGCGCAACTTGTGGGCCGAAGGGCCTGTTTGTGCTGTGGCTTTCTATGTTCTATGTAAACTCCATTTGCCATCTCTCCGCCGAAAGAGCTTCTACAAATACATAAAGGGCAAAAAAGTAACAAGGGAGAGTGTAGGGCCTCTTAAGGATCAACAAGGTCATCTATGTGCGGTTCCACAAGAGATGGGTGAGATCCTAAATGAATATTTCTCATCAGTATTTACTGTTGAGAAAAGCATGGATGTTAGGGAACTTGGGGATATAAATAGTGATGTCTTGAGGAGTGTACATATTACAGAGAAGGAAGTGGTGGATGTCTTAATGCGCATCAAGGTAGATAAATCCCCGGGACCTGATGAAGTATATCCCAGGACGTTGTGGGAGGCTAGGGAGGAAATTGCGGGTCCCCTAGCCGAGATATTTGAATCATCGATCGTAACGGGTCAGATGCCTGAAGATTGGAGAGTGGCAAATGTTGTACCTTTCTTTAAAAAGGGCTGCAGGGAAAAGCCTGGGAACTACAGGCCAGTGAGCCTCACATCTGTGGTGGGTAAATTGTTGGAAGATATTTAGAGAGACAGGATCTACAGGCATTTAGAGTCGCAAGGACTGATTAGGGACAGTCAGCATGGCTTTGTGAGTGGAAAATCATGTCTCACAAATTTAATTGAGTTTTTTGAAGGGGTAACCAAGAAGGTAGATGAGGGCAGTGCAGTTGATGTTTTCTACATGGACTTTAGCAAGGCCTTTGACAAGGTACCGTATGGTAGGTTGTGGCATAAGATTAAATCTCACAGGATCCAGGGTGAGGTATCTAAATGGATACAAAATTGGCTTCTTGACAGAAGCCAGAGGGTGGTTGTAGAGAGTTGTTTTTCAAACTGGAGGCCTGTGACCAGCGGTGTGCCTCAGGGATCAGTGCTTGGCCCAATGTTATTTGTCATTTATATGAATGATTTGGATGAGAATATAGGAGGCATGGTTAGTAAGTTTGCAGATGACACCAAGACTGGTGGCATAGTGGACAGTGAAGAAAGTTATCTCCAATTGCAACGGGATTTTGATCAATTGGGCCAGTGGGCTGACGAATAACAGATGGAGTTTAATTTAGACAAATGCGAGGTGATGCATTTTGGTAGATTGAACCAGGGCAGGACTCACTCAGTTAATAGTAGGGCGTTGAGGAGAGTTACAGAGCAAAGAGATCTAGGGGTACATGTTCATAGCTCCTTGAAAGTGGAGTCACAGGTGGACAGAGTGGTGAAGAAGGCATACGGCATGATGGTTTCATCGGTCAGAACATTGAATACAGGAGTTGGGACGTCTTGTTGAAGTTCTACAAGACATTGGTAAGGCTACACTTGGAATACTGTGTGCAATTTTGGTCACCCTATTATAGAATGGATTTTATGAAACTCGAAAGAGTGCAGAAAAGATTTACTAGGATGCTACCGGGACTTGATGGATTGAGTTATAAGGAGAAGCAGAATAGACTGGGACTTTTTTCTCTGGAGCGTAGGAGGCTGACGGGTGACCTTGTAGAGGTCTATAAAATAATGAAGGGCATAGACAAGATAGATAGTCAATATCTTTTCGCAAAGGTAGGGGAGTCTAAAACTAGAGGGCATAGGTTTAAGGTGAGAGGGGAGAGATACAAAAGTGTCCAGAGGGGCAATTTTTTCACACAGAGGGTGGTGAGTGTCTGGAACAAGCTGCCAGAGGTAGTAGTAGAGGTGGGTACAATTTTATCTTTTAAAAAGCATTTAGATAGTTACATGGGTACGATGGGTATACAGGGATATTGGCCAAATGCAGGCAATTGGGATTAGCTTAGGGGTTTTTAAAAAAAAAGGCAGCATGGACAAGTTGGGCCGAAGGGCCTGTTTCCATGCTGTAAACCTCTATGACTCTATGGCTATAAGTCTCCAACTGATCTATATCCTGCTGTATCCTCTGATGGTCCTCATCGCTCTCCGAAAATCCAGCAACCTTTGTGTCGAGCGCAAACTTACTCACCAATCCAGTTATATTTCCTCCTAATCATTTATATATATTACAAACAGCAAAGGTCCCAGCACTGATCCCTGAGGAACACCACTTGTCACAGCCCTCCATTCAGAAATGCACCCTTCCACTGCTACCCTGTCGCTAACGTATCTGCCTCAACCACCTCACTTGGCAGTGCATTCTGGCTGCCCCTCTGTGTAAAAAAACTTCCCCCCCTGAACCTTTACTGAACCTTTCCCCACTTACCTTGAACTTCTGCCCCCTTGTAATTGTAATTTCTGCCCTGGGAAAAGGCTTCCAACTGTTCACCCTATCCATGCCCTCATAATTTTATAAACATCTATCCGGTTGCCACTCTGCCTCTGTCTTTCCAGGGAGAACAGTCCCAGTTTATACAATCTCTCCTCATAGATAATACCCTCCAGACCAGGCAACATCCTGGTAAACCTTTTCTGCACTCTCTCCAAAGCCTCCACGTCCTTCTGTGAGTGTGGCGACCGGAATTGGTCACAGTGGGTCCTATTTTACCATGGCGTCACGCCCGAAACGGGCGCGGAAACATAGTCAAGTTGGGTGTGAGGCCATTAACGTGATCCGTGCAGATGGCCACTTGACCGAGACCCGGCAATGGCGGCAATCCGATTCGTGCCCAAAACGGGCGCAACAGCGATTTAAATGTATTTGCATGTATTTCAATTGAGTTAATGAACTGCCCGCCCAACTTTACCAGCATTTCCCCCTTTACCGCTGCGTTCGCCGATCCGGAATCGCGCCAAAATGAACCTGCTGAATAAATGTCTGAATTGGGCGCTCCAGCTGCTGAAGAGTGAGTTCAGAGCCTCCAACAGCTCCCTGACTCAGATCGGTGGGAGGAGGGAGGCGGGTCAGATTATTCTCTGGTTGGGGGAGAAGGTGGGGAATGAGGCCAGATCATTGTCTGGTTGGTGGGGGGGGGGGCAGAGCTGATCGTTGTCTGGTGGGGAGGGAGGAGGAGGTGGGTCAGATGTCCCTTGGGGGTGGGGCGGGTGATAGTGAGGCCAGACCATTCTCTGGTGGGGGGGGGGGGATGAGTGAGGCCAAATTGTTCGCTGAAGGGGGTGGGGGGGGGGCGGGGTGAGTGAGGCCAGATCGTTCTCAGAAGGCGGGGGGGGGGGTGAGTGAGGCCAGACCTTTCTCTGGGGGGGGCAGCCAGTGAGGCCCGATCGTTCTCTAAAGCGGGACGGGGGGGAGTGAGGCCAGATCATTCTCTGAAGGGGGGGGGGGGCGCGGTGAGTGAGGCCAGATCGTTCTTTGGGGAGAGGGGCGGAGGAGGGAGGCGGGTAAGATGTATCCCTGGTTGGGGGAGAGGGGAGGCCCGAGTGCTCATTGTTTGGGGGGGGGGGGGGGGGGGGGGCAGGGGGGTCTGCTGCCACTCTGCGGGTGATCCGGTGGGGGGGAAGGGGGCAGGGGTCACGATCGGTGTGGGTAGTGGGGGAATGGGCGGCACGGTAGCACAGTGGTTAGCACTGCTGCTTCACAGCTCCAGGGTCCTGGGTTCAATTCCCGGCTCGGGTCACTGTCTGTGTGGAGTTTGCACATTCTCCTCGTGTCTGCGTGGGTTTCCTCCGGGTGCTCCGGTTTCCTCCCACAGTCCAAAGATGTGCGGGTTAGGTTGATTGGCCAGGTTAAAAATTGCCCCTTAGAGTCCTGAGATGTGTAGGTTAGAGGGATTAGCGGGTAAATATGTGGGGGTAGGGCCTGGGTGGGATTGTGGTCGGTGCAGACTCGATGGGCCAAATGGCCTCCTTCTGCACTGTAGGGTTTCTATGATTTCTATGATTCTATAAAGGGGGCAGTGATGCCTGTGGGGGCCATGCTCCCGCTTTTCGCTCCTGGGCCGCTTTCTCCGCTTTCTGCAGCCCGGGAGCGATCTGACACGGGCGCTTTTTCAAATTTTTTTCCAACTGCATCTGTGCAGTTCAGAACTCCGATCGTTTCGGGCGCGCTAAGCCCCGCCCACAGCGCGAATGGGACCCACGATTCTTTTTTCAGGCTGAGTGCGTATGGGGGGCGCCTGAAAGCAGATTTCCAAGTCGGATCTGAATTGCGCCCAGATTCAGCACTTAGAATGAAAATGGTAAAATCAGGCCCAGTATTCCAAATGTGGCCTAACTAACGTTTCATTCACCTGTAACATAATTTGCCAACTTTTAGACTCGATGCCCTGTCTGATGAAGGCAAGCATGATGTATGCTTTCTTCACCATCTTTTCCACCTGTGCTGCCACTTTTAAGGATCTGTGGATCTGTACTCCCAGATCTCTCTGTGTCTCTACGCTCCTGATGGTTCTGCCATTTATTTTATAGCTCCCACCTGAATTGGATCTACCAAAATGCATCACCTCACATTTGTGCCGATTACATTCCATCTGCCATTTATCCGTCCAATTTTCCAGCCGGCCTGTATCCTCCCATGCGATGGTGTACCGACTTACGTGGGTTGGTACACCGATTCCCGTGGAACTGGGATTTATCATCTTCAGAGGAATAGGACAGACTGGAGAATTATTTGTGAATGTGAAGCATCGTGATCGGTAATGGGTCAGTTTCTCCTGCTATGTCATGGAGTTGGCAGGTTGTGAATGTGCATGTCATTCGGTTGACAAGTAACAATGAAGGAATTGCCTGTACACAGCACCGTTCACATCTCCTGCAATGTCCCACGGTGCTTCACATACAGTGAATTGTAGTCATTGTTATACAATACTGCGATATGTCTGCTCACTTAATCTGAGTTTGGTGGTTTAATAAAGGGATGAACCTCTGGGAGAATTGCCCACCTTCATCTTTGAAGTTTGACATTCGCCGGAACGGGAGATGGTTTCAGGTTGCTGCAACGGGAAAGCAGCTTCGATTGTCGACTGGTCTCTGTGGTGATGCAATCACTGCCTTCCAAATGCTGAGTTATGAAATCCTTGATAATGGACTCGAGCAACTTCCCCAATACCGATGTTAGGCTGACTGGTCTATAGTTCCCTGTTTTCTCTCTACCTCCTTTTTTGAATAGTGGGCTTACATTATCTGCCCTCCAATCTGTAGGAACCAGTCCAGAGTCCAAAGAATTTTGGAAAATCACCACCAATGGATCTACTTTTTCCAGGGCCACTTCCTTAAGTACTCTGGGATGAAGATTATCAGGACTTGGAGATTTATCCACCTTCAGTCCCATCAATTTTCCCAAAACAATTTCTCTACTAATACTGATTTCCTTCAGCTCCTCACTAAATTGTCTCTCTCAGAACTTCTGGCACATTATTCAAGCCTTCCTTTGTGAAGACTGAAGCAAAATACGAATTTAATTCCTTGGCCATTTCTTTATTCCCCGTTATGAATTTTCCCCTTTCTGACTGTAAGGGACTGTATGGATGAGTGTGTCTTTGTAAATAGGTGTATGAGTGAGCGTGTGTGTGTGGGTGAATGTGTGTGAGTGAGTGAGTGTGTCTTTATCATAGAAATCATAGAAACCCTACAGTGCAGAAGGAGGCCATTCGGCCTATCGAGTCTGCACCGACCACAATCCCACCCAGGCCCTACCCCCACATATTTTACCCGCTAATCCCTCTAACCTACACATCCCAGGACTCTAACGGGCAATTTTTTAACCTGGCCAATCAACCTAACCCGCACATCTTTAGACTGTGGGAGGAAACCGGAGCACCCGGAGGAAACCCACGCAGACACGAGGAGAATGTGCAAACTCCACACAGACAGTGACCCGAGCCGGGAATCGAACCCGGGACCCTGGAGCTGTGAAGCAGCAGTGCTAACCACTGTGCTACCGTGCCGCCCTATGGATGAGTATGTGTGCATGTGTATGAGTGTGTACATGCTTGACTGTGTATGTGAGTGAATGTGTGTATGTCTTAGAATCATACAATACCGAAAGAGGCCCTTCAGCCCATCATGTCTGCACTGGCTATGAAGCACCCATCTATATTCTAATCCCATTTTCCAACACTTGGCCCATAGTCCTGTGTGCTTGGGTGTTTCCAGTGCTCATCCAAATGCTTCTTAAATGCTGTGAGGGTTCCCGTCTCTCCCACCCTTTCAGGCAACAAGTTCCAGATTCCCACCACCCTCTGGGTGAAACGTTTTTCATCAAATCCCCTCTAAATCTTCTGCCCCTGGTTATTGCCCCTCGTAAATCTGTGCCCCTGGTTATTGCCCCTCTACTAACATAAATGGAAACAAAATTCTGCAACACAGAACAAATCCAGACTTGTAAACAACTGTAAAAAATCCGAGTTAAATGTGCTTTATCTGAATGAAGCATTTGCAGCAAGATAGATGAGTCGATCGCACAAACTGCAATGCATCAATATGATGTTTAGCTATTACACAAACGTGGTTTCAGGGTGACCAGGACTGGCTGCATTCCAGGGTGGACAATGTTCCAAAAGAACAGACCAAAGGGGAAAGAAGGTGGGGTAGCGCGGTTAAATGTGACCTCTCAAGAACTCAGAGCATAAACGGGGAAATATCAAGGACATGTTTGAAGGGAACTGCAATTATCATGGGAGATTTTAATCTGCATATTGATTAGACAAGCCAAACTGGCAAGGGTAGCATAGAAGAAGAATTTGTGGAGTGTATCAGGGATTGCATTTTGGAGCAGTTCGTTGTGGAACCTGCCTGGAAACAGGCTATGCTAGATTTGGTTTTGTGTAATGAAGAAGGATTAATGAAAGATCTTGTGGTTAAGGATCCCCGATGGGGTAGAATATGATAGAATTCCAAATGCAGTTTGAGGGTGAATGGGTCCACAACCAGTGTCTTCAACTTAAATAAGGGTAATTATATTGGTATGAGGGAGGAGTTGTCTCAGGTGAGCTGGGTAAGCAAGCTAAGATACAGGTCAGTAGATGAACAGTGGCAGATAGTCAAACAGCTGGTCCCAAATGCTCAGCAGGAGTTTATCCCAATCACAAAGAGGGCTTCCATGAGGAAGAGGCAAAATCCATGGTTAACACAGGAGTCCAAAGATAATGTTAAATTGAAAAGCAGGATATACAAAATGGCAAGGGATAGCCGTAGGCCAGAGTTTTGGGCCCCGTATCTAAGGGAGGAAGTGCTGGCCTTGGAAAGGGTCCAGAGGAGGTTCACAAGAATGATCCCTGGAATGAAGAGCTTGTCGTATGAGGACGGTTGAAGACTATGGGTCTGTATTCGTTGGAGTTTAGAAGGATAAAGGGGGATCCTACTGAAACTTACAGGATACTGCGAGGCCTGGATAGAGTGGACATGGAGAGGATGTTTCCACTTGGAGGAAAAACTAGAACCAGAGGCACAACCTCAGGCTAAAGGGACAATCCTTTCAAACAGAGATGAAGAGGCATTTCTTCAGCCAGAGAGTGGTGAATCTGTAGAACTCTTTGCCGCAGAAGGCTGTGGAGGCCAGGTCACTGAGTGTCTTTAAGACAGAGATAGATAGGTTCTTGATTAATAAGGGGATCAGGGGTTATGGGGAAAAGGCAGGAGAATGGGGTGAGAAAAGTATCAACCATGATTGAATGGCGGAGCAGACTGGATGGGCCGAATTGCCTAATTCTGCTCCTATGTCTTTTGGTCTTAAGACTGGAAAGTTTTTGGGATCCAGCAGCAAAAGACTGGAAAGCTCATAAGAAAGGAGAAAATGAATTTTGAGAGAAAACTTGTATAGAAACAAACAGTAAGAGTTTCTATGAATATATAAATAGGACGCGGGTGGCTAAAGTAAATGTGGGACCCCAACTGAATGAGGCAGCTGAATTGATCACAGCAAACAAAGAAATGCCAGATATGCAAAATAATTTTTTGCGTCAGTCTTCACTGTGAAAGACATTGCAAAAATCCCTAAGATATCAGATGGGCTTATTTCAAATAACATTGGAAGCGCTTTCAAAAATCCCGATCAGAAGAGATACAGCATTAGAGAAACTTCAGGGACTAAAGGTGGACGAGGTTGTGGAAGTTAATGTGTGATGTGTTCAGATAGTATGTTGGAGTTTTTGTTTACTCTTGCAGTTCTGATGTGGTGTGTTTGGTCTGTAGGGAATTCTCTTGAAGAGGAGTGGGAAGTCACTCAACAAGGAGTGGAAGAAGAAGTATGTGACCCTCTGTGATAATGGTGTCCTGACCTACCATCCCAGTTTACACGTAAGTGTTTGATCTCAGATTATTAAATATTTAACCTCACTCTGAAAGTGATCGTGGACACACTGTGTAGAAACATCTCTCATTAGGTTAGAAATGAAGCTTAATATTGGACTTCTCGACCTCCTGGCCACAGCATTGAAACAGCTCTTAGTGCTGTTTAATGTCTACTGAAATCCTATGTGACTGTGATGATGATATGTTCCCCCCCCTCATCTTTCTTGATCCGTCTGCAGCCTCTGACAGCTATTCACACCATCTGCATCCAATGCCTCCATTTTTGAGCAGCTGAGTGCAACCTGGTTCAATTCTTATCTATCAAATCATAGCCAGAGAATCACTCGCAATGACTTCTCTTTTACCCAGAGGGCGGTGATGGTCTGGAATGCGCTGCCTGGGAGGGTGGTGGAGGCGGGATGCCTCACATCCTTTAAAAAGTACCTGGATGAGTACTTGGCACATCATAACATTCGGGGCTATGGGCCAAATGCTGGCAGATGGGATTAGGTGAGAGTTCAGGTGTTTCTAATGCGTCATCGCAGACTTGATGGGCCAAAGTGCCTCTTCTGCACTGGTATTCTGTGATTCTGTGATTCCCTGTTCCCGTACCATTACGTTTGATGTCCTCCAAGGTTCCGACCTCAGCACCTTCCTATTTAATATCCACATGTCATTTCCCACATCTATACTGACGATACTCGGCTCGATGAGTGAGATCCTAAATGAATATTTCTCATCAGTATTTACTATTGAGAAAAGGATGGATGTTAGGGAACTTGGGGAAATAAATAGTGATGTCTTGAGGAGTGTACATATTACAGAGAAGGAGGTGCTGGAAGTCTTAAAGTGCATCAAAGTAGATAAATCCCCGGGACCTGATGCGGTATATCCCAGGACATTGTGGGAGGCTAGAGAGGAAATTGCGGGTCCCCTAGCAGAGATATTTGAATCATCAATTGTCATGGGTGAGGTGCCTGAAGATTGGAGAGTGGCAAATGTTGTGCCTTTGTTTAAAAAGGGCTGCAGGGAAAAGCCTGGGAACTACAGGCCAGTGAGCCTCACATCTGTGGTGGGTACGTTGTTGGAAGGTATTTTGAGAGACAGGATCTACAGGCATTTAGAGACACAAGGACTGATTAGGGACAGTCTGCGTGGCTTTGTGAGTGGAAAATCATGTCTCACAAATTTGATAGAGTTTTTGAAGGGGTAACCAAGAAGGTAGATGAGGGCAGTGCAGTTGATGTTGTCTACATGGACTTTAGCAAGGCCTTTGACAAGGTACTGGCTGGTAGGTTGTTGCATAAGTTTAAGTCTCACGGGATCCAGGATGAGGTATCTAAATGGATACAAAATTGGCTTCTTGACAGAAGCCAGAGGGTGGTTGTAGAGAGTTGTTTTTCAAACTGGAGGCCTGTGACCAGCGGTGTGCCTCAGGGATCAGTGCTGGGTCCACTGTTATTTGTCATTTATGTGAATGATTTGGATGAGAATATAAGATGCATGGTTAGCAAGTTTGTAGAGGACACCAAGATTGACGGCATAATGGACAGTGAAGAAAGTTATCTCCAATTGCAACGGGATCTTGATCAATTGGACCAGTGGGCTGACGAATGGCAGTTGGAGTTTAATTTAGAAAAATGTGAACTGTTGCATTTTGGTAGATTGAACCAGGGCAGGACTTACTCAGTTAATGGTAGGGCGTTGGGGAGAGTTACAGAACAAAGAGATCTAGAGGTACATGTTCATAGCTTCTTGAAAGTGGAGTCACAGGTGGACAGAGTGGTGAAGAAGGCATTCGGCATGCTTGGTTTCATCGGTCAGAACATTGAATACAGGAGTTGGGATGTCTTGTTGGAAATGTACAAGACATTGGTAAGGCCACATTTGGAATACTGTGTGCAGTTCTGGTCACCCTATTATAGAAAGGATGTTATTAAACTAGAAAGAGTGCAGAAAAGATTTACTGGGATGCTACCGGGACTTGATGGCTTGAGTTATAAGAAGAAGTTGGATAGACTGGGACATTTTTCTCTGGAGCGTAGGAGGCTGAGGGGTGATCTTATAGAGGTCTATAAAATAATGAGGGGCATAGATCAGCTAGATCGTCAATATCTTTTCCCAAAGGTAGGGGAGTCTAAAACTAGAGGACATAGGTTTAAGATGAGAGGGGAGAGATACAAAAGTGTCCAGAGGGGCAATTTTTTCACACAGAGGGTGGTGAGTGTCTGGAACAAGCTGCCAGAGGTAGTAGTAGAGGCAGGTACAACTTTGTTTTTTAAAAAGCATTTAGAAAGTTGCATGGGTACAATGGTTATAGAGGGATTTCAAATGCGGGCAATTGGGATTAGTTTAGGGGTTTAAAAAAAAAGAGCGGCATGGACAAGTTGGGCCGAAGGGCCTGTTTCCATGCTGTAAACCTCTATGACTCTATGACCTCAGCACCATTCCTCTCAATCCTGTCAGTTTTCAAATTGTCCGACTTCTGATCTGACATCCAGCACTGGGTGAATACAAATCCAGCTCAGTATTGGAAACACTAAAGCCATGATCTCCGGCCCCGACCATGGACTCTGCTTTCCAAACACTGACTCCAGCCCTCTGCCTGGCAATTGGCAAAGGCTGAATCAGACTCTTTGCCACCTTACTGACCTCAAAATGAGCTTCTGATCATTTATCCATTCCGGACTCTGCCCTGTTTGAACGCATCTACCGTTGGAAATCTTATCCATGTCTCTGTTATCTCTAGATTGGACTATTTCAACTTCCTCATTATCCACCCTCTGTACTCTCAACCACATCAAAAACTCTGCTCTCCATATCCTAACTCACACCAAATCCTGCCCACCATCCATCTGCAACTGCCTATCATGGCTCCTAGTCTGGCAATGCCTCAACTTTAAGATTCCCATCCTTGATTTTGAACACCTCCATGTCTTGGCCCTCCCTCTCTCTGTCATTTCCTCCCATGTCTGTAAGTTCAATGTCCTTCTCCAAGCCTGGCCTCTTGAGCATCGCTGATTTTAATCACTTCACCATTGGCAGCCAAGCCTTCAGGTGTCTGGGCCGTACATTTTGAAACACTTATCTCTTTGAGCAAGCTT
Organism: Mustelus asterias; assembly: GCF_964213995.1. Taxonomy (NCBI): domain Eukaryota; kingdom Metazoa; phylum Chordata; class Chondrichthyes; order Carcharhiniformes; family Triakidae; genus Mustelus; species Mustelus asterias. Next base: position 863,474 of record NC_135807.1, on the reverse strand, counting down.
TTGGTTAATTTTCCTAATATCTCCTTATGGGTCTCAGGGTCATGCCTCAGAATGTGTTACAATTGTAAAGGCACAACATAAACTCAAGTTGTTATATCAGAGTCTGAGCATTTAGAGACTAACTTCACACACGAGAATATTGCTGCTGATTCTGTTGCAATATTTTGTTACTTTCTTCTTAAAAACACACAGCTATTCAGGTGATCGATGTTTCAGTGGGGGAGCATTTTGGACTTAGCGACCACAATTCCATAAGATTTCAGGTAGTCATGGATGTGGACAAGAGTGACGCTTGGGTGAGGGCGCTTAATTGGACAAGGGCCAATTCTATCCAAATTAGACAGGAACTGGGGAATGTGGATTGGGAGCGGCTATTTGAGGGCAAATCCACGTCTGGCATGTGGGAGGCTTTTAAAGGTCAGTTGATTAAAGTGCAGGACAGGCATGTTCCCGCAAAAATGAAGGATGGAAATGGCACGATTCGGGAACTATGGATGACAAGGGAAATTGTAAGCTTAGTCAATGGGAAAAAGGAAGCACATGATAGGTCTAGGCATCTAAAAACTGACAAAGCCCTTGAGGGGTACAGTGAAAGTAGGAAGGAACTTATAAAACATGGAATTAGGAAGGCTAAAAGGGGCCATGAAATATCTCCAGCAAACAGGGTCAAGGAGAATCCCAAGGCTTTTTATGCATATATTAGGAGCAAGAGGGTAAGAAGAGAAAGAATAGGCCCACCCAAGGACAATGGAGGGAAGTTATGCATGGAGCCACAGGAAATGGGTGAGATCCTTAATGAGTACTTTGTATCCGTATTCACCAAGGAGAAGGACATGATGGATGTTGAGGTCAGGGATCGGTGTGTGAACCCTCGAGAGAATGTCAATATATCGAAGGAGGAAGTGTTGAGCATCCTAAATTACATTAAGGTAGACAAGACCCCAGGGCCGGATGGGATCTATCCCAGGATACTGTGGGAGGCAAGGAGAGAAATAGCTGGGACCTGAACAGATATCTTCACATCCTCTTTGACCACAGGCGAGGCTCCAGAGGATTGGAGAATAGCCAATGTTGTTAACTTGTTTAAGAAAGGAAGCAGGGATAATCCAGGAAATTATAGGCCAGTGAGCCTGACGTCAGTGGTGGGGAATCTTTTGGAGAAGATACTGAGGGACAGGATATATGCACATTTGGAAGAAAATGGACTAGTTAGTGACAGGCAGCATGGTTTTGTGCGGGGAAGGTCATGTCTCACCAACTTGATTGAGTTTTTTGAAGAGGTGACAAAGATAATTGATGAGGGAAGGGCTGTGAATGTAGTTTATATGGACTTTAGTAAGGTGTTTGACATTGGTCCCGCATGGCAGACTGGTACAAAAACTAAAATCACGTGGGATTCGGTGTGGGCTGGCGAGATGGATACAGAACAGGGAGAGGGTGAACAGCCAGAGGTCGTGGTACTTATTGGTACTGACGACATAGGCAGGAAGAGTGATGAGGTCCTGCAGCAGCAGTTTAGGGAGTTAGATAGAAAGTTAAAAAGCAGGACTTCCAGGGTTGTAATCTCAGGATTACTCCCTGTGCCACGTGCCAGTGAGGCTAGGAATACGAAGATGTGGTTAAACAGCTGGTGGAGGAGGGAGGGTTTCAGCTTTCTGGACTATTGGGGTCTTTTCTGGAGCAGGGGTCGTAGAGGTTTACAGCATGGAAACAGGCCCTTCGGCCCAACTTGTCCATGCCACACTTTTTTTAAAAAAACCCGTAAACTAATCCCAATTGCCCGCATTTGGCCCATATCCCTCTATATCCATCTTACCCATGTAACTATCTTAATGCTTTTTAAAAGACAAAATTGTACCCGCCTCTACTACTACCTTTGGCAGCTTGTTCCAGACACTCACCACCCTCTAGGTGAAATAATTGCCCCTCTGGACACTTTTGTATCTCTCCCCCCTCACCTTAAACCTATGCCCTCTAGTTTTAGACTCCCCTACCTTTGGGAAAAGATATTGACGATCTAGCTGATCTGTGCCCCTCATTATTTTATAGACCTCTGTAAGGTCACCCCTCAGCCTCCTACGCTCCAGAGAAAAAAGTCCCAGTCTGTCCAGCCTCTCCTTATAACTCAATCCATCAAGTCCATCCTCGTAAATCTTTTCTGCACTCTTCCTAGTTTAATAATATCCTTTCTATAATAGGGTGACCAGAATTGCACACAGTATTCCAAGTGTGGCCTGGCCAATGTCTTGTACAACTTCAACAAGACATTCCAACTCCTGTATTCAATGTTCTGACCGATGAAACCAAGCATGCCGAATGCCTCCTTCACCACTCTGTTCACCTGTGACTCCACTTTCAAGGAGCTATGAACATGTACCCCTAGATCTCTTTATTCTGTAACTCTTCCCAACGCCCTACCATTAACTGAGTAAGTCCTGCCCTGGTTCAATCCACCAAAATGCATCACCTCACATTTGTCTAAATTAAACTCCATCTGCCATTGGCCCAATTGATCAAGATCCTGTTGCAATTGGAGATAACTTTCTTCACTGTCCACTATGCCACCAGTCTTGGTGTCATCTGCAAACTTACTAACCATGCCTCCTATATTCTCATCCAAATCATTAATATAAATGACAAATAACAGTGGACCCAGCACTGATCCCTGAGGCACACCGCTGGTCACAGGCCTCCAGTTTGAAAAGCAACTCACTACAACCACCCTCTGGCTTCTGTCAAGAAGCCAATTTTGTATCCATTTAGATACCTCACCCTGGATCCCGTGAGATTTAATCTGATGCAACAACCTACCATGCGGTACCTTGTCAAAGGCATTGCTAAAGTCCATGTAGACAACATCAACTGCACTGCCCTCATCTACCTTCTTGGTTACCCCTTCAAAAAACTCAATCAAATTTGTGGGACATGATTTCCATAGAACAGTACAGGCCCTTCGGCCCTCGATGTTGTGCCGAGCTTTGTCCAAAACCAAGATCAAGCTATCCCACTCCCTATCATTCTGGTGTGCTCCATGTGCCTATCCAATAACCGCTTGAAAGTTCCTGAAGTGTCCGACTCCACTATCACAGCAGGCAGTCCATTCCACACCCCAACCACTCTCTCAGTAAAAGAACCTACCTCGGACATCCCTCCTATATCTCCCACCATGAACCTTATAGTTATGCCCCCTAGTAACAGCTACATCCACCCGAGGATTTCCACTCACAAAACCAGGTGGGACCTGTACAAAAAGGACGTGTTGCATCTAAACTGGAAGGGCATAAATATTCTGGCCGGGAGATTTGCTAGTGTCACACGGGATGATTTAAACTGGTTTGGCAGGGGGGTGGGAACCAAAGCAAAAGTGAATTAGCTGAAGGGGAACGAGAGAGTAGGGCCAGTAAGACTCAGAGAAACAGCAGGCAGGGTGGGATTGCTAATCAGAGAGGGTCTGGTGGACTGAAGTGCATTTGTTTCAATGCGAGAAGTATAACAGGTAATGCAGATGAACTTAGAGCTTGTATTAGTACGAGGAACTATGATATTGTTGCCATTACAGAGACTTGGTTAAGGGAAGGACAGGATTGGCAGTTTAACATTCCAGGATACAGATGTTTCAGGCGTGATAGAGGGGGATGTAAAAGGGGTGGGGGAACTTGCACTACTGGTTAAGGAGAATATCGCGGCTGTACTCCGGGAGGACACCTCGGAGGGCTCATACAGCGAGGCAATATGGGTAGAGCTCAGGGATAGGAAAGGTGTAGTCACAATGTTGGGGGTTCACTATAGGCCGCCTAACTGCCAGCGGGAGATAAAGGAACAGATATGTCGGCAGATTTTGGCAAGGTGTAAAAGTAACAGGGTTGTTGTGATGGGAGATTTTAATTTCCCCGATATTGACTGGGACTCACTTAGTGCGAGGGGCGTGGATGGGGCAGAGTTTGTAAGCAGCATCCGGGAGGGTTTCCTGAAACAGTATGTAGATAGTCCAATTGGGGAAGGGCCACACTGGACCTGGCATTGGGGAATGAGCCCGGCCAGGTGTTCGACGTTTCGGTAGGGGAGCAGTTCAGGAACAGTGACCACAATTCAGTAAGCTTTAAGGTACTGATGGATAAAGATAAGTGTCGTCCTCAAGTGAAGGTGCTAAATTGGAGGAAGGGTAATTACAACAATACTTGGCAGAAACTGAAGAATGTAGATTGGGGGCAGATGTTCGAGGGCAAATCAACATCTGGTATTTGGGAGGCTTTCAAGTGTAAGTTGATAGGGATTCAGGACCGACACATTCCTGTAAGGATGAAGGATAAGTATGGCAAGTTTTGGGAACGTTGGATAATGAGAGATACTGTGAGCCTAGTCAGAGAGAAAAAGGAAGCGTTTGTCAAGGCGAGGAGGCTGGGAACACACGGATCAAGTGTGGAATACAAGGGAGACAAGTCTCCTGGTCCTGATGGAATGCATCCCAGGGTACTAAAAGAGATGGCGGGAGAAATAGCAAATGCACGAGTGGTAATTTACCAAAACTCTGGGGTGGTTCCCACAGATTGGAAAACAGCAAATGTGACGCCACTGTTTAAAAAAGGAGGGAGACAAAAGGCAGTTAACTATAGGCCGGTTAGCTTAACTTCTGTAGTAGGGAAAATGCTTGAATCTATCATCAAGGAAGAAATAGCGAGACATCTGGATATAAATTGGAGTTTGCACATTCTCCTCGTGTCTGCATGGGTTTCCTCCGGGTGCTCTGGTTTCCTCCCACAGTCCAAAGATGTGCGGGTTAGGTTGATTGGCCATGCTAAAATTAACACTGAGTGTCCTCAGATGCATATGTTAGCGGGATTAGTGGGTAAATATATAGGGATATGGGTAGGCACTGGGTGGGATTGTGGTCGGTGCAGACTCGATGGGCCCAATGGCCTCTTTCTGCACTGTAGGGTTTCTATGATTCTATGAAATTGTCCCATTGGTAAGATGCAGCATGGGTTCATGAAGGGAAGGTCATGTTTGTCTAATTTGGTGGAATTCTTTGAGAACATTACATGTGCAGTGGACAATGGGGAACCTGTGGATGTAGTGTATCTGGATTTCCAGAAGGCATTTGACAAGGTGCCGCACCAAAGACTGCTGCACAAGATAAAGGTGCATGGTGTTACGGGTAATGTATTAGCATGGATAGAGGATTGGTTAACTAACAGAAAGCAAAGAGTGGGGGTAAATGGGTGTTTTTCTGGTTGGCGATCAGTGACTAGTGGTGTGCCTCAGGGATCAGTGTTGGGACCACAATTGTTTACGATTTACATGGATGATTTGGAGTTGGGGACCAAGTGTAGTATGTCAAAATTCGCAGCTGACACTAAGATGGGTGGAAGAGCAAAGTGTGCAGAGGAGGCTTTGGAGGGGGGACAAAAAAGATTTACCAGGATGTTGCCTGGCATGGACTTTTAAGGGGCATCTTGATAAATACATGAAAAGGATGGGAATCGAGGGATATGAAAAGGATGGGAATAGAGGGATATGGTCCCCGGAAGGGTAGGGGGTTTTAGTTAAGTCGGGCAGCATGGTCGGTGCAGGCTTGGAGGGCCGAAGGGCCTGTTCCTGTGTTGTAATTTTCTTTGTTCTTTGTTCTTTGACGCTGAAAGTCTGCAAAGGGATATAGATAGTCTAAGTGAGTGGGCGAGGGTCTGGCACATGGAGTACAATGTTGGTAAATGTGAGGTCATCCATTTTGGTAGGAATAACAGTAAAATGGACTATTATTTAAGTGATAAAGAATTGCAGCATGCTGCTGTGCAGAGGGACCTGGGTGTCCTTGTGCAGGAATCTCAAGGAGTTGGTTTGCAGGTGCAGCAGGTAATTAAGAAAGCAAATGGAATTTTGTCCTTCATTGCAAGAGGGATGGAGTTTAAAAACAGCGAGATTATGTTGCAGCTGTATAAGGTGCTGGTGAGGTCACACCTGGAATACTGTGTACAGTTTTGGTCTCCTTACTTGAGAAAGGATATACTGGCACTGGAGGGGGTGCAGAGAAGATTCACTAGGTTGATTCCAGAGTTGAGAGGGTTGGCTTATGAGGAGAGACAAAGTAGACTGGGGCTATACTCATTGGAATTCAGAAGAATGAGGGGAGATCTTACAGAAACTTATAAGATAATGAAGGGAATAGATAAGATAGAAGCAGGGAAGTTGTTTCCACTGGCGGGTGAAACTAGAATGAGGGAGCATAGCCTCAAAATAAGGGGAAGCAGATTTAGAACTGAGTTGAGGAGGAACGTCTTCAAACAAAGGGTTGTGAGTCTGTGCAATTCCCCACCCAGTGAAGCAGTTGAGGCTACCTCATTAAATGTTTTTAAGGCAAGGATAGATACATTTTTGAACAGTAAAGGAATTAAGGGTTATGGTGAGCGGGTGGGTAAGTGGAGCTGAGTCCACAAAAAGATCATCAATGATCTTATTGAATGGCGGAGCAGGCTCGAGGGGCCAGATGGCCTATTCCTGCTCCTAGTTCTTATGTTGGTAAATGTCAGAGGTAATAGTGGATGCGTTAGTGATTATTTATCAAAACTCGTTGCATTCTGGGGTGGTGCCGGTTGATTGGAAAACGGCTAATGTTACGCCGCTGTTTAAAAAAGGAAGGAGACAAAAGGCGGGTAACTATAGGCCGGTCAGCTTAACGTCTGTAGTAGGGAAAATGCTGGAATCCATTATTAAAGAGGAGATAGCAGGGCATCTGGATAGAAATGGTTCGATCAATCAGACGCAGCATGGATTCATGAGGGGAAAGTCGTGCTTGACGAACATGTTGGATTTTTATGAAGATGTGACTAGGGCGGTTGATGGAGGAGAACCGGTGGATGCGGTGTTTTTGGATTTCCAAAAGGCGTTTGATAAGGTGCCCCATAAAAGGCTGCTGAAGAAGATTAGGGCACACGGAGTTGGGGGTAGTGTGTTAAAGTGGATTGGGGACTGGCTATCCGACAGGAAGCAAAGAGTCGGAATAAATGGGTGTTTTTCCGGTTGGAGGAAGGTAACTAGTGGCGTGCCGCAGGGATCGGTACTCGGGCCGCAACTATTTACCATTTATATAGATGATCTGGAGGAGGGGACGGAGTGTAGGGTAACGAAGTTTGCAGACGACACAAAGATAAGTGGAAAAGTGAATCGTGTGGAGGACGGAGAAGATCTGCAGAGAGATTTGGACAGGTTGAGTGAGTGGGCGAGGATATGGCAAATGGAGTATAACGTTGAGAAATGCGAGGTTATACACTTTGGAGGAAATAATAACAAATGGGATTACTATCTCAATGGAAACAAATTAAAACATGCTACCGTGCAAAGGGACCTGGGGGTCCTTGTGCATGAGACGCAAAAGCCCAGTCTGCAGGTACAACAGGTGATCAAGAAGGCAAATGGGATGTTGGCCTATATTGCGAGGGGGATAGAATATAAAAGCAGGGATGTCTTGATGCACCTGTACAGGGCATTGGTGAGGTCGCAGCTGGAATACTGTGTGCAGTATTGGTCCCCTTATATGAGGAAGGATATATTGGCATTGGAGGGAGTGCAGAGAAGGTTCACCAGGTTGATACCGGAGATGAGGGGTTTGGATTATGAGGAGAGGCTGAGGAGATTGGGTTTGTACTCGTTGGAGTTTAGAAGGATGAGGGGGGATCTTATGGAGACTTATAAGATAATGCGGGGGCTGGATAGGGTGGAGGCGGAGAGATTCTTTCCGCTTAGTAAGGAAGTTAAAACTAGAGGACACAGCCTCAAAATAAAGGGGGGTCGGTTTAAGACAGAGTTGAGGAGGAACTCCTTCTCCCAGAGGGTGGTGAATCTCTGGAATTCTCTGCCCACTGAGGTGGTGGAGGCTACCTCGCTGAATATATTTAAAGCGCGGATGGATGGATTCCTGATCGGTAAGGGAATTAAGGGTTATGGGGATCAGGCGGGTAAGTGGCACTGATCCACGTCAGATCAGCCATGATCTTATTGAATGGCGGGGCAGGCTCGAGGGGCTAGATGGCCTACTCCTGCTCCTATTTCTTATGTTCTTATGTTCTTCTGAAAGTAGAAAGAAACATAAGCAAGGAGGAAGGAGGACTAAAAGGGTGCACAAAAAGTCATTGGCCAGTTGGATTAAGGAAAATTCCAAGGCTTTTTATACATATATAAAGAGCAAGAGGGTAGCCAGGGAGAGGGTTGGCCCCACTCAAGGACAGGGGAGGGAATCTATGTGTGGAGCCAGAGGAAGTGGGCGAGGTATTAAATGAGTACTTGGCGTCAGTATTTGGACCTGTTGGATGATGAGTCTGGGAAAGAATGTGTAGAGAGTTTGAGTCATGTTGAGATCAAAAGGAGGAGGTATTGGGGTTCTTGAGAAACATGAAAGAACAAAGAAAATTACAGCACAGGAACAGGCCCTTTGACCCTCCAAGCCTGCAACGACCATGCTGCCCGAATTAACTAAAACCCCCTACCCTTCCGGGGACCATATCCCTCTATTCCCATCCTATTCATGTATTTGTCCAGAAGCCCCTTAAAATACACTATCGTATCTACTCCCCCGTCAGCGAGTTCCAGGCACCCACCACCCTCTGTGTCAAATACTTGCCTTTTACATCTCCTTTAAACCTTGACCCTCGCACCTTAAACCTCTGCCCCCGAGTAATTGACTCCACCACCCTGGGAAAAAGCTTCTGAGAAGATTACGGTACTTCTGATTAAGGTAGACAAGTCCCCAGGGCCTGATGGGATATACCCCAGAATACTGAGAGAGGCAAGGGAGGAAATTGCTGGGGCCTTGAGAGAAATCTTTGTCTCCTCACTGGCTACAGGGGAGGTCATGCTGTGGAGATGCGGGCGTTGGACTGGGGTAAGCACAGTAAGAAGTTTTAACGTTTGCGGACGACACGAAGGTTGGTGGATTTGCAGATAGCAATGAGGACCGTCAGAGGTTACAGCAGGACATAGATCGGTTGGAGACTTGGGCGGAGGGATGGCAGATGGAGTTTAATCCGGATAAATGTGAGGTCATGCATTTTGGAAGGCCTAATACAGATAGGAAATATCCAGTAAATGGCAGAACCCTTAAGAGTATTGATAGGCAGAGGGACCTGGGTGTACATGTACGCAGTTTGCTGAAATTGGCAGCGTAGTTGGAGAAGGTAGTGAAGAAGGCATACGGGAGGCTTGCCTTCATCGGCTGGGGCACTGAGTTTAAAAATTGGCAAGTCGTGTTGCAGCTTTATTGAACCTTAGTGAGGCTGCACTTGGAATATAGTGTTCAATTCTGTTCGCCACACTACCAGAAGGATGTGGAAGCTTTGGAGAGGGTACAGAAAAGATTTACCAGGATGTTGCCTGGCATGGAAGGCATTAGTTATGAGGAGAGGTTGGAGAAACTTGGTTTGTTCTCACTGGAACAACGGAGGTTGAGGGGCGACCTGATAGAAGTCTACAAGATTATGAGGGGCATGGACAGAGTGGATAGTCAGAAGCTTTTTCCCAGGGTGGAAGAGTCAATTACTAGGGGACATAGGTTGAAGGTGCAAGGGGCAAGTTTTAAAGGAGATGTATGAGGCATGTTTTTGAACACAGAGTGGTGGATGCCTGGAACTCGCTGACTGGGGTAGTAGTGGAAGCGGATACGGTAGTGACTTTTGAGGGGTGTCTTGACAAATAGATGAAGAGGATGAAATGGAGGGATATGGTCCCCGGAAGGGTAGGGGTTTTTTGCTCAGACGGGCAGCATGATCGGTGCAGGCTTGGAGGGCCGAAGGGTCTGTTCCTGTGCTGTAATTTTCTTTGTTTCTTGTTCTTTGTTCAGTGTTACTCTGCGGTGTGTGTAACTCAGTGTTACTGCGCTCAGTGTTACTGCGCTCAGTGTTACTGCGCTCAGTGTTACTGCGCTCAGTGTTACTGCGCTCAGTGTTACTGTGCGGTGTGTGTTACTGTGCTCAGTGTTACTGCGCTCAGTGTAACTGCGCTCAGTGTTACTGCACTCAGTGTTACTGTGCGGTGTGTGTTACTGCGCTCAGTGTTACTGTGCGGTGTGTGTTACTGTGCTCAGTGTTACTGCGCTCAGTGTTACTGCGCTCAGTGTTACTGCACTCAGTGTTACTGTGCGGTGTGTGTAACCCAGTGTTACTGCGCTCAGTGTTACTGCGCTCAGTGTTACTGCGCTCAGTGTCACTGTGCTCAGTGTTACTGCGCTCAGTGTTACTGCGCTCAGTGTTACTGCACTCAGTGTTACTGTGCGGTGTGTGTAACTCAGTGTTACTGCGCTCAGTGTTACTGCGCTCAGTGTTACTGCGCTCAGTGTTACTGCGCTCAGTGTTACTGCACTCAGTGTTACTCTGCGGTGTGTGTTACTGCGCTCAGTGTTACTGCACTCTGTGTTACTCTGCGGTGTGTGTTACTGTGCTCAGTGTTACTGCACTCAGTGTTACTCTGCGGTGTGTGTTACTGTGCTCAGTGTTACTGCACTCAGTGTTACTCTGCGGTGTGTGTTACTGTGCTCAGTGTTACTGCACTCAGTGTTACTCTGCGGTGTGTGTTACTGCGCTCAGTGTTACTGCACTCAGTGTTACTCTGCGGTGTGTGTTACTGTGCTCAGTGTTACTGCACTCAGTGTTACTCTGCGGTGTGTGTTACTGTGCTCAGTGTTACTGTGCTCAGTGTTACTCTGCGGTGTGTGTTACTGTGCTCAGTGTGACTGCGCTCAGTGTTACTGCGCTCTGTGTTACTCTGCGGTGTGTGTTACTGTGCTCAGTGTGACTGCGCTCAGTGTTACTGTGCGGTGTGTGTTACTGTGCTCAGTGTGACTGCGCTCTGTGTTACTGTGCTCAGTGTTACTGCGCTCAGTGTTACTGCGCTCAGTGTTACTGCGCTCTGTGTTACTCTGCGGTGTGTGTTACTGTGCTCAGTGTGACTGCGCTCAGTGTTACTGTGCGGTGTGTGTTACTGTGCTCAGTGTGACTGCGCTCTGTGTTACTGTGCTCAGTGTTACTGCGCTCAGTGTTACTGCGCTCAGTGTCACTGCGCTCAGTGTCACTGCGCTCAGTGTCACTGCGCTCAGTGTTACTGCGCTCAGTGTTACTGCGCTCTGTGTTACTGTGCTCAGTGTTACTGCGCTCTGTGTTACTGTGCGGTATGTGTTACTGCGCTCAGTGTGACTGCGCTCAGTGTTACTGCGCTCAGTGTTACTGCGCTCAGTGTGACTGCGCTCAGTGTTACTGCGCTCAGTGTTAATGTGCTCAGTGTTACTGCGCTCAGTGTCACTGCGCTCAGTGTCACTGCGCTCAGTGTTACTGCGCTCAGTGTGACTGCGCTCAGTGTTACTGCGCTCAGTGTTACTGCGCTCTGTGTGACTGTGCTCAGTGTGACTGCGCTCAGTGTCACTGCGCTCAGTGTCACTGTGCTCAGTGTCACCGCGCTCAGTGTTACTGCGCTCAGTGTTACTGCGCTCAGTGTGACTGCGCTCAGTGTCACTGCGCTCAGTGTCACTGCGCTCAGTGTTACTGCGCTCAGTGTGACTGCGCTCAGTGTGACTGCGCTCAGTGTGACTGCGCTCAGTGTGACTGCGCTCAGTGTGACTGCGCTCAGTGTTACTGCGCTCAGTGTTACTGCGCTCAGTGTTAATGCGCTCAGTGTTAATGCGCTCAGTGTTACTCGGCGGTGTGTGTTACTCAGTGTTACTCTGCGGTGTGTGTTACTGTGCTCAGTGTTACTGTGCTCAGTGTTACTGTGCGGTGTGTGTTACTGCGCTCAGTGTTACTGTGCGGTGTGTGTTACTGTGCGGTGTGTGTTACTGCGCTCAGTGTTACTGCGCTCAGTGTTACTCTGCGGTGTGTGTTACTCAGTGTTACTCTGCGGTGTGTGTTACTGTGCGGTGTGTGTTACTGTGCTCAGTGTTACTGTGCGGTGTGTGTTACTGTGCGGTGTGTGTTACTGCGCTCAGTGTTACTTCGCTCAGTGTTACTCTGCGGTGTGTGTTACTCAGTGTTACTCTGCGGTGTGTGTTACTCAGTGTTACTCTGCGCTCAGTGTTACTGCGCTCAGTGTTACTGCGCTCAGTGTTACTGCGCTCAGTGTGACTGCGCTCAGTGTGACTGCGCTCAGTGTGACTACGCTCCGTGTGACTGCTCTCAGTGTTACTGTGCTCAGTGTGACTGCGCTCAGTGTGACTGCGCTCAGTGTGACTGCGCTCCGTGTGACTGTGCTCAGTGTTACTGCGCTCCGTGTGACTGCGCTCAGTGTGACTGCGCTCAGTGTGACTGCGCTCAGTGTTACTGCGCTCAGTGTTACTGTGCGGTGTGTGTTACTGCGCTCAGTGTTACTGTGCGGTGTGTGTTACTGTGCTCAGTGTTATTGCGCTCAGTGTGACTGCGCTCAGTGTTACTGCGCTCAGTGTTACTGCGCTCAGTGTTACTGCGCTCAGTGTTACTGCGCTCAGTGTGACTGCGCTCAGTGTGACTGCGCTCAGTGTGACTGCGCTCAGTATGACTGCGATCAGTGTTACTGCGCTCAGTATTACTGCGCTCAGTGTTACTGTGCTCAGTGTTACTGCGCTCAGTGTTACTGCGCTCAGTGTTACTGCACTCAGTGTTACTGTGCGGTGTGTGTTACTGCACTCAGTGTTACTGCGCTCAGTGTTACTGTGGACAAGGATGAGTGCTGTCCTACGGGCAGGGTGCTAAATTGGGGGAAGGCTAACTATAGCCGGATTAGGCAGGAATTGGTGGATGTTGATTGGGAGAGGATGTTCGAGGGTAAGTCCGCGTCTGGCATGTGGGGGTCTTTTAAGGAACTATTGATAAGGCTGCAGGATAGGCATGTGCCTGTAAAAAGGAAAGATAGGAAAGGTAGGATTCGAGAGCGGTGGATAACCAGGGAAATTGAGGATCCGATTAAAATGAAAAGGGCGGCGTACGTGAAGTCCAGGCAACTGAAAACAGATGGAGCTCTGGAGGAATACAGAGAGAGTAGGAAAGAACTCAAACGGGGAGTTAGAAGGGCAAAAAGAGGTCACGAGATGTTCTTGGCAGGCAGGATTAAGGGGAATCCTAAGGCATTCTATTCATACGTTAGGAACAAAAGAGTTGTCAGGGAGAAAATCGGACCTCTCAGGGACAAAGGAGGGGAATTATGCTTAGAACCCAAGGGAATAGGGGAGATCCTAAATGAATACTTTGCATCGGTATTCACGAAGGAGAGGGGCGTGTTAACCGGGAGTGTCTCGGAGGGAGGTGTTGACCCGTTAGAGAAAATCTCCATTACAAGAGAGGAAGTGTTAGGTTTTTTAGGGACCATTAAAACTGACAAAGCCCCAGGGCCTGATGGCATCTATCCTCGACTGCTCAGGGAGACGAGAGATGAAATTGCTGAGCCTCTGACGGAAATCTTTGTCGCTTCTTTGGACACGGGTGAGGTCCCTGAGGATTGGAGGATAGCGAATGTGGTCCCGTTGTTTAAGAAGGGTAGCAGGGATAACCCAGGAAATTATAGGCCGGTGAGCTTGACGTCCGTGGTAGGGAAGTTGTTGGAGAGGATTCTTAGAGACAGGATGTATGTGCATTTAGAACGGAACAATCTCATTAGTGACAGACAGCATGGTTTTGTAAGAGGGAGGTCGTGCCTTACAAACTTGGTGGAGTTTTTTGAGGAAGTGGCAAAAACGGTTGATGAAGGAAGGGCCGTGGATGTCGTCTATATGGATTTCAGTAAGGCATTTGACAAAGTCCCACATGGCAGGTTGGTTCAGAAGGTTAAGGCCCATGGGATACAAGAGAAGTGGCTAGATGGGTGGAGAACTGGCTTGGCTATAGGAGACAGAGGGTAGTGGTCGAAGGGTCTTTTTCCGGCTGGAGGTCTGTGACCAGTGGTGTTCCGCAGGGCTCTGTACTGGGACCTCTGCTATTTGTGATATATATAAATGATTTGGAAGAAGGTGTAACTGGTGTAATCAGCAAGTTTGCGGATGACACGAAGATGGCTGGACTTGCGGATAGCGAAGAGCATTGTCGGGCAATACAGCAGGATATAGATAGGCTGGAAAATTGGGCGGAGAGGTGGCAGATGGAGTTTAATCCGGATAAATGCGAAGTGATGCACTTTGGAAGAAATAATGTAGGGAGGAGTTATACAATAAATGGCAGAGTCATCAGGAGTATAGAAACACAGAGGGACCGAGGTGTGCAAGTCCACAAATCCTTGAAGGTGGCAACACAGGTGGAGAAGGTGGTGAAGAAGGCATATGGTATGCTTGCCTTTATAGGACGGGGTATAGAGTATAAAAGCTGGAGTCTGATGATGCAGCTGTATAGAACGCTGGTTAGGCCACATTTGGAGTACAGCGCCCAGTTCTGGTCGCCGCACTACCAGAAGACGTGGAGGCGTTAGAGAGAGTGCTGAGAAGGTTTACCAGGATGTTGCCTGGTATGGAGGGTCTTAGCTATGAGGAGAGATTGGGTAGACTGGGGTTGTTCTCCTTGGAAAGACGGAGAATGAGGGGAGATCTAATAGAGGTATACAAGATTATGAAGGGTATGGATAGGGTGAACAGTGGGAAGCTTTTTCCCAGGTCGGAGGTGACGATCACGAGAGGTCACGGGCTCAAGGTGAGAGGGGCGAAGTATAACTCAGATATCAGAGGGACGTTTTTTACACAGAGGGTGGTGGGGGCCTGGAATGCGCTGCCAAGTAGGGTGGTGGAGGCAGACACGCTGACATCGTTTAAGACTTACCTGGATAGTCACATGAGCAGCCTGGGAATGGAGGGATACAAACAATTGGTCTAGTTGGACCAAGGAGCGGCACAGGCTTGGAGGGCCGAAGGGCCTGTTTCCTGTGCTGTACTGTTCTTTGTTCTCTTTGTTCTTTGTACTGCGCTCAGTGTGACTGCGCTCAGTGTGACTGCGCTCAGTGTGACTGCGCTCAGTGTTACTGCGCTCAGTGTTACTGCGCTCAGTGTTACTGCGCTCAGTGTGACTGCGCTCAGTGTTACTGTGCGGTGTGTGTTACTGTGCGGTGTGTGTTACTGTGCGGTGTGTGTTACTGCGCTCAGTGTTACTGCGCTCAGTGTTACTGCGCTCAGTGTCACTGCGCTCTGTATTACTGTGTGGTGTGTGTTACTCAGTGTTACTGCGCTCAGTGTGACTGCGCTCAGTGTGACTGCGCTCAGTGTGACTGCGCTCAGTGTTGCTGCGTTCAGTGTCACTGCGCTCAGTGTTACTGTGCGGTGTGTGTTACTCAGTGTTACTGCGCTCAGTGTTACTGTGCTCAGTGTTACTGCACTCAGTGTTACTGCGCTCAGTGTTACTGCGCTCAGTGTTACTGTGCGGTGTGCTACTGTGCGGTGTGTGTTACTGTGCTCAGTGTTACTGTGCTCAGTGTTACTGCGCTCAGTGTGACTGCGCTCAGTGTTACTGCGTTCAGTGTTACTGCGCTCAGTGTTACTGCGCTCAGTGTTACTGCGCTCAGTGTTACTGTGCGGTGTGTGTTACTGCGCTCAGTGTTACTGCGTTCAGTGTTACTGCGTTCAGTGTTACTGCGCTCAGTGTTACTGCGCTCAGTGTTACTGCGCTCAGTGTTACTGTGTGGTGTGTGTTACTGCACTCAGTGTTACTGCGCTCAGTGTTTCTGCGCTCAGTGTTCCTGCGCTCAGTGTTACTGCGCTCTGTGTTACTGTGCGGTGTGTTACTGTGCGGTGTGTGTTACTGTGCTCAGTGTTACTGCGCTCAGTGTTACTGCGCTCAGTGTTACTGCGCTCAGTGTTACTGCGCTCAGTGTTACTGCGCTCAGTGTTACTGTGCGCTCTGTGTTACTGTGCGGTGTGTGTTACTGCGCTCAGTGTTACTGCGCTCTGTGTTACTGTGCGGTGTGTGTTACTGTGCTCAGTGTTACTGTGCTCAGTGTTACTGCGCTCAGTGTGACTGCGCTCAGTGTGACTGCGCTCTGTGTTACTGCGCTCAGTGTGACTGCGCTCAGTGTCACTGCGCTCAGTGTTACTGCGCTCAGTGTTACTGCGCTCAGTGTGACTGCGCTCAGTGTTACTGCGCTCAGTGTTACTGCGCTCTGTGTTACTGTGCGGTGTGTGTTACTGCGCTCAGTGTGACTGCGCTCAGTGTGACTGCGCTCAGTGTGACTGCGCTCAGTGTTACTGCGCGGTGTGTGTTACTGCGCTCAGTGTGACTGCGCTCAGTGTTACTGCGCTCTGTGTTACTGTGCGGCGTGTGTTACTGCGCTCTGTGTTACTGCGCTCAGTGTTACTGCGCTCAGTGTGACTGCGCTCAGTGTGACTGCGCTCAGTGTTACTGCGCGGTGTGTGTTACTGCGCTCAGTGTGACTGCGCTCAGTGTTACTGCGCTCTGTGTTACTGTGCGGTGTGTGTTACTGCGCTCAGTGTTACTGCGCGGTGTGTGTTACTGCGCTCAGTGTGACTGCGCTCAGTGTTACTGCGCTCAGTGTTACTGTGCGGTGTGTGTTACTGCGCTCAGTGTGACTGCGCTCAGTGTGACTGCGCTCAGTGTGACTGCGCTCAGTGTTACTGCGCGGTGTGTGTTACTGCGCTCAGTGTTACTGTGCTCAGTGTTACTGCGCTCAGTGTTACTGCGCTCAGTGTGACTGCGCTCAGTGTGACTGCGCTCAGTGTGACTGCGCTCAGTTACTGCGCTCGGTGTTACTGCGCTCTGTGTTGCTGCGCTCTGTGTTCCTGTGCTCAGTGTTACTGCGCTCAGTGTTACTGTGCGGTGTGTGTTACTGTGCGGTGTGTGTTACTGTGCTCAGTCTTACTGCGCTGTTTCTGTGCTCAGTGTTGCTGTGCGCAGTGTTTCTGCGCTCAGTGTGACTGCGCTCAGTGTGACTGCGCTCAGTGTGACTGCGCTCAGTGTGACTGCGCTCAGTGTGACTGTGCTCAGTGTTACTGCGCTCAGTGTTACTGCGCTCAGTGTTACTGCGCTCAGTGTTACTGCGCTCAGTGTCACTGCGCTCAGTGTGACTGCGCTCAGTGTGACTGCGCTGTTTCTGCGCTCAGTGTGACTGCGCTCAGTGTGACTGCGCTCAGTGTGACTGCGCTCAGTGTGACTGCGCTCAGTGTGACTGCGCTCAGTGTGACTGCGCTCAGTGTGACTGCGCTCAGTGTTACTGCGCTCAGTGTTACTGTGCGGTGTGTGTTACTGCGCTCAGTGTTACTGCGCTCAGTGTGACTGCGCTCAGTGTTACTGTGCGGTGTGTGTTACTGCGCTCAGTGTTACTGCGCTCAGTGTTACTGCGCTCAGTGTCACTGCGCTCAGTGTGACTGCGCTCAGTGTGACTGCGCTGTTTCTGCGCTCAGTGTGACTGCGCTCAGTGTGACTGCGCACAGTGTGACTGCGCTCAGTGTGACTGTGCTCAGTGTTACTGCGCTCAGTGTGACTGCACTCAGTGTGACTGCGCTCAGTGTTACTGCGCTCAGTGTTACTGCGCTGTTTCTATGCTCAGTGTTGCTGCGCTCAGTGTGACTGCGCTCAGTGTTACTGTGCGGTGTGTGTTGCTGCGCTCAGTGTTACTGCGCTCAGTGTTACTGCGCTCAGTGTTACTGCGCTCAGTGTTACTGCGCTCAGTGTTACTGTGCGGTGTGTGTTACTGTGCGGTGTGTGTTACTGTGCGGTGTGTGTTACTGTGCGGTGTGTGTTGCTGTGCGGTGTGTGTTACTGTGCGGTGTGTGTTACTGTGCGGTGTGTGTTACTGTGCGGTGTATGTTACTGTGCTCAGCGTTACTGTGCGGTGTGTGTTACTCAGTGTTACTGCGCTCAGTGTGACTGCGCTCAGTGTGACTGCGCTCAGTGTGACTGCGCTCAGTGTGACTGCGCTCAGTGTGACTGCGCTCAGTGTTACTGCGCTCAGTCTGACTGCGCTCAGTGTGACTGCGCTCAGTGTGACTGCGCTCAGTGTTACTGCGCTCAGTGTTACTGTGCGGTGTGTGTTACTGCGCTCAGTGTTACTGTGCTCAGTGTTACTGTGCGGTGTGTGTTACTGCGCTCAGTGTTACTGTGCGGTGTGTGTTACTGTGCGGTGTGTGTTACTGTGCGGTGTGTGTTACTCCGCCCAGTGTTACTGTGCTCAGTGTTACTGTGCGGTGTGTGTTACTGCGCTCAGTGTTACTGTGCTCAGTGTTACTGTGCTCAGTGTGACTGTGCTCAGTGTTACTGTGCGGTGTGTGTTACTGTGCTCAGTGTGACTGCTCAGTGTTACTGTGCGGTGTGTGTTACAGTGCTCAGTGTTACTGCGCTCAGTGTTACTGCGCTCAGTGTTACTGCGCTCAGTGTTACTGCGCTCAGTGTTACTGTGCGGTGTGTTACTGTGCGGTGTGTGTTACTGTGCTCAGTGTTACTGCGCTCAGTGTTACTGCGCTCAGTGTTACTGCGCTCTGTGTTACTGCGCTCAGTGTTACTGCGCTCAGTGTTACTGCGCTCAGTGTTACTGTGCGGTGTGTTACTGTGCGGTGTGTGTTACTGTGCTCAGTGTTACTGCGCTCAGTGTTACTGCGCTCAGTGTTACTGCGCTCAGTGTTACTGCGCTCAGTGTTACTGCGCTCAGTGTTACTGCGCGCTCTGTGTTACTGTGCGGTGTGTGTTACTGCGCTCAGTGTTACTGCGCTCTGTGTTACTGTGCGGTGTGTGTTACTGTGCTCAGTGTTACTGCGCTCAGTGTGACTGCGCTCAGTGTGACTGCGCTCAGTGTTACTGCGCTCAGTGTGACTGCGCTCAGTGTCACTGCGCTCAGTGTTACTGCGCTCAGTGTTACTGCGCTCAGTGTGACTGTGCTCAGTGTTACTGCGCTCAGTGTTACTGCGCTCAGTGTGACTGCGCTCAGTGTGACTGCGCTCAGTGTTACTGCGCGGTGTGTGTTACTGCGCTCAGTGTGACTGCGCTCAGTGTTACTGCGCTCTGTGTTACTGTGCGGTGTGTGTTACTGCGCTCAGTGTTACTGCGCTCAGTGTTACTGCGCTCAGTGTTACTGCGCTCAGTGTTACTGCGCTCTGTGTTACTGCGCTCTGTGTTACTGTGCGGTGTGTGTTACTGCGCTCAGTGTTACTGCGCTCAGTGTGACTGCGCTCAGTGTTACTGCGCGGTGTGTGTTACTGCGCTCAGTGTGACTGCGCTCAGTGTTACTGCGCTCAGTGTTACTGTGCTGTGTGTGTTACTGCGCTCAGTGTGACTGCGCTCAGTGTGACTGCGCTCAGTGTTACTGCGCGGTGTGTGTTACTGCGCTCAGTGTTACTGTGCTCAGTGTTACTGCGCTCAGTGTGACTGCGCTCAGTGTGACTGCGCTCAGTGTGACTGCGCTCTGTTACTGCGCTCTGTGTTACTGCGCTCTGTGTTACTGCGCTCTGTGTTACTGCGCTCTGTGTTACTGCGCTCTGTGTTACTGCGCTCTGTGTTACTGCGCTCTGTGTTACTGCGCTCAGTGTTACTGTGCGGTGTGCGTTACTGTGCGGTGTGTGTTACTGTGCTCAGTCTTACTGCGCTGTTTCTGTGCTCAGTGTTGCTGTGCGCAGTGTTTCTGCGCTCAGTGTGACTGCGCTCAGTGTGACTGCGCTCAGTGTGACTGCGCTCAGTGTGACTGTGCTCAGTGTTACTGCGCTCAGTGTTACTGTGCGGTGTGTGTTACTGCGCTCAGTGTTACTGCGCTCAGTGTCACTGCGCTCAGTGTGACTGCGCTCAGTGTGACTGCGCTGTTTCTGCGCTCAGTGTGACTGCGCTCAGTGTGACTGCGCTCAGTGTGACTGCGCTCAGTGTGACTGCGCTCAGTGTGACTGCGCTCAGTGTGACTGTGCTCAGTGTTACTGCGCTCAGTGTTACTGTGCGGTGTGTGTTACTGCGCTCAGTGTTACTGCGCTCAGTGTTACTGCGCTCAGTGTGACTGCGCTCAGTGTTACTGTGCGGTGTGTGTTACTGCGCTCAGTGTTACTGCGCTCAGTGTCACTGCGCTCAGTGTGACTGCGCTCAGTGTGACTGCGCTGTTTCTGCGCTCAGTGTGACTGCGCTCAGTGTGACTGCGCTCAGTGTGACTGTGCTCAGTGTGACTGCGCTCAGTGTTACTGCGCTCAGTGTTACTGCGCTCAGTGTTACTGCGCTCAGTGTGACTGCGCTCAGTGTGACTGCGCTCAGTGTTACTGCGCTCAGTGTTACTGCGCTGTTTCTGTGCTCAGTGTTGCTGCGCTCAGTGTGACTGCGCTCAGTGTTACTGTGCGGTGTGTGTTGCTGCGCTCAGTGTTACTGCGCTCAGTGTTACTGCGCTCAGTGTTACTGCGCTCAGTGTTACTGCGCTCAGTGTTACTGCGCTCAGTGTTACTGTGCGGTGTGTGTTACTGTGCGGTGTGTGTTACTGTGCGGTGTGTGTTGCTGTGCGGTGTGTGTTGCTGTGCGGTGTGTGTTACTGTGCGGTGTGTGTTACTGTGCGGTGTGTGTTACTGTGCGGTGTGTGTTACTGTGCTCAGCGTTACTGTGCGGTGTGTGTTACTCAGTGTTACTGCGCTCAGTGTGACTGCGCTCAGTGTGACTGCGCTCAGTGTGACTGCGCTCAGTGTGACTGCGCTCAGTGTGACTGCGCTCAGTGTTACTGCGCTCAGTCTGACTGCGCTCAGTGTGACTGCGCTCAGTGTGACTGCGCTCAGTGTGACTGCGCTCAGTGTGACTGCGCTCAGTGTGACTGCGCTCAGTGTTACTGCGCTCAGTGTTACTGTGCGGTGTGTGTTACTGCGCTCAGTGTTACTGCGCTCAGTGTTACTGTGCGGTGTGTGTTACTGCGCTCAGTGTTACTGTGCGGTGTGTGTTACTGTGCGGTGTGTGTTACTGTGCGGTGTGTGTTACTCCGCTCAGTGTTACTGTGCTCAGTGTTACTGTGCGGTGTGTGTTACTGCGCTCAGTGTTACTGTGCTCAGTGTTACTGTGCTCAGTGTGACTGTGCTCAGTGTTACTGTGCGGTGTGTGTTACTGTGCTCAGTGTGACTGCTCAGTGTTACTGTGCGGTGTGTGTTACTGCGCTCAGTGTTACTGCGCTCAGTGTTTCTGCGCTCAGTGTTACTGTGCTCAGTGTTACAGTGCTCAGTGTTACTGAGCGGTGTGTGTTACTGTGCTCAGTGTTACTGCGCTCTGTGTTACTGTGCGGTGTGTGTTACTGCGCTCTGTGTTACTGTGCTCAGTGTTACTGTGCGGTGTGTGTTACTGCGCTCAGTGTTACTGTGCGGTGTGTGTTACTGCGCTCAGTGTTACTGTGCGGTGTGTGTTACTGTGCTCAGTGTTACTGCGCGCAGTGTGACTGCGCTCAATGTGACTGCGCTCAATGTGACTGCGCTCAGTGTGACTGCGCTCAGTGTGACTGCGCTCAGTGTGACTGCGCTCAGTGTTACTGCGCGGTGTGTGTTACTGCGCTCAGTGTTACTGCGCTCAGTGTGACTGCGCTCAGTATTACTGTGCGGTGTGTGTTCCTGCGCTCAGTGTTACTGCGCTCTGTGTTACTGCGCTCAGTGTTACTGTGCGGTGTGTGTTACTGCGCTCAGTGTTACTGCGCTCAGTGTTACTGCGCTCAGTGTTACTGCGCTCAGTGTTACTGCGCTCAGTGTTACTGTGCGGTGTGTGTTACTGTGCGGTGTGTGTTACTGCGCTCAGTGTGACTGCGCTCAGTGTTACTGTGCTCAGGGTTACTGTGCTCAGTGTTACTGTGCGGTGTGTGTTACTGCGCTCAGTGTGACTGCGCTCAGTGTGACTGCGCTCAGTGTGACTGTGCTCAGTGTTACTGTGCTCAGTGTTACTGTGCTCAGTGTTACTGTGCTCAGTGTTACTGTGCTCAGTGTTACTGCGCTCAGTGTTACTGTGCGGTGTGTGTTACTGCGCTCAGTGTGACTGCGCTCAGTGTGACTGCGCTCAGTGTTACTGTGCTCAGTGTTACTGCGCTCAGTGTTACTGCGCTCCTTGTTACTGTGCGGTGTGTGTTACTGCGCTCAGTGTGAGTGCGCTCAGTGTGACTGCGCTCAGTGTGACTGCGCTCAGTGTTACTGTGCGGTGTGTGTTACTGCGCTCAGTGTTTCTGTGCTCAGTGTTACTGCGCTCAGTGTTACTGCGCTCAGTGTTACTGTGCTCAGTGTTACTGTGCTCAGTGTTACTGCGCTCAGTGTTACTGCGCTCAGTATTGCTGTGTGGTGTGTGTTACTGCGCTCAGTGTTACTGCGCTCAGTGTTACTGCGCTCAGTGTTACTGCGCTCAGTGTTACTGCGCTCAGTGTGACTGCGCTCAGTGTGACTGCGCTCAGTGTTACTGTGCTCAGTGTTACTGTGCGGTGTGTGTTACTGCGCTCAGTGTTACTGCGCTCAGTGTTTCTGTGCTCAGTGTTACTGCGCTCAGTGTTACTGCGCTCAGTGTTACTGTGCTCAGTGTTACTGCGCTCAGTATTACTGCGCTCAGTATTGCTGTGCGGTGTATGTTACTGCGCTCAGTGTTACTGCGCTCAGTGTGACTGCGCTCAGTGTGACCGCGCTCAGTGTGACTGCGCTCAGTGTGACTGCGCTCAGTGCGACTGCGCTCAGTGTTACTGTGCTCAGTGTTACTGTGCTCAGTGTTACTGCGCTCAGTGTTACTGCGCTCAGTGTTACTGCGCTCCTTGTTACTGTGCGGTGTGTGTTACTGCGCTCAGTGTTACTGTGCTCAGTGTTACTGCGCTCAGTGTTACTGCGCTCAGTGTTACTGCGCTCCGTGTGACTGCGCTCAGTGTTACTGCGCTCAGTGTGACTGCGCTCAGTGTGACTGCGCTCAGTGTGACTGCGCTCAGTGTGACTGCGCTCAGTGTGACTGCGCTCAGTGTTACTGCGCTCAGTGTTACTGCGCTCAGTATTACTGTGCGGTGTGTGTTACTGCGCTCAGTGTTACTGCGCTCAGTGTTACTGCGCTCAGTGTGACTGCGCTCAGTGTTACTGCGCTCCTTGTTACTGTGCGGTGTGTGTTACTGCGCTCAGTGTTACTGCGCTCAGTGTGACTGCGCTCAGTGTGACTGCGCTCAGTGTTACTATGCGGTGTGTGTTACTGCGCTCAATGTTACTGCGCTCCTTGTTACTGTGCGGTGTGTGTTACTGCGCTCAGTGTTACTGCGCTCAGTGTGACTGCGCTCAGTGTGACTGCGCTCAGTGTTACTGTGCGGTGTGTGTTACTGCGCTCAGTGTTACTGCGCTCAGTGTTACTGCGCTCAGTGTGACTGCGCTCAGTGTGACTGCGCTCAGTGTGACTGCGCTCAGTGTTTCTGCGCTCAGTGTTACTGTGCTCGGTGTTACTGCGCTCAGTGTGACTGCGCTCAGTGTGACTGCGCTCAGTGTTACTGCGCTCAGTATTACTGCGCTCAGTATTACTGTGCGGTGTGTGTTACTGCGCTCAGTGTGACTGCGCTCAGTGTTACTGTGCTCAGTGTGACTGCGCTCAGTGATACTGCGCTCAGTGTTACTGCGCTCAGTGTTACTGCGCTCAGTGTTACTGCGCTCAGTGTTACTGCGCTCAGTGTTACTGCGCTCAGTGTTACTGTGCGGTGTGTGTTACTGCGCTCAGTGTTACTGCGCTCTGTATTACTGTGCGGTGTGTGTTACTGCGCTCTGTGTTACTGCGCTCTGTGTTACTGTGCGGTGTGTGTTACTGCGCTCTGTGTTACTGTGCGGTGTGTGTTACTGCGCTCTGTGTTACTGTGCGGTTTGTGTTACTGCGCTGACTGTCCCTATGCGGTGTGTCAGTTGCTTCTTTACTCTGACAGTTCTCTGTGCTAGTTCCCTTGCCGAGATATGTACTACATGTATTAAGCTGTTCAGATACCCCTGCCTTTTTCCTATCTGTAATGTTCTGTGTCTCACATGTTGCACAGTGTGCTGCCTCTGGGATACTCTGTGTTCGTTGGTGTTCAGCCCTTGAGGTCCTGTCATTCTCATGCTCCTCGCCTGCTATTGAAGATTTGACTGCTTGTCTGTTCTAAGTGCTGTGTCTCCATATGACTGCATCATTTTCATGTATCTAAATGTGCAGTTGAGGTTATAAAAACAGCATTAAATCCTCATGGTCATTAGCAATAGTTCTACAGAAATGGAAATTAATAGACAATAAATTATTATTTTATATTTTATTGCACGGATGATGAGCTTCCTAATACTTTTTGAATTACTTAAAGCGAATGATTTATTGCTGTGTTCTGGCCACTCAAAGCCGAGTCGACACTGAAGAATCCTTCAGATGAGGAGTGAGATAGTTTGTTGTGAAGTGTTGCATAGAAATGTTGATCCAGTGAACTGTAACAGTGACTTATGGAGGAGCAGGACAGCATCAGCCAGCTCAGCATTGCTCAGGGTTCCTGCTCCTGATCACTGTCCACTGACCCCTGGGTTAGAGAGAGAGGGGAAATCAGCCAGGGTTCCTGCTCCTGATCCCTGTCCCCTGACCCCTGGGTTAGAGAGAGAGGGGAAATCAGCCAGGGTTCCTGTTCCTGATCACTGTCCAGTGACCCCTGGGTTAGAGAGAGATGAAATCAGCCAGGGTTCCTGTTCCTGATCACTGTCCAGTGACCCCTGGGTTAGAGAGAGATGAAATCAGCCAGGGTTCCTGTTCCTGATCACTGTCCAGTGACCCCTGGGTTAGAGAGAGATGAAATCAGCCAGGGTTCCTGTTCCTGATCACTGTCCAGTGACCCCTGGGTTAGAGAGAGATGAAATCAGCCAGGGTTCCTGTTCCTGATCACTGTCCAGAGATTCCTGGATTAGAAAGACAGAAAAGCCTGATGGCAGCAGGGAAGAAGCTGTTCTCGAGTCGGTTGGTACGTGACCTCAGACTTTTGTATCTTTTTCCTGACAGAAGAAGGTGGAAGAGAGAATGTCCGTGGTGCGTGGGGTCCTTAATTATGCTGGCTGCTTTTCCGAGGCAGCGGGAAGTGTAGACAGAGTCAATGGATGGGAGGCTGGTTTGTGTGATGCTCTGGGCTTCGTTCACGATCCTTTGTAGTTTCTTGCGGTCTTGGGCAGAGCAGGAGCCATACCAAGCTGTGATACAACCAGAAAGAATGCTTTCTATGGTGCTTCTGTAGAAGTTGGTGAGAGTTGTAGTGGACATGCTGAATTTCCTTAGTCTTCTGAGAAAGTAGAGGTGTTGGCAGACTTCCTTAACTATAGTGTCAGCATGGCGGGGACCAGGACAGGTTGTTGGTGATCTGGACACCTAAAAACTTGAAGCTCTCGACAATTTCTGTTTCGTCCCCATTGATGTAGACAGGGGCATGTTCTCCACTCTGCTTCCTGAAGTCGATGACAATCTCCTTCGTGGCTGTTGAGCGTCTTGAGTGTTGTTGGAGCTCCAATCATCCAGGCAAGTGGAGAGTATTCCATTACACCTCTGACTTATGCCTTGTAGATGGTGGACAGGCTTTGGGGAGGCAGGAGGTGAATTATTCACTGCAGGATTCCCAGTCTCTAACCTGCTCTGGTAGCCACAGTATTTGCATGGCTAGCCAGTTCAGTTTCTGATCAGTGGTAACCCCCAGGATTTTGATAGTGGGGGATTCAGTGATGGTAATCCACTGGATGTCAAAGAGAGATGGTTAGATTCTCTTTTATTAGAGATGGTCATTGCCTGGCATTTGTGTGGTGTGAATGTTACTGCCACTTGTCAGCCCAAACCTGGACATTGTCCAGGTCTTGCTGCATTTGGACATGGACTGTTTCAGTATCTGAGGAGCCGCGAATGGTGCTGAACATTGTGCAATCATCGGCGAACAGCCCCACTTCTGACCTTATGACGAAGGGAAGGTGGTTGATGAAGCAGCTGAAGATGGTTGGGTCTGGGGCACTCCCCTGAGGGACCCCTGCAGTGATGTCCAGGAGCTGAGATGACTGACCTCCAATCACCACAACCATCTTCTTATGCAGCAGGAATGACTCCAACCAGCGGAGAGTTTCCCCCTGATTCCCATCGACTCCAGTTTTGCTCGGGCTCCTTGATGCCACACTCACTCAAATGCTGCCTCGATGTCAAGGGCAGTCACTCTCACCTCTCCTCACTTCAACAGTTCCCACTGCTGATCACTGTTCAGTGACTCCTGGACTAGAGAGAGAGGAAATCATAGAATCCATAGAATTCCGACAGTGCAGAAGGAGGCCATTCGGCCCATCGAGTCTGCACCTACAACAATCCCACCCAGGCCCTGGGTTTGAGAGAGGGGGGATATCAGCCAGGGTTCCTGTACCTAATGAGTTGCGTAAAATTAATTTGAATAGTTATCCAATGAAAAGCAGTATGTTGTTGCTGGTTACATTCTTACTGGTAGGAGCAATTTAGCAATAGAAGCTATATTTCTAATGTTCTTTGATAGTCCCAAGCTTCTGCCTCACTCACTAATTTCATATCACACTTGTTAGCTGGCTTTTTCACTCACTCGCTCATGACTGCACTCACTCCCTCATTGCCTCAGATATTCTCACTCACTCACTCGCTCACTCATATTCTCACTCACTCACTCAGATATTCTCTCACTCACTCACTCACTCTCACGCACTCACCTCATGCACTCAGCTCACTCATTCACTCACTCGCTCATCTCACACATCTCTCACCTCACTCACTCACCTCATTCACTCAGCTCACTCACGCAGACACTCACCCAGTCACTTATTCACACACTGGTTCACTCACTCGCTGACTTACACCCAAACACTCATTCGCTCATACTCGCACACATTCACAGACACACTCACTCACTCTGTCTCCCTCATACACGCATTCCCTCTCAACACAGATACACACACAAGCACATACACACATTTTATACACACGCACACATATATAGACATACACACTTACACAGACATATATACACACATACGCACACACACACACACATTTCCACACTCACTCTCTCACCCTGTGACATGCATCTCAGATATCACTTTTCTCTTGTCTGTCTGACTCCACACTCTCTGACGTGTCTCTCAGTTTCATCTCATTTGTTCTCACAATGTCATAACATTATTTTTTTGTAAAATTGCCTCCCTCACCCATTTAGGAAGAGGGGAATATCCCAGAAACGTAAGATTGCAGTGTATTCTAATCAGCAGTAGTTTGGAATAAGAGATTGTGTTTTTAGAGAGATTGTTGACGTGGGGACGATGGAGACCGAATTGCTCTCCGACAGCCGAGTAATTCACACATTCACCTTCTGTTCATTCCTATCTGCAACATCAATTAAATTGTTTGTAGAAACTAATTGAATGTGGCTTAATCACACATCTTAATAGCTTTACACGGTTTGAACTTCCTGTTAATTCGAGTAATAAAATAAAATGAGTGCGCTGGCTGTGTAATTAGCGAGGTGGCTTGTGAAGAAATTAGTGCTTTATGGCTTGTAATAAAGAGAGTGCTGCCGCCTCATTCTGACGGACTCTCGCTGCAATCTGCTGATTCGGAATTTTTCCTTTTAATTTACTCTCCACTCCCGCTTGTTAATTGTGTTTTAAAGAGGCACACGCACTCTTGCTTTCTCAGAGCCCACCACTGAACTCATCCAAACCCTCCAGCAAAACGCTTTTCCCCAATTCTCTCAACGTCACAGACTCTCATTTCTGGATTCCTGGGCAGTGCTGAGGGAGTGCCGCACTGTCAGATGGTCAGTACTGAGGGAGTGCTGCACTGTCAGAGGGTCAGTACTGAGGGAGTGCCGCACTGTCAGAGGGTCAATACTGAGGGAGTACCGCACTGTCAGAGGGTCAATACTGAGGGAGTGCCGCACTGTCAGAGGGTCAGTACTGAGGGAGTGCCGCACTGTCAGATGGTCAGTACTGAGGGAGTGCTGCACTGTCAGAGGATCAGTGCTGAGGGAGTGCTGCACTGTCAGAGGGTCAGTGCTGAGGGAGTGCCGCACTGTCAGAGGGTCAGTGCTGAGGGAGTGCTGCACTGTCAGAGGGTCAGTACTGAGGGAGTGCCGCACTGTCAGAGGGTCAATACTGAGGGAGTGCCGCACTGTCAGAGGGTCAGTACTGAGGGAGTGCTGCACTGTCAGAGGGCCAGTACTGAGGGAGTGCCGCACTGTCAGAGGGTCAGTGCTGAGGGAGTGCCGCACTGTCAGAGGGTCAGTACTGAGGGAGTGCCGCACTGTCAGAGGGTCAGTACTGAGGGAGTGCCGCACTGTCAGAGTGTCAGTACTGAGGGAGTGCCGCACTGTCAGAGGGTCAGCACTGAGGGAGTGCCGCACTGTCAGAGGGTCAGTACTGAAGGAGCGCCGCACTATTGGAGGGTTCTTCTTAAAGATTGCATCACTGTTTGATGCTACCAATTTTGGACGACATGTTAAACACATGTCACTCAGGTAGTTGTTAATCATATGATACATCATCAGGAGCGGGTGAATGAATCTGACCTTCCCTCCAAAGGCTCTGAATCGCATTGGCCTTCCATCGAATGTGCCTTTATTTCCCATCCCAAATTGCCCTTGCGATGCCCTCTTAGACTGCTGCCGTCACTGAGGTACAGCCTCAAACTGGACAGGAAATTCCGTCATGTTCCAGTCACTGAAATGAATATGTTCTTCTCAAATGTCAAATAGCCTCGAATATTCATGTCCCATCTTTACAAATCTGTCTCTGCAAAAGCTATCAGATTCAACTCATTTCTTTCTATTTGTGCTATCAATTCATGTTCTGAACGCTTTGCATCAGATAAATCGCTTTGCTCCAGCTTCTGGCATGCCCACCATACATCCCACTGAACCAGGGTTTGTTCCCTGGCTTGATGGTAATGTGCTGGGCCATGAGATTATACAATTGTCCTGCTGCCGATAGCCCGTGGCTGCCCAGCTTTGAGCTGTTCGATCTGTTCCATTTAGCTGATGATGAAGGATGCTGGAGGCTGTCTTCATTATGAAGAGTGAACTTTATCTCCACAAGGACTGTGCAGTGGTCAGTCCCTTCAGCACTCTGATAAACTGATGCGCCTCTGATGGGTACATTGGTGAGGCTGAGGTGAAGCAGCTTTTTTACTCATCTTGGTTTCCTGATCTCTCTTTGCAGATTGGGGCTTTGCAGATTGGGGCTTTACAGGATTGGGGCTTTGCAGATTGGGGCTTTACAGGATTGGGGCTTTGCAGATTGGGGCTTTGCAGATTGGGGCTTTACAGGATTGGGGCT
Source organism: Mustelus asterias (assembly GCF_964213995.1). Lineage (NCBI taxonomy): Eukaryota > Metazoa > Chordata > Chondrichthyes > Carcharhiniformes > Triakidae > Mustelus > Mustelus asterias. The sequence continues at coordinate 834,304 of NC_135807.1, read as the reverse complement.
TTGCAGATTGGGGCTTTGCAGATTGGGGCTTTACAGGATTGGGGCTTTGCAGATTGGGGCTTTGCAGATTGGGGCTTTGCAGATTGGGGCTTTGCAGGATTGGGGCTTTGCAGATTGGGGCTTTGCAGGATTGAGGCTTTGCAGATTGGGGCTTTGCAGGATTGGGGCTTTGCAGGATTGGGGCTTTGCAGGATTGGGGCTTTGCAGATTGAGGCTTTGCAGATTGGGGCTTTGCAGATTGGGGCTTTGCAGATTGGGGCTTTGCAGGATTGGGGCTTTACAGGATTGGGGCTTTGCAGGATTGGGGCTTTGCAGATTGGGGCTTTGCAGGATTGGGGCTTTGCAGATTGGGGCTTTGCAGGATTGGGGCTTTGCAGATTGGGGCTTTGCAGGATTGGGGCTTTGCAGATTGGGGCTTTGCAGGATTGGGGCTTTACAGGATTGGGGCTTTGCAGGATTGGGGCTTTGCAGATTGGGGCTTTGCAGGATTGGGGCTTTGCAGATTGGGGCTTTGCAGGATTGGGGCTTTGCAGATTGGGGCTTTACAGGATTGGGGCTTTGCAGATTGGGGCTTTGCAGGATTGGGGCTTTGCAGATTGGGGCTTTGCAGGATTGGGGCTTTGCAGGATTGGGGCTTTGCAGATTGGGGCTTTGCAGGATTGGGGCTTTGCAGGATTGGGGCTTTGCAGGATTGGGGCTTTGCAGGATTGGGGCTTTGCAGATTGGGGCTTTGCAGGATTGGGGCTTTGCAGGATTGGGGCTTTGCAGGATTGGGGCTTTGCAGGATTGGGGCTTTGCAGATTGGGGCTTTGCAGGATTGGGGCTTTGCAGATTGGGGCTTTGCAGATTGGGGCTTTGCAGATTGGGACTTTGCAGGATTGGGGCTTTGCAGGATTGGGGCTTTGCAGATTGGGGCTTTGCAGATTGGGGCTTTGCAGATTGGGACTTTGCAGGATTGGGGCTTTGCAGGATTGAGGCTTTGCAGGATTGAGGCTTTGCCAGGTCCGCACGAAACCCGGGCCAGGTGACCCTCGATTGCGCTGATACCGAACTGGGCTGTGTCCAGTCCGCGCTGTCTCCAGTGGGCGCTGTCTCCAGTCTGCGCTGCCTCCAGTCCGCGCTGCCTCCAGTCCGCGCTGCGTCCAGTCCGCGCTGTGTCCAGTCCGCGCTGTGTCCAGTCCGCGCTGTGTCCAGTCCGCGCTGTGTCCAGTCCGCGCTGTGTCCAGTCCGCGCTGTGTCCAGTCCGCGCTGTGTCCAGTCTGCGCTGTGTCCAGTCCGTGCTGTGTCCAGTCCGCGCTGTGTCCAGTCTGCGCTGTGTCCAGTCCGCGCTGTGTCCAGTCCGCGCTGTGTCCAGTCCGCGCTGTGTCCAGTCCGCGCTGTCTCCAGTCCGCGCTGTCTGCGGACTGCGCTGCCTCCGCACTGCGCTGCCTCCGCACTGCGCTGCCTCCGCACTGCGCTGCCTCCGGACTGCGCTGCCTCCGCACTGCGCTGCCTCCGGACTGCGCTGCCTCCGCACTGCGCTGCCTCCGCACTGCGCTGCCTCCGGACTGCGCTGCCTCCGGACTGCGCTGCCTCCGGGCTGCGCTGCCTCCGGACTGCGCTGCCTCCGGACTGCGCTGCCTCCGGAATGCACTGACTCCGGACTGCGCTGCCTCCGGAATGCGCTGCCTCCGGACTGCGCTGCCTCCGGAATGCACTGACTCCGGACTGCGCTGTCTCCGGAATGCGCTGCCTCCGGACTGTGCTGCCTCTGGGCTGCGCCGTCTCTCTCTGATATCCTTTCAATATCATGTGAGTCTTACTTGAGGATCCAAGGAGGATGTGAGCTGTGAGCAACTGATGTCAAAAAATAAGAACATGGGAACATAAGAACATAAGAACTAGGAGCAGGAGTAGGCCATCTGGCCCCTCGAGCCTGCTCCGCCATTCAATAAGATCATGGCTGATCTTTTTGTGAACTCAGCTCCACTTACCCGCCTGCTCACCGTAACCCTTAATTCCTTTACTGTTCAAAAATTTATCTATCCTTGCCTTAAAAACATTCAATGAGGTAGCCTCAACTGCTTCACTGGGCAGGGTATTCCACAGATTCACAACCCTTTGTGTGAAGAAGTTTCTCCTCAACTCAGTCCTAAATCTGCTTCCCCTTATTTTGAGGCTATGCCTCCTAGTTCTAGTTTCACCCGCCAGTGGAAACAACTTCCCTGCTTCTATCTTATCTATTCCCTTCATAATCTTAGATGTTTCTATAAGATCTCCCCTCATTCTTCTGAATTCCAATGAGTATTGTCCCAATCTACTTAGTCTCTCCTCATAAGCCAACCCTCTCAACTCTGGAATCAACCGAGTGAATCTCGTCTGCACCCCCTCCAGTGCCAGTATATCCTTTCTCAAGTAAGGAGACCAAAACTGTACACAATACTCCAGGTGTGGCCTCACCAGCACCTTATACAGCTGCAACATAACCTCGCTGTTTTTAAACTCCATCCCTCTAGCAATGAAGGACAAAATTCCATTTGCCTTCTTAATTACCTGCTGCACCTGCAAACCAACTCCTTGAGATTCCTGCACAAGGACACCCAGGTCCCTCTGCACAGCAGCATGCTGCAATTTTTTACCATTTAAATAATAGTCCATTTTGCTGTTATTCCCACCAAAATGGATGACCTCACATTTGCCAACATTGTTCTCCATCTGCCAGACCCTCGCCCACTCACTTACACTATCTATATCCCTTTGCAGACTTTCAGCGTCCTCTGCACACTTTGCTCTTCCACCCATCTCTAGTGTCATCTGCGAATTTTGACACACTACACTTGGTCCCCAACTCCAAATCATCTATGTAAATCGTAAACAATTGCGGTCCCAACACTGATCCCTGAGGCACACCACTAGTCACTGATCGCCAACCAGAAAAACACCCATTTACCCCCACTCTTTGCTTTCTGTTAGTTAACCAATCCTCTATCCATGCTAATACATTACCCGTAACACTGTGCACCTTTATCTCATGCAGCAGTCTTTTGTGCGGCACCTTGTCAAATGCCTTCTGGAAATCCAGATACACCACATCCACAGGTTCCCCATTGCCCACTGCACATGTAATGTTCTCAAAGAATTCTACCAAATCAGTCAAACATGACCTGCCCTTCATGAACCCATGCTGCGTCTTACCAATGGGACAATTTATATCCAGATGTCTCGCTATTTCTTCCTTGATGATAGAGTCAAGCATTTTCCCTACTGCAGAAGTTAAGCTAACCGGCATTTAATTTCTGTGATAGGGTTGATTCCATTGAACCACGTGATGTACATTCTCCCAAACACTAAACTCTGAAAGCACTGTGATTTGATCCAAATTGTTTTTATTCCATGAACATGACATTAGCACAAGGTATTCGATTCGTGTGACCCCCTCGTAACCTCTGTGTGCACGCAGTCTGGTGTCAGGCCCTGCAGCGCTGTCTAAGCTTCTTGTACATCACGGCAACAAAGCCAAACAGAAAACCAGATCACTGTTCCAATTGTTGGCTGAAGTTGCCTTTTCCTCACTGAGCCTGCAGCGGCCTCACTTGGTGCTGTCTCGAGTTGCCCAGTGCCTGGGTGTTGCTGAGCTGTGTGCCTCGATAGTAATGCTGCCACACCAGGGTCAGCTATAGGTGATAATCTTTCTTTCTCTATTGCCCATTAGGATTACATGCAGAACGTTCATGGCAAGGAAATCGATCTGCTGCGGACTACGGTGAAAGTCCCGGGTAAGAGGCCCCCACGGGCAACAGCAGGAAATGCTCCGAGTGCCAGTCCCAAGACCAATGGGCTGACCAAGGACAGGAGTAACCTGCAGCTGGCTGGGAATCAGGGTAAGTGTTGGTGCCTTTCCGCTTTGTGCTTTTGGCATGCTCAGTTGTTGGGAGTATATTTACTCTGGGCGCAGTGGAGACCTTTCAGTCATTGCTGGTCTCAGATTGGCTCTGGTTGAAGACTGAGGTTCACTGGCATTCCGTTCCGGATTAGGATCAGTGATGGTCAGTGATTGGGCGTCTGTTACCGTGTCCGTTCCGGTGTCAGTTCCGGACGGTTTTGGTGTCAGTTCTGGTCAGTGATTGGTGTCAGGTCCCGTGTCCATTCTGGTCAGTTCCGGTATCAATTCTGAAATCAGTTCCGGACGGTTTTTGTGTCAGTTCCGGTTAGTGATTGGCATCCGTTCCGGTGTCAGTTGTGGTGTCAGTTCCGGACGGTTCCGGTGTCAGTTGTGGTGTCAGTTCCGGACGGTTCCGGTGTCAGTTGTGGTGTCAGATCCGGTCAGTTCCCGTGTCCCGGCATCAGTTCCGGCGTCAATTTCGGCGTCAGTTCCGGTCAGTGCTTGGCGTCTGTTCCAGGGTCAGTTCTGGTGTCCATTCCGGTTCATGGTGGTGCCAGTTTAACTTGAGTGCCAACTGGTGCAGCATTTGATCAGTGTTGCTGAAAGTGGGCATTGGCTCGAATTACCCATTCTCAGTGTGCTCTTGCGGTGTTTGAGATCGGGATGTTGGTGATTGTGAGACATAGAAACATAGAAGATAGGAGCAGGTGGAGGCCATTCGGCCCCTCGAGCCTGCTCCATCATTCATCACGATCATGGCTGACCATCCAACTCAATAGCCTAATCCTGCTTTCTCCCCATAACCTTTGATCCCATTCGCCCCAAGTGCTATATCCAGCCGCCTCTTGAATACATTCAATGTTTTGGCATCAACTACTTCCTGTGGGAATGAATTCCACAGGTCACCGCTCTTTGGGTGAAGAAATGTCTCCTCACCTCCATTCTAAATGGTCTACCCCGAATCCTCAGACTGTGACCCCTGGTTCTGGATTCCCCCACCATCGGGAACATCCTCCCTGCATCTATCCTGTCGAGACCTGTTAGAATTTTATAAGTCTCTATCAAATCCAATCTCATTCGTCTGAACTCCAGCGAAATCAATCCTAACCTAGTCAATCTCTTCCCATATATCAGTCCCGTCATCCCCAGAATCAGCCTGGTAAACCTTCGCTGCACTCCCTCGAGAGCAAGAACATCCTTCCTCAGAAAAGGAGACCAAAACTGCACACAATACTCTAGGTGTGGCCTCACCAAGGCCCTGTATAATTGCAACAACACATCCCTGCTCCTGTACTCGAAATCTCTCGCAATGAAGGCCAACATACCATTTGCCTTCGTTACCACCTGCTGCACCTGCATGCTTACCTTCAGTGACTGGTGCACAAGGACACCCAGGTCCCGCTGCACACTCCCCTCTCCCAATTTACAGCCATTCAGGTAGTAATCTGCCGCCTTGTTTTTGCTTCCAAAGTGAATAACCTCACACTTATCCAAATTATACTGCATCTGCCATTGTTTTGCCCACTCACCCAACCTGTCCAGATCATTCTGAAGGATCTCTGCATCCTCATCACAGTTCACCCTCCCACCCAACTTGGTATCAACAAAGAACAAAGAAAATTACAGCACAGGAACAGGCCCTTCGGCCCTCCAAGCCTGCACCGACCATGCTGCCTGATTCAACTAAAACCCCCTACCCTTCTGGGGACCATATCCCTCTATTCCCATCCTATTCATGTATTTGTCCAGACGCCCCTCAAAAGTCACTACCGTATCCGCTTCCACTACCTCCCCCGGCAACGAGTTCCAGGCACCCACCACCCTCTGCCTCGTACATCTCCTTTTAACCTTGCCCCTCGCACCTTAAACCTGTGCCCCCAGTAATTGACTCTTCCACCCTGGGAAAAAGCTTCTGACTATTCACTCTGTCCATGTCTCTCATAATCTTGTAGACTTCTACCAGGTCTCCCCTCAACCTCCGTCGTTCCAGTGAGAACAAACCAAGTTTCTCCAACCTCTCCTCACAGCTAATGCCCTCTGTACCAGGCAACATCCTGGGAAATCTTATCTGCATTCTCTCCAAAGCCTCCACATCCTTCTGGTAGTGTGGCGACCAGAATTGAACACGAGATTCCAAGTGCGGCCTAACTAAGGTTCTATAAAGCTGCAACATGGCTTGCCAATTTTTAAACTCAGTGCCCCGGCCGATGAAGGCAAGCATGCCGTATGCCTTCTTGACTACCTTCTCTACCTGCATTGCCACTTTCAGTGACTTGTGTACCTGGACACCCAGATCCCTTTGCCTATCAATACTCTTAAGGGTTCTGCCATTTACTGTATATTTCAATATAGACAATATAGAACAGTACAGCACAGAACAGGCCCTTCGGCCCACGATGTTGTGCCGAGCTTTATCTGAAACCAAGATCAAGCTATCCCACTCCCTATCATCCTGGTGTGCTCCATGTGCCTATCCAATAACCGCTTAAATGTTCCTAAAGTGTCTGATTCCACTATCACTGCAGGCAGTCCATTCCACACCCCAACCACTCTCTGCGTAAAGAACCTACCTCTGATATCCTTCCTATATCTCCCACCATGAACCCTATAGTTATGCCCCCTTGTAATAGCTCCATCCACCCGAGGAAATAGTCTTTGAACGTTCACTCTATCTATCCCCTTCATCATTTTATAAACCTCTATTAAGTCTCCCCTCAGCCTCCTCCGTTCCAGAGAGAACAGCCCTAGCTCCCTCAACCTTTCCTCATAAGACCTACCCTCCAAACCAGGCAGCATCCTGGTAAATCTCCTCTGCACTCTTTCCAGCGCTTCCACATCCTTCTTATAGTGAGGTGACCAGAAGTGCACACAATATTCCAAATGTGGTCTCACCAAGGTCCTGTACAGTTGCAGCATAACCCCACGGCTCTTAAACTCCAACCCCCTGTTAATAAAAGCTAACACACTATAGGCCTTCTTCACAGCTCTATCCACTTGAGTGGCAACCTTTAGAGATCTGTGGATATGGACCCCAAGATCTCTCTGTTCCTCCACAGTCTTCAGAACCCTACCTTTGACCCTGTAATCCACATTTCCTATCTATATTAGACCTTCCAAAATGCATTACCTCACATTTGTCTAGATTAAACTCCATCTGCCATCTCTCCGCCCAAGTGTCCAACCGGACTATATCCTGCTGTATCCTCTGATGGTCCTCATCGCTTTCCGCAAATCCACCAACCTTTGTGTCGTCCGCAAACTTACTAATCAAACCATCTGCAAATCTATCATCTGCAAACTTTGAGATGTTACATTTTGTTCCCTCTTCCAAATCATTAATATATATTGTGAGTAGCTGGGGTCCCAGCACTGATCCCTGTGGCACCCCACTAGTTACTGCCTGCCAATTTGAAAAGCACCCATTAATTCCTACTCTTTGTTTCCTCTCTGCCAACCAGTTTTCTATCCATCTCAATACGCTTCCCCCAATCCCATGCGCTTTAATCTTGCACGGTAATCTTTTGTGCGGGACTTTGTCAAATGCTTTCTGAAAGTCCAAATATACCACATCGACTGGCTCTCCCTTGTCAACTCTACTAGTTACATCTTCAAAGAATTCCAACAGATTTGTCAAGCATGATTTCCCCTTCATAAATCCATGCTGACTCTGTCTGATCCTGCCACTGCTTTCTAAATGCTCCGCTATAAACTCCTTGATAATGGATTCGAGAACTTTCCCCATTACCGACGTTAGACTTACTGGTCTATAATTTTCTCTCTACCTCCCTTTTTGAATATTGGAGTGACATTAGCTACCCTCCAATCTGCAGGGACTGTTCTAGAGTCTATAGAATCCTGGAAGATGACCACCAATGCATCCACTATTTCTCGAGCCACTTCCTTAAGTACTCTGGGATGTAGATTATCAGACCCTGGGGATTTATCCACCTTCAATCCCATCAACTTTCCCAGCACCATTTCTCTCCTAATATTGATCTCCCTCAGTTCTTCCCCCTCACTAAATCTTGCATTCTCCAACATTTCTGGCATCTGATTTGTGTCCTCTTTTGTGAATCCAGAACCAAAGTATGTATTCAGTTGCTCGGCCATTTCTTTGTCCCCTATTATACATTCCCCTGTTTCTGTCTGTAGAGGACCTACATTTGTCTTCACCAACCCCTTTCTCTTCACGTATCTATAGAAACTCTTCGTATCAGTTTTTATGTTCCCTGCAAGCTTACTTTCGTACTGTATTTTCCCCTTCTTAATCAATCCCTTGGTCCTCCTTTGCTGAATTCTAAACTGCTCCCAATCCTCAGACCTATTATTTTTCTTGGCCAATCTGTATGCTTCTTCCTTGGATCGGACACTCTCTCTAATTTCCTTTGTAAGCCATGGATTGGCCCTCTTACCCATTTTGCTTTTGTGCCAGACAGGAATAAACAGTTGCTGCAGTTCCCCCATGCGTTCCTTGAATGTTTGCCATTGTCTATCCATTGTCATCCCTTTAACTAACTCTCCCCAATCTATCAAGGCCACCTCATGCCTCATATCCTCATAGTTTCCTTTATTAAGATTCCGCACCCCAGTCTCCGAATCAACTACTTCATTCTCCATCTTGATAAAATATTCTCTCATGTTATGGCCACTCATCCCCAAGGGGTCTCGAACAGTTAGATTGGCAATGATTCCCTTCTCATTACACAGCACTCAGTCTACGACGGCCTGCTCTCTGGTTGGTTCCTCCACATATTGGTCAAGACAACAATCCCGTAAACACTCCAGGAATTCCTCCTCTACGGCATTGTGGCTGATTTGATTTGCCCAATCTATGTGCAGATTAAAATCACCCATGATCACCGATATTCCCGTATCACATGCGTCTCTAATTTCCTGTTCAATGCCATTCCCAACATCCCGCACTGCAGTTTGGAGTTTATATGTGACACCCACTGATGTTTTTTGCCCCTTGGTATTTCTCACCTCTACCCATACAGACTCCACATTGTCAGAGCGAATATCCTTTCTTATTATTGTGTTAATTTCCTCTTTAACCAGCAGTGCCACTCCACCACCTTTTCCTTTATGCCTGTCCTTCCTAAATACTGAATACCCTGGGACATTCAGTTCCCACCCCTGGTCACCCTGCAGCCATGTCTCCGTAATCCCAATTATATTGTACCCGTTTACATCTATCTGCGTGATTAGTTCATTCACTTTATTGTAAATGCTCCACGCATTAAGGCACAGAGCCTTTAAGCTTGTCTTTTTAACATTGTTTGCCTTGCTCCCAATATTTTTCTCTATAGCGCTGTTTGAATTTTGTCCTTGGTTTCTCTGCCCATCACTTTTCTTATTCCCTTTTCTACCTTTTGTTTTTGTCCTTGCTCCCTCCTTCTCTGACTCCTTACATCGGTTCCCATCCCCCTGGCATATTAATTTGAACCTTCCCCAACCGCTCTAGCAAACACTCCCCCTAGGACATCAGTCCCAGTCCTGCCCAGGTGTAACCCATCCGATTTGTACAGGTCCCACCTCCCCCAGAACCGGTCCCAATGCCCCAGGAATCTGAAACCCTCCCCCTCACACCATCTCTTCAGCCATGTATTTATCCGATATATCCTCTCATTTCTACTCTGACTAGCACGTGGCACCGGTAGTAATCTCGAGATCACCATCTTTGAGGTCTGATTTCTTAACGAGCTTGCGGGAAGTGATGGTGGGTGTGAGGAATGTTTGTGTGAAGGGTGTATGTATGGCTTTTCACAAACTGTGATTTGAATGTTTAACTGTCTCCGTGAATGATCAACTTGTGTGGAAACGGATGGAGCGGCTTTGCTTTTGGGCTGCTTATCGAATGCATCAGTGCTGAAAACTCTTACACTTGTCAAAAAATCTTTTTCTTTGGTGAGATTTGGGTGTTGTTAGCTAGGGCAGCATTTATCGCCCATCCCTAGTTGCCCTTGAGGTGGTGGTGAGTTGCCTTCTTAAACCGTTCTTTTCCATGTAGTGTAGGTACACCCACAGTGCTGTTAGGGAGAGAGTTGCAGGATTTTAACCCAGTGACAATGAAGGAATGGCGATATATTTCCAAGCCCGGAGGGTAAGTGACTTGGAGGGGAGCTCGCAGATGATGTGTTTGCTGCCCTTGTCCTTTTAGGTAATAGAGATCATGGGTTTGGAAGGTGCTGTTGAAGGAGCCTTGGTGAATTGAGTTAGTGCATCTCGTGGACAGTACAGACTGCTGCTACTGTGTGTCGGTGGTGGAGGGAGTGAATGTTTGTGAGTGGCATGCCAATCAAACCGGCTGCTTTGTCTTGGATGGTGTTGCGCTTTTTGAGTGTTGTTGGGGCTGCACCATCCAGGCAAGTGGAGGGTATTCCATCACACTCTTGATTTGTGGACAGGCTTTGGGGAGTTAGGAGGTGAGTTACTCTCCGCAGGATTCCCAGCCTCTGAGCGGCTCTTGGAGACACAGTATTTTATAGCTGGGTCCAGTTCAGTTTCTGGTCAGTGGTTACCCCAGGATATTGGCACTGGGGATTCAGTGACGGTAATGTCAAGAGGTGAGAGTTAGACTCTCTCATGTTGGCGGGGAGCTTTGTGTGGTGTAGGTATTACTGCCACTTGTCAGCCCAAGCATGAATCCTGTCCAGGTCTTGCTGCATTTGGACATGGACTGTTTCAGTATTTGAGAACTTATGAATTATACTGAACATTGTGCAGTCATCGGCGAACATCCCCACTTCTGACTTTAAGATGGAAGGAAGGTCATTGATGAAGCAGCTGAAGATGGTTGGGTGTCGAACACCCTGAGGGACTCCTGTGCTGATGTCCTGGAGCTGAGATGATTGGCCTCCAACCACCACAACCATCTTCCTTTGTGAAGGGTGAACCCGCCGACAGTCCCCAGTCAGTGTTGTGCAGCAGAGTCTGATTCCCATTCATTCCAGCTTTGCCGGGGCTCTTTGATGCCTCACTTGGTTAAATACTGTCCTGATGTCTACAAGATTATGAGAGGCATGGACAGAGTGGATAGTCAGAAGCTTATTCCCAGGGTGGAAGAGTCAATTACTAGGGGGCACAGGTTTAAGGTGCGAGGGGCAAGGTTCAAAGGAGATGTACGAGGCAGATTTTTTACACAGATGGGGCCTGGAACTCGTTGCCGGGGGAGGTAGTGGAAGCGGATACGGTAGTGACTTTTAAAGGACGTCTTGACAAATACATGAATAGGATGGGAATAGAGGGATATGGTCCCCGGAAGGGTAGGGGGTTTTAGTTAAGTCGGGCAGCATTGTCGGTGCAGGCTTGGAGGGCCGAAGGGCCTGTTCCTGTGCTGTAATTTTCTTTGTTCGGGGGGGGGATGGTTGGTTGGTTAGCTCAGTTGGTTAGATTGCAATGCAGGGTGACACCAGCAGCCTGGGATGACTGGTGGCACTGGCTGTGGCAGTGGGTGGAAGCTTGCCTCCTTTTCTAAGCTTGATGCTGAGCCAATTGTCTCTCTCTCTCTCTCTCTCTAACAGAGGTTGTTTCACCAACTATAGCTAATTACCTCACCTTAACTGGGGCCAAGGCTGGAATGATATCTGAAACCGAGTGACCCTGAAAAACAGGGCTTCACGTTGCAGTGTTTATATCACTGGATTAGTAACCAAGGTGCTTTGGTGACATGGTTCAAAATCCCTGGTGGTGGAATTTAAATTCAGTTAATAAATTGGGTAAGCACGGCTATCATTTGTTCTTGTAAAAACCCTCCTGCTTCACTCACATAGAAACATAGAAGATAGGAGCAGGAAGAGGCCATTCGGCCCTTTGAGCCTGCTCTGCCATTCATTACGATCATGGCTCATCGTCCAACTCAATAGCGTTATCCTGCTTTTTCCTCATAACCTTTGATCCCATTCACCCCAAGTGCTATATCCAGCCACCTCTTGAATACATTCAATATTTTGGCAACAGCTACTTCCTGTGGTAATGAATTCCACAGACTCACCATTCTTTGGGTAAAGAAATGTCTCCTTATCTCCGTCCTAAATGGTCTACCCTGAATCCTCAGACTGTGACCCCTGGTTCTGGATTCCCCCACCATCGGGAACATCCTCCCTGCATCTACCCTGTCTAGTCCTGTTAGAATTTTATAAATCTCTATGAGATCCCCCCTCATTCGTCTGAACTCCAGTGAAAACAATCCTAACCCAGTAAATCTCTCCTCATACATCAGTCCCGCCATCCCCGGAATCAGCCGGGTAAACCTTCACTGCATTCCCTCGAGAGCAAGAACATCCTTCCTCAGAAAAGGAGACTAAAACTGCACACAATACTCTAGGTGTGGCCTCACCAAGGCCCTGTATAATTGTAACAACACATCCCTGCTCCTTCAATGTCGTTTAGAGAAGGAAATCTGCCATCCTTACCCAGTCTGGCCTGCACCTACAGCACTCTTCACTGCCCTGTGAATTGGCCGAGCGAGACACTCAGTTCAAGGGCAATCACTGCTCTCTCCCACCCTGTTCCAGTTGCCTCACATGTTTCATCTCAGGACTTGACGTGAGCAATTGATTTAATTATCAGCTTGTGCCAAATATGTTTAGTGAGGCGAACGTCCTGTATTTTTCATGCCTCTGCAGTTCTGTCCTGGTCCCACTGGACTTTACTGAAGTTAGAGGGGGACAGATTCAGACATGAATTTGCAGAAAGGTTAATTAGGCTGGAGGAAGAGAAGGAGATGAGAATGGGGCACAGGAGACTGTGTTTTCAAATCAGATCTTACAAACAATTAACCTTTTGAACAAATATAGTTTGTGTAGGAGGGGAGTGGGTGATCCATCGGAGAAATGTTTCTGGCAGTATTTTTGCTAACCATTAATGCCTTGCCTTTCCAGCATATTTAGATACTTAGGTGTCAAGCTAATTAACCCTTTCTGTCCCCAGCCTCCTGCTTGTCCAACCCCTCAAGCATTTGCATGCAATGCCCATCAGAGATTTGTTCTGTATTTTTTCTGTACTGGCTGGTTACACATCATTTCCCTCACACTGGAGTTCAACATGTGAAAGTAACAGCAGTTGGTGTGGTATATTAGGATTGTATGTATAGTAACAGCGCAATACATGTCAGGGCTGTGTGTACAGTAACAGTTTACATATTGGGCTGTGTACACAGTAATGCAATATTAGGAGTGTGTGTACAGGAACAAGGCAATATATTAGGGTGAATTTTCAGTACCTATGGGGTACATTCGGGTGCGTACAGGAACAGCAGTATATTAGTGGTGTATAGGAACAGTGTGGTGTATTAGCAGTGTGTGTACAGTTATAGTGCCATATATTGGGTGTGTGTATAGAGTTTAGTATAGAGACATGAGTGCACACTCAATGCAGTACGTTAGAGATGTCTGTGTATTAACTGTGTGGTATTTGGAGTGTTTGTACAGGACCGGTGCAGTATATTTGGGATGTGCACAGTAACTGTGTGGTATATTATGGATGTGTGTACAGTAATGATTTGTTAAATTGGAATTTTTTTTATTCATTCGTGGGACATGGGCATCGCTGGCTGGCCAGCATTTATTGTCCATCCCTGGTTGCCCTTGAAGGACATGATGTGGAGATTCCGGCATTGGACTGGGGTGGGCACAGTAAGTACAACACCAGGTTAAAGTCCAACACGTTTATTTGATAGCACTCCTTTGGACGACAGTTGAGAGTCAACCACATTGCTGTGCTTCTGGAGTCACGTGTAGGCCAGACCAGGTAAGGACGGCAGATTTCTTTCCCGAAAGGAAATTAGTGAACCAGCTGCTGTGGTGGAATTCGAACCCGGGTCCTCAGAACATTAGCTGAGTTTTTGGATTAATAGTCGAGCAATAATACCACTAGGCCATAGCCTTCCCCCTACGCATGCATATAGTTACAGTGCGGTATATTCAAGGTGTGTGTACAGTTACAATGCAGTATATTTGGAGTGTGTGTACACAGTGCAGTATATTTGGGGTGTGTGGACACAGTGCAGTATATTTGGGGTGTGTGTACAGTTACAGTGCAGTATATTTGGGGTATGTATACGCAGTGCAGTATATTAGGGATGTGTACAGTTACAGTGCATTATATTAGGGGTGTGTGTAGTTACAGTGCAGTATATTTGGAGTGTGTACACAGTGCAGTATATTAGGGGTGTGTGTACAGTTACAGTGCAGTATATTTGGGGTGTGTGTACACAGTGCAGCATATTAGGGGTGTGTACAGTTACAGTGCAGCATATTAGGGGTGTGTACAGTTACAGTGCAGTATATTTGGGGTGTGTGTACACAGTGCAGCATATTAGGGGTGTGTACAGTTACAGTGCAGTATATTAGGGGTGTGTGCAGTTACAGTGCAGTATATTTGGAGTGTGTACACAGTGCAGTATATTGGGGTGTGTGTACAGTTACAGTGCAGTATATTAGGGGTGTGTACAGTTACAGTGCAGTATATTGGGGTGTGTGTACCGTTATAGTGCAGTATATTTGGGGTGTGTGTACACAGTGCAGTATATTAGGGGTGTGTACAGTTACAGTGCAGTATATTAGGGGTTAGTACAGTTACAGTGCAGTATATTTGGGGTGTGTGTACATTTGGAGTGTGTACACAGTGCAGTATATTAGGGGTGTGTGTTCAGTTACAGTGCAGTATATTTGGGGTGTGTGTACACAGTGCAGCATATTAGGGGTGTGTACAGTTACAGTGCAGTATATTAGGGGTGTGTGCAGTTACAGTGCAGTATATTTGGAGTGTGTACACAGTGCAGTAGGGGTGTGTGTACAGTTACAGTGCAGTATATTAGGGGTGTGTACAGTTACAGTGCAGTATATTGGGGTGTGTGTACCGTTATAGTGCAGTATATTTGGGGTGTGTGTACACAGTGCAGTATATTAGGGGTGTGTACAGTTACAGTGCAGTATATTAGGGGTTAGTACAGTTACAGTGCAGTATATTAGGGGTGTGTGTACAGTTATAGTGCAGTATATTTGGGGTATGTGTACACAGTGCAGTATATTAGGGGTTAGTACAGTTACAGTGCAGTATATTTGGGGTGTGTATGCAGTGCAGTATATTTGGGGTGTGTGTACACAGTGAAGTATATTAGGGGTGTGTGTACAGTTACAGTGCAGTATATTTGGGGTGTGTGTACACAGTGCAGTATATTAGGGGTGTGTGTACAGTTACAGTGCAGTATATTAGGGGTGTGTACAGTTACAGTGCAGTATATTAGGGGTGTGTACACAGTGCAGTATATTAGGGGGGTGTGTACAGTTACAGTGCAGCATATTAGGGGTGTGTGTATAATAGCATTTTTGTATATAAGAAACATATACAGTAACACAGTCTGGTACATTCTGTGTATATGGAAATGTAACTTCCTCCTGTTACTAACATATGTTTTGTGGGCTTTTCAGTTTCTGGCGAGAGCAGTTGAGTTAACTGATGGCTTGTGTGGAACATGCTTAGCTTGGGAGGTTGAATGGGATTGGCAAGGGGTACGGTGGTGCTGAGTGAATATGTTTGGACAGTGTGAGTGTTGGCCTCCCTGGATGATGAGTGTTACATATGGAGCTTTGTTTTAACAAAGTTGAGACCTTGTTGAACCTCTTTGCTCCATCTGTTTCCAGTTTGCTGCAAGTCTGAACCAGGTTTGCATACAAAATCCAGGAGGTGAAAAGTGAGGAGTTTGGACTCTGTTCCATATCTCGAGTCTCCTGACTGGGTTTTGTTTGTTACTGCTGGGAATCTATTGCAAAGTGAACATTGGAAAATGTGACGGCAATTCAGGCACTGGCACAATGGGTCAATAATCGCTGAAAACTGCGGGTCAGAGGTTAAATCTGTGCTATTGATTTTATATCATGTTGACTGTACAGATTAAAATCTCCTTTGATGTGAAAATTTTCACTGACATTCAGTGTGACAGGCAGTGGTTTGTGCTGATAAGATGTGTGTTTGGACAATAGGAGCATGAGTTGGCAGCCAGTCACATTGCAGAGCTGACAGGGTACTGTGCGATAGTTCTGTGCTATTTATATTTCAGAGCTGCCTTTTTTGGAAACCCTTCCGAAAGTCAGCCAGTTCCATTTGATGTCCAGTCTCTGCCCCATTTCTACCAGAGTGTGAATAGATATTAGTGGAAGAGTAACACATTTATTCATAGCATTCAACCAGCACCATCAAAATGATATTAGCTGGTCAGTCTTCACATTGTTTATGAGATCTTGCTGTGCGTAAAGTCATTGCACGGTTTGGCAGAACGATTCCCAGTATTTGGAGCGAACAAAGAAAATTACAGCACAGGAACAGGCCCTTCGGCCCTCCAAGCCTGCACCGACCATGCTGCCCGACTGAACTAAAACCCCCTACCCTTCCGGGCACCATATCCCTCTATTCCCATCCTTTTTATGTATTTGTCAAGGCGCCCCTTAAAAGTCACTACCATATCCGTTTCTACTACCTCCCCAGGCAACGAGTTCCAGGCACCAACCACTCTTTGTGTAAAACATCTGCCTCGTACATCTCCTTTAAACCTTGCCCCTCACACCTTAAACCTGTGCCCCCTAGTAATTGACTCTTCCACCCTGGGAAAAAGCTTCTGACTATCCACTCTGTCCATGCCTCTCATAATCTTGTAGACTTCTTTCAGGTCTCCACTCAACCTCCGTTGTTCCAGTGAGAACAAACCAAGTTTTTCTAACCTCTCCTCATAGCTGATGCCCTCCATACCAGGCAACATCCTGGTAAATCTTTTCTGTACCCTCTCTATAGCCTCCACATCGTTCTGGCAGTGTGGCGACCAGAATTGAACACTATATTCTAAGTGTGGCCTGACTAAGGTTCTACAAAGCTGCAACATGACTTACCAATTTTTAAACACAATACCCCGGCTGATGAAGGCAAGCATGCCGTATGCCTTCTTGACTACCTTCTCCACCTGCATTGCCACTTTCAATGATCTGTGTACCTCTACACCCAGATCCCTCTGCCTATCAATACTCCTAAGGGTTCTGCCATTTACTGTATATTTCCTATCTGTATTAGACCTTCCAAAATGCATTACCTCACATTTGTCCGGATTCACCTCCATCTGTCATCTCTCTGCCCAAGTCTCCAACTGATCTATATCCTGCCATATCCTCTGATGGTCCTCATTGCTGTCCGCAAATCCACCAACCTTTGTGTCATCTGCAAACTTACTATGGGATGTTTCTGAGAGATGTGATAAGATGCTATACATCCATGTTAGATCTTGCCTCTCGCTCTGTTTTAAGTGTCTGTGTCCAGCCCAATGATAGCCACAGATATCGGTACAGGAGGCCATTCAACCGATTACATTCAAGAGCCAGAAGCCAGAATATTCCCTGCCATTCCCATCAACCCCACAATTGCAGTTGCTTAAGTGATCCCATTTTTTTATCATCTCTGCTCCATCCACTGCAAGATGTGATCACTTTCTACATGAAGAACTTCCTGCTGTTGGTCCTTGATGGACATTTCACTGGTGTGAACCCATGACCTCTCGTTCTATCACCTGATGAAGGAGCCTGAGAGTCCGAAAGCTAGTGCCAAATAAACCTGTTGGACTTTAACCTGGTGTTGTGAGACTTCTTACTCTCGTTCTATCCCCATTGATTAATTTGACATTGGCGTTCCAGACTCACCTTTTCTGTACCAGTTATAATTTAATTCCCTTCTCTACAATTAACTCTCAGATGCATCCTTTCCATGTGGAATAGCCCAGATCTCTCTCGTGTCCCCACTAAATCAGACCCTCAGGTTAGACCAGCATCAGTAACCTATGGCGTCCAAGATGCTTTTGACTGACACTCAAACTGCTTGACCAATTAACAGCAGGAAAAGTTTGATATTTAATATTTTGTCATTTACCTATCCTGAGAAGGATGTTATATTGATAAAGGATGTCCCGAATTTAAATGCTTATGTTTTATTAATTACTGGAATATTGAAGTCCCGATTTGCTGCTTGCATCAATATTTGACATTGTGTCTATTGTGATTTTTTTTGCTAAACTGAGGTTAGCCCCTAAGAAAGCAGAGTTAGATTTCCGTTCATTTCAGCCTTCTTGGACAGATGAATTGGGATTTATAAAAAAGGACTGTGCTGTCTGTGCTTCCTGTTGGCAAAGTGTTGTTAGTCAACACATCAGGGATTCAACCACATTTTCAAATGAACCAGGGGAAAGCCTTTCTCGACAGGGTGGGATTGTGAGCACTGAGCCCACAGGGAAAACCGAGGGCCTCTAATTCTGACCTGCTGCACATCTCTGCCAGTGACATTTAACTGATTGAAGGAGGTTGTGTTTGTAAAGCTCTCAGTACTTGGATCCAAATACCTGTGTGAACAGGCATTTTCACAAACAGTCAGTCCCCTGTCCCTCTCGTTTACTAAATGATCACTGAGAACCGGTAAGATCCGCATTTTAACTTCATTTTAAATGAAGCTGCTTAAATGTTTTAAAAACAATATTTACTTCACAAAAATACGATGGTTTAATAGATGTCAAAAAGTATTCCTGGCACGCAAGACCTGAGCTGGGATTTTCTGGCTGTTCAGGTCAGTGGGATTTTCCCATCCTGCTGCAGTGAGTGGAGATTTGGTTTGTTGCTAAACTCTCCGCCTTCGCTGTAGTGAGAACCTGGCGTGAACGGGCGGTAAGATCACACTCCTTAAATCTGAGTGAATTAAATAAGGCAACTCTGAAAGGTTATCTACCCGTGGACTAGAGTCAGTCTCCTGGCTCTGTTCTGCTCTGCATCCAGTTCTTGTGTCTCTCCATGACCAAAGGTGAACCCAAGTGTCCAGGTGGATCTGAGCAGAACTGGTGTTGGTTCAACATTGTCTTTTAAAATTTGGAAGGACATTGCATTTTTTGGACGCTTGGATTTTAAAAAAAGGTCAGAAGTTTGTATTGAGACTGAGAACAAGCCTTTTCCACAAAATCACCCGATCCACATCGTACTTGAGTGGGGAGAGCGGTTGGTTTATTTGAACTATAATTATTTTAATTAATGGAAAGAAAACTGGTTTAAAGGCGAGTGATTTACGAGAAACCACCAATTTTTTTCAACTCAGTTTGGAATGAACTGAAAAAGTGAAAAGCTGTCCATCTCACATTCTCTGCCTGAAATAGAGCAGTTATTAGTATCCAGATAAGAATCCTTAACTCAGTGAAATCTGTTTGGAAACCTGAGAGGCTGAACCGAGAGGATTGAACGCACTGTTTGTGAGAACTCTCAGGCCTCCATTGGGACTAAAGGATCTGTCTTCACTAGCGGATCCTCCAGATCGACAGCATTGAAACCCTGTGAACTTTATCCATTTTATCTCAATGTCTACTCTTCAGCTGCCCATCATTGCAAAGACTGTTCTCTGTGTGTAGGCAGGAGAATTTTAAAGAGAGATAGTTACACTTCCAGATTACAATTCTGTGTTAATAAGTTCTTGCGACTTTTTAAAAAGAATGTTTCTGTTTTATAATAACTCTATCATTCTGAATTTATAGAAAGAAGGCTGGTTAAATTCTCTTTTGTTTTGGATCTAATAGTAACGAAGGTGAGTAATATACCATTTTAGAACATAGAACATAGAACATAGAAAGCCACAGCACAAACAGGCCCTTCGGCCCACAAGTTGCGCCGATCACATCCCCACCTCTAGGCCTATCTATAGCCCTCAATCCCATTAAATCCCATGTACTCATCCAGAAGTCTCTTAAAAGACCCCAACGAGTTTGCCTCCACCACCACCGACGTCAGCCGATTCCACTCACCCACCACCCTCTTGGTGAATGAATTAAACGTTTAAACTAATGGTGCAACGTGTGAAGGAGTGGAGCGAGAGCAACTGCACCCTCCTTAAGACATAGGAGTGGAAATAGGCCATTTGGCCCATTGAATCTCCCATTCAATGAGATAATGACTGATGTGATAATCCTCAACTCCACTTTCATAGAAACATAGAAAACTACAGCACACAACAGGCCCTTCGGCCCCACAAGTTGTGCCGAACATATCCCTACCTTTTAGGCCTACCTATAACCCTCCATCCTATTAAGTCCCACGTACTCATCCAGGAGTCTCTTAAAAGACCCTATTGAGTTTGCCTCCACCACCACTGACGGCAGCCGATTCCACTCGCCCACCACCCTCTGTGTGAAAAACTTCCCCCGAACATTTCCCCTGTACCTACACCCCAGCACCTTAAACCTGTGTCCTCTCGTAGCAGCCATTTCCACCCTGGGAAAAAGCCTCTGAGAGTCCACCCGATCTATGCCTCTCAACATCTTATATACCTCTATTAGGTCTCCTCTCATCCTACGTCTCTCCAAGGAGAAAAGACCAAGCTCCCTCAGCCTATCCTCATAAGGCATGCCACTCAATCCAGGCAACATCCTTGTAAATCGCCTCTGCACCCTTTCAATCTTTTCCACATCCTTCCTGTAATGAGGCGACCAGAACTGAGCACAGTACTCCAAGTGGGGTCTGACAAGGGTCTTATATAGCTGCATCATTATCCCCGGACTCATAAACTCAATCCCTCGATTGATAAAGGCCAGCACACCATACGCCTTCTTAACCACCTCCTCCACCTGTGGGGCCGATTTTAGAGTCCAATGGACCCGGACTCCAAGGTCCTTCTGATCCTCTACTGTACTAAGAGTCTTTCCCTTTATATTGTACTCCTTCATCCCATTTGACCTGCCAAAATGGACCACGACGCATTTATCTGGGTTGAAGTCCATCTGCCACTTCTCCACCCAGTCTTGCATCCTATCTATGTCCCTCTGTAACTTCTGACATCCCTCCAGACTATCCACAACTCCACCAACCTTCGTGTCGTCGGCAAACTTACCAACCCATCCCTCCACTTCCTCATCCAGGTCATTTATGAAAATGACAAACAGCAAGGGTCCCAGAACAGATCCCTGGGGCACACCACTGGTGACCGACCTCCATTTAGAAAAAGACCCATCTATACCCACTCTCTGCCTCCTTTGGGCAAGCCAGTTCTGGATCCACAGGGCAGCAGCCCCTTGGATCCCATGCCCTCTCACTTTTTCTAGAAGCTTTGCATGGGGGAACCTTATCGAACGCCTTGCTAAAATCCATATAAACCACATCTACCGCCTTCCCTTCGTCAATGTGTTCAGTCACATTTTCGAAGAACTCCACCAGGCTCGTAAGGCACGATCTGCCTTTGACAAAGCCATACTGAGTATTCTTGAGCATACTAAACCTCTCTAAATGCTCATAAATCTTGTCCCTCAGGATCTTCTCCATCAGCTTACCAACCACTGAGGTTAGACTCACCGGTCGGTAATTTCCTGGGCTATCCCTATTCCCCTTCTTGAAAATAGGGACCACATCCGCAATCCTCCAATCCTCTGGCACCTCTCCCATCTCCATCGACAATGCAAAGATCATCGCCAGAGGCTCTGCAATCTCTTCCCTCGCCTCCCACAGTAACCTGGGGTACATCCCATCCGGACCCGGCGACTTATCTATCTTGATGCCATTCAAAGATTCCAGCACAACCTCTTTGTTAAAGTCCACATACTCAATCTTTTCAGTCCACCGCAAGCCCACAGTTCATCCACCCATGTCCTTCTCCTCTGTGAAAACCGAGGCAAAATACTCATTAAGCACCTCGCCATTTCTACTGGTTCCGTACTGATTTTCCCGCCTTCACCTTTTATAGGCCCTATTCCTTCACGTCTCATCCTTTTACTCTTCACATATTTATAGAACGCCTTCGGGTTTTCTTTAATTCTACTTGCCAAGGCCTTCTCGTGACCCCTTCTAGCTCTCCTAATTTCCTTCTTTAGTTCCTTCCTACAAGCCGTATACTCATCTAGATCCCTATCTTCGCCAAGCTCTCTGAACCTTTTGTACGCTTTCCTTTTCTTCTTGACTAGGTCCCGCACAGCTTTCGTGCACCACGGTTCCTTTAACCTACCAACTCCTCCCTGTCTGCTCGGAACATTGTCCTGTAGAACTCTAGACAGACATTCCTTGAAAAACTGCCACCTCTCTTCAGTAGATTTCCCCGAGAATACCTCCTTCCAATTTGCTCCTCTAATTAGCTGCCTTATGTCTTCATATTTCCCCTTACTCCATATCAACGCTTTCCTCGCTTGCCTGATCCTCTCTTTTTCCAATGCAAGCATAAAGGAGATAGAATTATGATCGCTATCCCCAAGATGCTCTCCCACTGAGAGATCTGACACCTGGTCAGTATCATTGGTCAGTATCAGATCAAGTACAGCCTCTCCTCTTGTAGGCTTGTCCACATGCTGTGTCAGGAAACCCTCCTGAACACACCTAACAAACTCCTTCCCATCCAATCCCCCTACCCTAGGGATATTCCAATCTATGTTTGGGAAATTAAAGTCTCCCATCACAACAACTCTGCTATTATTGCAACTCTCCAGGATCTGTTTCCCTATCTGCTCCTCCACCTCCCTGTCACTATTGGGCGGCCTATAGAAAACTCCCAGCAAAGTGATCGACCCCTTCCCACTCTGAACTTCCACCCACAGAGAATCTGTGGACAATCCCTCCACAGCATACACCTTCTCTACAGCTGTGACACTATTCCTGACCAGCAGTGCCACTCCACCCCCTCTCTTGCCTCCCTCCCTGTCCTTCCTGAAACATCTGAATCCCGGCACCTGGAGTATCCAGTCCTGTCCCTGAGACATCCAAGTCTCCGTAATGGCCACCACATCACACTTCCAGGCATCGATCCACGCTCTGAGCTTATCCCCTTTATTCACTATACTCCTGGCATTAAAGTAAACACATCTCAATCCTTTAGTCTGAGCTCTCCCCTTCTCTATCCCCCGTCCATCCTCCCTCTTGCACCATCTACAACCCTTCTCTGTTTGGGAGCTAACTTCCTCGCTCCCAGTCACCTTGTCTCGATCCCCTCCCCCCAACCTATCTAGTTTAAACTCTCCCCAGTAGCCTTAGCCAACCTTCCCGCCAGGGTATTGGTCCTCCTGGAATTCAAGCGTCACCCGTTTTTTGTGTCCAGGTCACACCTGCCCCTAAAGAGGTCCCAATGGTCCAGGAACCTGAATCCCTGCCCCCTGCACCAGTCCCTCAGCCACACATTCATCCTCCACCTCACTCCATTCCTGCCTCACCCTCCCGTGGCACAGGCAGCAATCTTGAGATTACTACCTTTGCTTTCCTCCTTCTCAGCTGTCTCCCTAATTCCCTATACTCTCTTTTCATGACCCCTTCCCCCTTCCTTCCCACATCAGCGGTACCAATATGTACCGCTACCTCTGGCTCCTCTCCCTCCCCCCTCAGGATTTCTGGGAGTCGACCAGCGACATCCTGGATCCCGGGCCCAGGGAGACAGACCACCATCCAAGACTCCCGCCTGCCTCCGCAAAAACGCCTGTCCGACCCCCTTACTGTCGAGTCCCCGATTAACACTGCCTTCCTCCTCTTTTCCTTAGCCCTCTGAGTTACAGGGCCGGACTCCACTCTGGAGACACGGCCACTGCTGCTTCCCCCAGGCGGGCTGTCCCCCCCCAGCAGTACTCAGGCAGGAGTACTTGTTGTGTAGGGGCACATCCACCGGGGTGCTCTCAATCACCCGAGCTTTACCCTTCCTGGCCGTCACCCACTTGGCCTCCACCCGTGGCCCTGGTGTGACCACCTGATGATAGCTCTTGTCTATCACCTCCTCATTCTCCCTTAACAGCCTAAGATCCTCGAGCTGCAGTTCCAGCTCCTTAACACGGCCCCTCAGGAACCGCAGCTCGACACACCCCTCACAGATGTGGATGTCCGGGAGGCCAGGTGCCTCCAGGACCTCCCACATCCTACACTGGGAACAACACGCTGGCTTCACACTCATATTTGCCCCTTTATACCAAGGTACACAGAGAAAAGTAAATAAGAATGAAAAAAAAACTCACCCCTGCTCGCCCTGTCCCCCGAAGCCCTGTGAGCCAAAGCCCTTACAGCTCACACTCTGCTCCCTGCTCACTCCCCTGCCCGCTCCCGACGCTGCCCGCTGTATACTGCTGCCTACCTTTTATACTTCGCGCGCTTAAAAAACCCTTCCCAGAGTCCTTCGGAGCCCACTTCCGGTTTTCAGTTTAAAATTAAGAAAAATACGACTACAAAAATGAAGGCAAAAAAAATCACACTAACTGACTAAATAAATAAATAAATCTCTCACCAGCACTCCTGCCACAAATCACTCCCTCTCTGCTTGCTCCAGTGGAACAATGCCTTATCCCCATAATCCCCGATTCCCTTACTGATTAAAAATCTGTCTGTCTCAGCCTTGAACATACTTAACAACCCAGCCTCTACTGACCCCTGTGGTAAAGAATTCCACAGATTCACTCCCCTCTGAGGGAATCATAGAATCATAGGCTCCTTCTGCACTGTAGGGATTCTATCGGCCCATTGAGCCCGCACCGAACACAATCACACCCAGACCTCAAAGAACAAAGAGAACAAAGAACAGTACAGCACAGGAAACAGGCCCTTCGGCCCTCCAAGCTTATCGTGCTCCTTGGTCCAACTAGACCAATCGTTTGTATCCCTCCATTCCCAGGCTGCTCATGTGACTATCCAGGTCAGTCTTATACGTTGTCAGCGTGCCTGCCTCCACCACCCTACTCGGCAGCGCATTCCAGGCCCCCACCACCCTCTGTGTAAAACACATCCCTCTAATATCTGAGTTATACTTCGCCCCTCTCACCTTGAGCCCGTGACCCCTCGTGATCGTCACTTCTGATCTGGGAAAAAGCTTCCCACCGTTCACCCTATCTATACCCTTCATAATCTTGTACACCTCTATTAGTTCTCCCCTCATTCTCCGTCATTCCAGGGAGAACAAGCCCAGTTTACCCAATCTCTCCTCACAGCTAAGACCCTTCATACCAGGCAACATCCTGGTAAACCTTCTCTGCACTCTCTCTAACGCCTCCACGTCTTCTGGTAGTGCAGCGACCAGAACTGGACGCAGTACTCCAAATGTGGCCTAACCAGCATTCGATACAGCTGCATCATCAGACTCATTATACTCTATACCCCGTCCTATAAAGGCAAGCATACCATATGCCTTCTTCACCACCTTCTCCACCTGTCTTGCTACCTTCAAGGATTTGTGGACTTGCACACCTCTGTGTTTCTATACTCTTGATGGCTCTGCCATTTATTGTATAACTCCTCCCTACATTATTTCTTCCAAAATGCATCACTTCGCATTTATCCGGATTAAATTCCATCTGCCACCTCTCCGCCCAATTTTCCAGCCTATCTATATCCTGCTGTATTGCCCGACAATGCTCATCGCTATCCACATGTCCAGCCATCTTCGTGTCATCCGCAAACTTGCTGATAACACCAGTTACACCTTCTTCCAAATCATTTATATATATCACAAATAGCAGAGGTCCCAGTACAGAGCCCTGCGGAACACCACTGGCTACAGACCTCCAGCCGGAAAAAGACCCTTCGACCGCTACCCTCTGTCTCCTATGGCCAAGCCAGTTCTCCACCCATCTAGCCACTTCTCCTTGTATCCCATGAGCCTTAACCTTCTTAACCAACCTGCCATGTGGGACTTTGTCAAATGCCTTACTAAAATCCATATAGACGACATCCATGGCCCTTCCTTCGTCAACCGTTTTTGTCACTTTCTCAAAAAACTCCACCAAATTTGTAAGGCACGACCTCCCTCTTACAAAACCATGCTGTCTGTCACTAATGAGATTGTTCCGTTTTAAATGCACATACATCCTGTCTCTAAGAATCCTCTCCAACAACTTCCCTACCATGGACGTCAAGCTCACCGGCCTATAATTTCCTGGGTTATCCCTGCTACCCTTCTTAAACAACAGGACCACATTCGCTATCCTCCAATCCTCAGGGACCTCACCCGTGTCCAAAGAAGCGACAAAGATTTCCGTCAGAGGCCCAGCAATTTCATCTCTCGTCTCCCTGAGCAGTCTAGGATAGATGCCATCAGGCCCTGGGGCTTTGTCAGTTTTAATGTTCCCTGAAAAACCTAACACTTCCTCCCTTGTAATGGAGATTTTCTCTAACGGGTCAACACCTCCCTCCAAGACACTCCCAGTTAACACATCCCTCTCCTTCGTGAATACCGATGCAAAGTATTCATTTAGGATCTCCCCTATTCCCTTGGGTTCTAAGCATAATTCCCCTCCTTTGTCCCTGAGAGGTCCGATTTTCTCCCTGACAACTCTTTTGTTCCTAACGTATGAATAGAATGCCTTGGGATTCTCCTTAATCCTGCCTGCCAAGAACATCTCGTGACCTCTTTTTGCACTTCTAACTCCCCATTTGAGTTATTTCCTACTCTCTCTGTATTCCTCCAGAGCTCCATCTGTTTTCAGTTGCCTGGACTTAACGTACGCTTCCCTTTTCATTTTAATCAGACCCTCAATTTCCCTAGTTATCCACGGCTCTTGAATCCTACCTTTCCTATCTTCCCACTCCCGCAACCCCCCATATTTACCCTGCCAATCCCCCCGACACCAGGGTTAATTTAGCATGGTCGATCAACCTAACCCGCAGATCTCTGAACTGTGGGATGAAAGCGGAGCACCCGGAGGAAACCCATGCAGACACGGGGAGAATGTGCAAACTTCACACAGACAGATCAACCTAGTGAACCTTCTCCGGACTGCTTCCAATGACTGTGTATCTTTCCTTAGATAAGGGGACCAAACCCAGAGAGTGATGAACCTGTAGCATTCTCTACCACAGAAAGCAGTTGAGGCCAAGACATTTTATGTTTTCAAGGAGTTAAATAGAGCTCTGGGGGTTAAAGGGACCAAAGCATATGGGGGGAAAACAAGAACAGGTCATTAAGTTGGATGATCAGCCATGATCAGAATGAGTTTAAAGTTTTTAAAGTTTATTTATTAGTGTCACAAATAGGCTTCCATTAACACTACAATGAGGTTACTGTGAAAATCCCCTCGTACCCACACTCTGGCACCTGTTCGGGTACACTGAGGGAGAATTTATCATGGCCAATGCACCTAACCAGCACGCCTTTCGGACTGTGGGAGGAAACCGGAGCACCCGGAGGAAACCCATGCAGACACGGTGGAGAACATGCAGACTCCACACAGACAGTGACCCAGCCGGGAATTGAACCCCAGGTCTCTGGCACTGTGAGAAAACAGTGCTAACCCAATTGCAGAACAGGCTCAAAGTTCCAAATGGCCTATTCCTGCTCCTATTTTCTATGTTTCTAAAACTGTTCACAATATTCCAGATGTGGTCCGACTAATGCCCTGTATAGTTTTAGCAAGACTTCCCTATTTTGTACTTCATTCCCTTTGAAATAGAGGCCAACATTCCATTTGCCTTTCTAATTACCTGCTGAACTTGATGCTAGCTTTTTGGGATTTATGTACGAGGACTCCCAAATCCCTCCGTGCTGTAACTTTCTGCACTCTTTCTCCATTTGAATAGTATTCAGCTCCTTAATTCTCCCTACTAAAGTGCATAACTTCACATTTTCCTACATTATATTCCATCTGCCAAGTTTTTGCCCACTCACCTAACCTGTCTATATCCCTCTGTAGATTCTTTGTGTCATCCTCAGCACTTGACTTCCTGCCTATTTTAGTCATCCACAAACTTGGCCACAATCCATTCGCTTCCCTCGTCGCAGTCACTCGTATAGAGTCATGGGGCAAATTTTCCCATTCTGCCCGCCATTGGAATCGTTGCTCTTGGGCAGGATTTTCCGGTTTCAGAGTGAATGTGGCCAGAAAATCCCATCTGTAGAGTTTTACAGCCCAGAAGAGGCCCTTTGACCCTTCGTGTCTGTGCTGACCATCAAGCACCTACCTATTCCAATCCCATTTTCCAGCACTTGCTCTGTCGCTGTGTATGCCATGGCATTTCAAGTGCTCATCTAAATGCCTCTTCAATGTTGTGAGGGTCCCTGCCCTCTTTCAGGCAGCGAGTTCCAGATTCCTAACAAAAGGGTGAAAAGGCTTTTCCTCAAATTCCCTCCAAATCGCCTGCCCCTTACCTCAACTCTTTGCCCCCTGGTGATTGACTCCTCGACTAAGAAGAAAACGTCCTTCCTGTCCACCCTATCTATGTACGTAATAATTTTATACACCTCAGTCAGGTTCTCCTTCAGCCTTCTCTGCTCTAAGGAAAACAACGGCGGCACGGTAGCACAGTGGTTAGCACTGCTGCTTCGCAGCTCCAGGGTCCCAGGTTCGATTCCCGGCTTGAGTCACTGTCTGTGTGGAGTTTGCACATTCTCTTCGTGTCGGCGTGGGTTTCCTCCGGGTGCTCCGGTTTCCTCCCACAGTCCAAAGATGTGCGGGTTAGGTTGATTGGCCAGGTTAAAAAAAAAAAAATTGCCCCTTAGAGTCCTGGGATGCGTAGGTTAGATGGATTAGCGGGTAAAATATGTGGGGGTAGGGCCTGGGTGGGATTGTGGTCGGTGCAGACTCGATGGGCCGAATGGCCTCCTTCTGCACTGTCGGGTTTCTATGATTTCTATGACAACTCCAGCCTATCCAACCTCTCTTCATCGCTGAAACTCTCCATCCCAGGCAGCATCCTGGTGAATCTCCTCTGCACCCCCTCCAGTGCAATCACATCCGCCCTGTAGCGTGGTGACCAGAACTGCACACAGTACTCTAGCTGTGATCTAACCAGCGCTTTATAGAGCTCCATCGTAACCACCCTGCTCTTATATTCTGTACCCGTCTAATAAGGGCAAGTATCCCATATGCCTTCTTAACCACCTTATCTGCCTGTCTTGTTGCCTTCAGGGATCTTTGGACATGCACTCCAAGGATCCTCTATAGCTCTTGCGTCCGACCGTTCATTGTGTATTCCCTTGTCTTGTTAGTCCTCCCAAAATACGACACTTCACACTTTGAAAGGTTCAGTTCCATTTGCCACTGTTCTGCCTATCTGACCAGCCCATCTATATGTCCAAAGATGTGCGGGTTAGGTTGATTGGCCAGGTTAAAAATTGCCCCTTAGAGTCCTGGGATGCGTAGGTTAGAGGGATTAGCGGGTAAATATGTGGGGATAGGGCCTGGGTGGGATTGTGGTCGGTGCAGACTCGATGGGCCGAATGGCCTCCTTCTGCACTGTAGGGTTTCTATGATTTCTATATCATCCTGTAATCTAAAACTTTCCTCCTCACTATAATGTAAATAAATCCTCCCATCCCGGTCACAGTGTCCAAGGTGGATCTCACCAGAACTCTATATGTGAGCAATTGCTTTCTCTCTCAGAGGGCTGGGAATCTTTGGAACCCGAAGAGCAATGGTGGCTGGGTCACTGGATATTCTACCAGCAGAGCTAGATAGATTCTTGATGATCAAGCGAGTCAAAGGTTATCAGGGAGTGTGGAATGTTGAGTTGGGGCCACAATCAGATCAGCATTGATGTTATTAACTGGCAGAGCGGGCTCGAGGGGCTGAATGGCCTACTCCTGCTCCCAGTTTGTGTGTTTGTGTGGGTACAATGTCCAAGGTGGACCCGGCAAAACTTCACACAAAAGCAAAATACTGCGGATCTTGTGAATCTGAAATAAAAATCAAACGACTGGAAACACTCAGAAAATCAGGTAATGTCTGTGGAGAGAGAAATAGTGTTAACACTTTTTATATTGATTCATGGGATGTGAACATTGCTGGATAGGTTGGCATTTATTGCCCATCTCTAAATGCCCTTGAGAGGGGGGTCAGGGTTTATGGGGGGCAGACAGGAAAGCAGTGTTGAGACCACAACCAGATCAGCCAGGATCTTATTGAATGGTGGAACAGGTTTGAAGGGCTGAACAGCTCTTAAGTTCAATGTTCCTACAAAACGATTGGCTCTGCTTGTGATGGTTTCCATGGTCATAATGTCAGCCAATGTATGCATTCACTGACTCGGAGCAGAAACTTTGCTGCAATGCCATTGTGCTGTCACTCTCCAGGACAGGGAGGGAATGGACAAAGGGACAGTCGGAATACGTGACTCAGTGTGAATGCCTGCAGGCAACACGGAAGCTGCTTGCTTCAACCCGGCCCATTCCAGCCCCCACCTGCCGCCGCCCCCCAGCCTCCCCCAGCCCCAGCCCAGCCCTCCCCAGCCCAGCCCAGCCCCCTCCAGCCCAGCCCGGCTCAGTCTAGCCCGGCTCAGTCTAGCCCGGCTCAGTCTAGCACAGAGCTGTTGGTCTCGGTTTCAGTCAGCCAGTCTGTGACAGAATCTAGCTGCAGGCATTGGCTGCTCCAGAGGTTTTGGTTAAGATCAGCAGAGTGACTGAGGCGAGTGA